>NC_056742.1:186839907-187204907 GCF_019279795.1 Protopterus annectens
ACCTTGCTGTATGAGTTGCTCAGACCTGTTTCCATCTTTATGTGTTTCAGGCAAGATGTCACGTGAGAGACTCCCTGTTTATACAGCGGATGATAATGAGGTCATCATCACACAACTGGTGCAGCACTACCAGGTGTTGTTCGGCATCACAGCCCATGAGCAGCAGGAGCAGACCGCCCTGTGGAAAAATCTTGTCCACGGGGTAAATGATGTTAGCCTGCATAACCACAGTTATGAGCAGGTCCGGCATCATTGCACTGATCTACTTCATAATGCCCATCGGCATGCTGTTGCAGTCAGGGGGGAATCACCTCCCAACGGGCGGGGGGGGTCATGCCATCCATCACCCCGACACGTATTGAGGAGCTCCTTGCCAGCCTTGGGGCACCTGCCCACCCACACACAACAACTGGCGGAGAGTATAGCGGAGGTGGGTGCTACCCACACACTGGCAGAGGAGGGTGCAGGTAAGGCCACAGTGCAGATCAGTAGACCACTGTTACATATCCATCTGCATCTGTACAGGTAGATTATGCATATGTGAGATGATATATCTATATAGTCTGTTGTTGTGTAGTAGTAATAAACAGATGTGCATAAGCTGTAGTATTGTGGGCTTGTACTGTTGATGTAGTGTAATGCAGCACCTACCCTGTAGCAATGCCACAGCTGTGGCTACTGACATCACATCTCTCAAGCACTTATGTAGGTCCCTCTGGTATACCTCCAAGGCAGCAGCCTGTAGCTGGTGATTATGTTTTTTGTTCAGGTTTGCCAATACACCAGCCATGTCATGGCTATGGTATATTCCATGCACACATTTAACACACCTACCCATAATGCATGCCATACATGTTCACGTATTGTTGCTGCTAACTGCACTAAATCACAGTGGTCACCATGATGGTGTAGCTGAAGGGTATGTTAGACTCCTGCAATATAACTAACTTCCTGTCATTGCAAAATGTGTGCACAGAGATGAACATAATGGTGGGACAAATGGCCTACAGTAGGGACATGCGTGAAACATCACCCTTATACAGTGCAACAACAGTGTATATACCAGTATTACAATGGCAACTGTTACAGATCTACACTACAGCATATCATAGTACTGCGGTCCACAACCCTTACAACCTGCAAAGTGGTCCCAACATGAGTAATGAGTGCGTAATATGGAATCGTAGGTTAGTTCAGCAATTATGGATAACACATACTTTCACAGACACTGGAAGCATATGTGTCTACACACTCCAGATAAAATGTAGTGAAAGCAGCTGTTGAGGTACTGACAGCATGCATCTGTCATGGAAATGCACCTTCCAGCAAGTACACATCCCCAGTGTTACACCAAGTTTTGGTCTGCTGTCCAAGATATTTGGCCATGAAATGTGCACACTTGCCTGCAACAGAGGCAGCCGTGGCTTGCACAAATCTTACATGACATGGTGTGGAACCCATACACAACAGGTAGCATCCATAAGCTGGACATGTAGCCATACCTCACCACTGCATATACCATGGCAAATAGTGCAGGCAGTCATGTATGTGGCAGGAATGTATGAGACAGGAATGATGTAGGAAATAAACAGATGGCCATCCAAGACAGATGATGTCACATGTAGCAATCCAGTCATGCAGGCTTTCTAGTAACATGCCACAACACTGAGGGGGTTGCAGGAATGTCTAGCAAGTACTGGCTGTGCAGTACCTGTGACTGCAATTGTATGGACTCTGCATATGTGTGGCCTATGGGTTAGGGTAATCAGATGTGGTTATTGTACCACAGGAAGCATCAGCCAGGGCCTCTCTATAGATAGTGCATGCATAACAGAAGATGTCCCCAAAAGGTATGAGTTGCAATGTGTATTGGTGTACCAAGACCACATTGGAAATCTACAGACAGTATCATGTAAGATACATGTGCTGCACAACCAACATCTCACCCCCAACTCAGGCCCACCATCCCCATCTGTACCATGCCAGTGCCAGTGTACACCTGTATGTTTGTCATTCATTAGTTGGGACTAGGCTTTTGCATGTGGTGTTCAGTGTTTGGGACACTACAAACTGACACACATGTTTAGGCCATAGTTGGCAAGCATCTGCAAAAAGGCTAAAGGTGGGGAGGAGGTGTCATCATGACACAGCAGTGCACTGCAGCAGGGATCCAAAGGATACTATGAATGGCTGTATCTGCACACAGTCAGGGTCAGGAACTGTGGCAAACATAACCCTAACTCCGCAGCAATAGTGACGGCAGTGTGTGAACTCCAAGGGTTTTGCACATGAGTTGACCTTGCAATCATGCAGAGTTGGGGGACATATGTAGGACAGACTGACCCATATACCGGCAAATGCAAATGGCCCATGCTACTATACCCCTGCCAGGAATAGTGACTGCTGTAACACACATAACAGTAGGTGCAACAAGCCATCATGATAAGGGCATGCACACATATGCACAAACAAAGTGTATGCATCTCAATCAGCATCAGCACAACTAACACATTTGTTTGACACTGCATTTGATTGTACAGGACATATGTCACATATCAGGCTCATGTAATGCTAACATATGCAGTAATGTGATCCCATGACATATCAAGGAAGAGGGCATCATATCAATAAGGGTGTGTACACTCCCCATAGCAATGGTAAGGTTTGACAGTTGTCAGTGTAATAATATCATATTGGTCATACATGCACCGCTGATAATTACATCTGTAAATCAGACATCAGGCATTCACAAATTACATCTGTCCACATGTCATCCTAGGTATGTGTCAGACAAACCCTTAGGGGCTGTAAGCAGTAGAGCAGACATATCTGACACAGTAATACACATTTAGCAATACTGCGTACACCCGTGAGGTATGGTGCACAGTACATGGCAGAGTGCTGAATAGGTGCACAGCAATAGTGTGTACATGGGCACAAAGTTTTTCAGGGGAAGGGACATCACCTACTAACACAGCCCATGCATTACATACATGTATACTGTTGCTAGCATGGATTGTGTTGAGTACCATATGTTATGCATGTTGATAGATGGGTGATGGGATGTCTGTGTGTAATATCTTCGTGCAACCTCACCTGTAAGTGTGTGTGGTGGGGTGGGGTTTATTTTGTCTGTAAGCGCAATCTGGTGGAATGGAAGGGGTTGATGCATGTAGCATGTGTGTGTGGATGTGTGTGTTTCTGTGGGTGTCCATGTATGCACATATATGACTGCGGTGTTGTTCATACATCACGACTTCCCTTTGGAATCATCCAGTGCATGGACATGGACTGACACATGAGACACCAGGGATACCTGTCTGATATGTAATCTCAGGACAGCTGATAGTATAATAATGTCTGTAGCATGGAACATGCATTGGAAGGGAAACTAGACACCAGGTATACTGTTAAAATTGCAATAATCAGAAAGGCGAAAGACTACCCACATATGCAGTACTACAGATGCATTGGGGAATTACTAGACAACATCAGTGAGTGTATCCAAATATTACTGTTGTCCACATAATAAGTTGATTGAGCAACAGATCTTGCGTCTACTGAGCAATAGTTACATATGACACTCCAGTGCATGACATTAGTGAGTGACCGTAGTAGCCCCTAACATATGGGGCCATGCTCATGATGTCTGACATACCCACGGTGAACACTGGATGACAGCAGTGAGTCCTTGTAAAACCGATTCCAGTCAAGTCAAAGAGGTAATGCAGTAACAGGTCATGTTTTGTGATCACTTGTCTAGGCAATTAGAAGAATGATACGTTAATGATTAATATTAATAAGTGTAAGTTTCCAAGTGTGATGGAGGATGGGGAACTTATGTGAATAAACTTGGGAGAGTCTGTAAACTCAGGGACAGGTAGGTATTATAGTGGAATGTCAGTGTGTGTGTGTGTGTGTGTGTGTGTGTGTGTGTGTTTGTTTGTATGTGTCTACTGTTAAACAATGACATACAGGTCTTAAAGTGCGTCTCTTGTTTTCCCCTCACAGGTGGCAAGGTGGGTCTGGGTCCCTCCTGCATGCAATCTGATGTTGGTGTTCATATAGACACTGAAAATGATGATAGGTGTGTTGAGGCACAGGCAGGGTTGTCAGAGGCTGAAACTGCATCATCGTTTGACATCCCACTGTTTTCCACCCCATCACCGCACACAGTCACAGTGCCTATAGATACCCCATCACCAGTGGCCATAGCAGAGGGACAGTTGATGGCTGGTGGCAGTGTACAGGACAGTGTGGTATCTATGGCTGCTGTGTCTAGACAAAGCTGCCATAGCCATATGTCCAGCAGGGTACCACATAGGCAGATGTACCGACGTGCTCTGGGAGGGCCACTGGTCATCATGCCCCTGGCAGACATGCCACATCTGGTACCACCAGATGCATGTTTCTGGCTGTCAAGGAGGTCCAGGCATGCATGGAATGGTACAGCAGACAAGGTCTGAGGCTGCATAGGGCTGCTTTTTCATCTGTAAGTGACACCATCCATGATCTTGCAGGTGCCCTCCGTGACTATACAGAGGTCATGGATAGACAGTTGGGTGAGATAGTGGGCCTCATCGACCATGGATTTTCCATGCTAGAGCATGTGGTGGGAGTGGTTTGATGGCCACATGGATGTAGGCCAGCAACACCAACATCTGGCAGTCGACATGGACGTGCAAGGACACCAAGCCACTGCCATAGTGGCAGTACCAGCCCCAGCACTGCACACCATACCACAGCAGGCCACATGCATGAGGCCTGGCCAGTCCCAGGAGGGACCTGGTTCCAGCAGACATATGTCATCATCAGGGGAGAGTAGCATATTGAGGCTTGTACCTGGACATGCCCGTGGAACCCCTGGCAGGCACAGTTCTTGTGTCCATGCCCAGAGGTGGTAAACTGCACAAGTTGCAGGTATGGTCTACAGCTGTCCAAGAAACACCTGTATAGGGCAACCACATGGCAGAACTGTGTGGATGCATACCCACAAACAATACAAACACACCTAGGGCAATCACATACCTACACACACCACATCACCACAGCCATATCAGTAACCTACACCTCTCACTCACACACATGGTGTCAAGCTTATGGCCCACCCTGGGTCTCTGGCAAACCAATAACACATCCTGTGCATATGATGGTACCTTTGCCACATCCCTGTCATCCATCAGCAGTAATGTTTAGTGCTTACATGTCAGGTAGTGTAGCTGTCCAGCCATGAAGCATTATAGCTGTTAGTAACACTCAGTGATTGTGGTCTCCATAATGTGTTGTAGGTGTACATGAGTCAGCAGGAGGACGGTCTGCTGTCATATCTCACAAGATGTATTGCACTGTGGTGACAACATGGCTGTGCCATATCCCAGGTACAGTTGAACACATGTCACAGGTCTGTATAACAGTTACTGCTTGTGCTACATGGACAGATGACCCTCTGGGACATGTATATTCAACAGCCTGAAGTACATCCCTCCACATATGCACATACTCTTACTTGGCAACACTGGGACTAGACCCTTACCAAGGTATGTAGTGCTACTGATGTGTGTGGCTTTATTTGCACACACCATGCAGTGTTTAGGATGAGGTGTGTTCCAGGTTACATGTTACATGCAGAACATCACCAGACATGTATAGTATGGTAATGGGGGATTTAATGGTTGTATAGGCAATACATAGTGTCACATACCATCATATACACATTAACAAACACATAAGAGTCAGGCACACATCCGGGAGACCTGAGCCTATCCATGCTAACTTGTCAGTGTGTCCAATGTGTTACTGGTAGGCTGCACACAGCACATGCGTAACTGGGCTGGATAGTGTTATCAGTTACCTGTATGGTTGATGGTGATAGTGGTCACCATACATGGGACATGTACCGGGGGTATCATTGTGTAATAACAGTATACCCAGCACCCACACCCCATTGTAGATATTGTACGTACTGGAACACATGATGACACTCTGAAATACCCATCATCATACATTGCCAGGACTGCAATACAGCCCTTGTTCATCCCAAGAGTGCTACTACAGGGATATGCATCTAATGCACATGCCACAGACATATTAGGGTGATGCATTGTCTTGCCTCTTCTATGGGCAGCAACATCACTATCCCTAATACTGTGAGGCAATGTGTATTGTAATAGGAGTATGTTGCCTTGGAATGCTGTACCCTACATATATACACACATGCACACATACACACACTTGCCAGAACTCAGTGGATATCCAATGCCTATCAACCCATTTGTACAACAGTGATGTGCTGGTACTGCAAGGCCCAGGTAGTCCTTAGTGAGAGGAGTGTAACAGGGTACATGTAATGTCCGGTACAACAACTATGGCAATTAGTGTTGCAGTGGGTGTGAAGGGCCTCAGGGTATTCCCAACTACAGGTGTACTAACACACAGACACTGATATCCTCAGTAATGAACACATACACATTTGTCAGTACAGGGATGCATCGGTGCATGTGTTCATAGGTGTGCACATGGCTATTGTTCAGTGAGAGATGGGAAGTGCAGGGGATGTGTGTACAGTGGCATCATGCCACCTGCCATGTGCCAGCAGGGAATCTATCTGCAGACACTACTGTGGTGACCCTCAGGGTGAGAGTGACATGCATCAGCCAATCTTCTGGGTGCCTCCTGAAAATGGCCCGTGAGGTGCTCCAGATAACATGTATGCAACATGTATTACATAACATGGTTAGTGTCTGTCCTGCAGACTTGTATCCAAGCATGTTTTGTTGACTGCATTAGTGTAGTGGAGGTATCAGTGGCATGTGTTGTATACAGGGTGTTGTGTCCTATCTGTGCCAGTTATAACACAGCTAGGCAGACATGTCAGTGTCAGTCATCTTTGTATGCAAGGGTGTTTGGTTCAAGTACTTCATTCTGCAGTCTACTCTTATATGGGAAAGCACTGTCAACAGTAGTAATGTAATGATACACTACATGCCATACTATCCATGTATGTAACACATTCAAACAGAAAAGAGTGTTGTACAAGTCATATATACTCAGGTTTCCCAGATGCATTGGGGAATTACTAGACAACATCAGTGAGTGTATCCAAATGTATCCATATATATATATATATATATATATATATATATATATATATATATATATATGTGTGTGTGTGTGTGTGTGTGCATATATATATATATATATATATATATATATATATATATATACATATATAGCCATATATGTATTTAAATATGTATATGTGTATATAGATATATGTATGTATATATCTATATATGTATATATATATATATATATATATATATATATATATATATATTTATATATATATATATATATATATATATATATATATATATATATATATATACATACATACATATAAGTTTACCATATGTCCAGAAAATGGAGTGGAGTCATACCTCAGCACGAAGTCATGCATGTATAGCAGGTATATATGTAGACATTTGGTACTGTAACAGGGATTGTCTTAACAGACATGATGTGTGTGGGAGGTCACATCTGCTATTGACATGTATGCCATCAGTTACTGACAGACATTCTAAGGACATCACAGTACAGTACAGTACCACTAATAGCACAGTAATAATCCTGTGGACTACCGCAGAGATATAACCAATATATGTGGACAGTCTGGCACACTTTGGTCAGTCCAGAGGTACACACAGATTTCCTTAGTGCGAGACATGCGGACCAAGCCTGACAATGTGGATGTTAACAGCCAAGTACATGGGTATATCACGTAAATACTGGACTACATATGCCCACACAGTTTAGGCATTCACACACTCCTGTCTATTTTAGAGTCTGGGGAGTCTCTGGGTCAGGAATACATCTGTCCAGCATGTATTGTTCATTGTGATGACAAGATTTGGATTCCTGGAGCATGTGGCTGTGAGGGTTTGGAATTCTTTAAGTGTAGCATGTCCAACAGCTGTGGGTTTCACAGGGCATGGTATGTTAAGCAGAGATTGCCTCTGAGAACACAATACATGACAGAGTATAGCTGGATGATTTTCAGATGGTCAGCATAGGGCATCTGGTTTAGGCCCATAATTCATTGCATGAGGTATGTCTGCAGCTTCTCTAGTTGTTGCAGATATCTTGTGAGGTACATATGTAATGGGCCATTGTAGTCTGTACTGGATCTACTGAGAGATGACTACAGTGTGACAATGGCCTCCATTTTCCTGGATGTACAGCCCTTAGTGGGAGGTGTGCCACATAGGTGGGTTTACTGACTGTTGTAGTGATGTGGTTATCAAAGGTGAGACCACTGTCCACCTGTGTCCCTAAGTCTGTTATTACACTTTAGATGTTTAGTGTACTGCCACCTATGTGGTACTTCACAGGTACATGTCCCTTCCCAATGGGGATAACTATATATTTCGTGGCATTGATCTTGAAGCCATGGCTCAGGCACCAAGCATGTCTTTCTGTAAGGCTCTTCTGTAGAATATCCACATCATGTGGGGATTCAATATTGGCTCCCAGTGTGCAGTCATCTGCGACCTTTGGTTGCCAGTGTCCCTTACTGTTGGACTGTGCATCAGAGCAGTAGATGCCAAACAAGGGCAGTGCCAGGGCTGAACCCTAAGGTACTCCAACTGTCACTTATCTGTGGCTGGGGTTGGGGTCACCTACATTTACAGTGTGGGTTCTGTCAGAACAGCAGTTGGAAGCCCATCGGGTGACATAGGGATTAATGGCCAGTTTGATACATTTATCTATGATTCCAGATTGGGGGATGATATCAAAGGCCTTGGCGAGGTCTGGATAGTCTGTGTGAACTACCTTACCCTTGTCCACAGCTCTGGAGATGGATTCACATTTGTCATTCAGGTTGAGGTGACATGATTGGCCCTTCACAAACCCAACCTGGTTAGGGTCCAGTGTTTGCAGGTTGCCAATGTCTTTGTTTTAATTACCATGATAATACATTCCATGGCCTTGCAGATCAGGCATGTCATACTGCTGGGGCTGTAGTTCCCAGGATCCAAGGTGGATCCCCCCTTGTGGACTGGGATAACTGTAGCTGTGCACCACACAGTGGGCATGAAGCCTGAGGTGTGGCTATGACTAGACATGCCACATAGGTGAGGTGTCAGTTCAGTTTGTAGCTCATGTAGTTCACAGTCCAGGATGACTGGTCCCATGGCTGCTGTTGTCATAGCTCTGGTGAGTGTGGTTTTTACCTATGTGGCCATTATTACTGGAATATGGCAATCTTTCTGTGTTGAGATGGGCCCTTTGGGGGTAGAGAGGTGGTGCAGTTGGCACTGATTCGATCTGCCAGGATATTGGCAATATTCCTGGGAGCAGTATATTTAACACCATCCTGTTGTAGCTCAGAGCAGTTCTGAGCATTGCCATTTAGATTCCTCAAATAGCTATGGAATGGCTTGCAGTTGTCTTTTTGTTTGTAACTAGCTTTGGTGGATGTTATCTCTGTCTCTTACTTTAGCTGGTAAGGGAGTATTTTGCATCCTGGAAATTCACCTGTTTCTGCAACAGTTTCCTCCTTTTGTTGTAGAGTATGTTTATGGCAGGGGGCCACCACATTGGCTTCCTTTTCTTGGTGGGGAGCGTCTTGGTTCTATATTGGATGGCACAATTCATGCACAAGTGAATGTGCCCATACAGTGCCTTCGTGTATGATAGCATGAGATTGGCTTTGAAGATGTGTGTTACAGAGGTTTCCTTACTGGGGTATGAGGGAGTGATGTTGATGTTAAGGTTGATTAGCTCATGGGCAGACCTGACCATCGATGGGGTGACCATAGGTGTGGAGCATTGATTTCCCATGTTGGTAATGACCAGGTCTAGGATATTTGAGCCCCTGGTGGGACTATGAGTTACTTGATCCAGAGCATTGGGAATTATGACTTCCAAGAACTGTTGAGCACACGTGTTGGTACACAAGTAGTTTTCCCAGTTAATGGTAGGGTAGTGTAAGTCACCCAGTATTAGGGTGTTTGCCTGTATCATAATATTTCACGGTAGGTTTCAAAAGCTGTAGTGGGTATCATGGAGCATGGTGGGGGATCTCTAGCAAGCTATACAATTTGGAATGCAGTCTAACCTACTGTTATAGTTGCACCAGGGGTATTTCATATACATTCTGTTGGGCAACTAGCCTGGTGGTGTGAATATCCTTGGTGAATATGGACACTCTTCCGCCTTTATTGTTTTGGTCCTGGTTTAGTGGCCAAAAGGTGTGGTGAGAGCTGTACATGGTATTGCAGGGGTGCTCTCTGGAGCCTTGGATCAGGTCTCTGTTACTGCACAGTTATCGATGTTCTCCATTTTTAGGTGTGCGTAGTGACTGTGAATGGCCACAAAAACATTTATTCATATACACAGTTGCCATGTCTGGGATTAGAACTCCTACCTACCTAGTATATCACACTACAACATTATGCAGTTATAGGATGCGCCACAGAAATTATTGGGCTACTCCTTCTACAAAGGTATATTCAAAGTGAATGACATCAGCAGCCGTGCTAAAGTAGGGCATTTGAAATTGCAGTGAGTGTGACTGGCCTAAAAAGCATTGATCCCTACACAAACAAACAAATGCACACACAAACTTAGACTTGCTATGTCTGGGAATAGAACTCCTACCTAACTAGTATATCACACTACAGCATTACAAAGTTATAGGACACACCACAGATACTACTAGACTTTGCTTTCCACAAAGGTGTATTTCAAAGTGAATGACATCAGCAGCCCTGCCAAAGTAGGGCATTTGAGACTGTAGTGAGTGTGACTGGCCTAAAAAGCATTGATCCCTACACAGACAAACAAACACATGCACAAACACACATACTTTGACACTTGCCATGTCTGGGAATAGTAGAACAAAAAAGCAGTAGAACAAAAAAGCACAGCGCAGCACTGAAGGAACACAACTTTAATGACCAAGTTAAGCGCTTTCTTCCCACTTCATAGGGACTTCCTCAGAACAACATTATCAAAACTGCCCAGCCTTTAAATAACACATCAATTAATCAGTCAATCAATTGCTTACACTACAATTTAAAATTATACATTAAATTCAATTAAATAATGAACGTTGTATACACACTTTATGCCCTATCTAAAAATACATTAAACACACATTTATAAGTATGTTAAAATATAAAAACATTACCCTAAAATGTTTTTCAGTTTTAAAACACATGAAATGGCTGTAGCTTCATTAATACCTGGATACTCAGTTGCGTTTAATCTCAACTGCCATTTTAACTCACTTAATTCCAGATATAGATCCATATTTTTCCCCCAAGGGTCTTTTACAATTTGTTGTATTATTAAGAACTTGAACACATGATCTGTGTATTCTTTAACATGCCTACTCAGTGCATTAGTCATCCTACCATGTTTGATATCCAAAATGTGTTCTGCAATTCTGTTCTTAAAAAAACCTACTGGTTTTCCCTATATAAAATATGGGACAATTTAGACTCTTTGCTACATACATCGCATTTTGACTGCAACAATTGTAGTGTCCATTAATAAATATGGATGTCCCATTTAATTTAAAACAATCACCTGTTTCTAAAATGTGAGAGTAGAATGTACACATCCTACACTTAAAGTTCCCTTTTATCTATTGTTGCAGATATTACTTTCCTTTCCATTTGTTTCTAAAATATTTTTGAAAGATCTATCCTTTCTATATACTATTTTTGGTAGGTTACCCACCCTTTGCCCTACATTTGAATCATATTTTAAAATTTCCCAATTATTCTTAGTTATTTCTGAAACTTCATTGGTGTCCTGGTTGAATGTAATTATAAAACTCAAACCATAATCAATTGTTGATCTACCCTCTCTAACATTATGGGACATTGCACTAATTCCATGTCGACCTGCCAAAATGGGTTTGTATATAACTTCCATGCACCTGTGTATAACTTCCTCACTTATTTGATTTAATAATTCCTGTGGATACCCTCTTATGTGGAAGAGCTGCAAAATAAACTGTACCTCATGAATGAATTCAGTATGGGAATTCACCATTCTGGCAGCCCGAATCATCTGCCCCTTAACTATCGACTTTTTCTGATGGCATGGGTGCCAGCTGGTAAATTCCAAATATGAATTTGAAAACGTGGGTTTCTTGTAAATAGCTGACACCAACTTTTTCTCTTCAACATTTAATCTTAAATCTACATCTAAATAAGAAATATGTGTCCTACTATAAACCTAGGTGAACTTTAGGACATCCATTGACTTATTAATGTACTCAAAAAATTGACTGAGTTCAACCTCAGTTCCTTTCCACACAACAACTAGGTCATCCAAAAACCTGGTGTAATAATCAGTCTTGAAAAAGTAAACCCCCTGCATAATGAACTCATGTTCCCAATGGAACATGACATAATTAGCATAAATGGGGGCACAATCTTCCCCATTACAACTCCTGTTAGTTGATTGTAATATTGTCCTTCAAAATAAATGTAGCTATTCTTTAGCACAACTTCCATTAGGGCTACATATTTATTTATTTGATCCTGGTCATATAGGCCTCCTCATGGGGTATAACAGAAAAAAGGTTACAAACATCCAAGGTAACCAACATTATGTTTTTGTCTACTTCCATCCTGTTTAAACTTTCCAAGAATTGCCATGAGTCTCTAGTGATATAAGGAAATGCCATCAGCCCTTTTTGTAAATTCACATAGAAAAATTTACTAATGAAGCAAGTTTTTGATCGTTTTCTGCCAACTGTTGATCTAAATCTTGGGTCATTTAGTCCTTTATGGCTCTTGGGTATCCCAAATATAGTAGGTACTATGGGGTGTTGGTCCATTATATACCTAAATTAATCTTCATTTATTTGTCCTTGGTATAACATATCCTCCGATAATAAATATTTTTTTTATATGATATGTGAATCGCATTTAATGATGCTTCCACATAGGTTCCATCCATTAATAGGACATTCATTCCATTTAAGTAATCCACTTTGTCCATAATGACCACACCACTACCCTTATCTGGCTTCATTATTTGGATGATTGTGTCACTAGCGAAAACCATTAACAGCTCTTCCTCTGACTTCCGCGGTGGTGCAGCAATAGCATTGTTGCCTCACAGCAAGAGGTTCTCCTGTTCAATTCCCGGCTGGAATGCAGGGTGTGCCTTCTGCGTGGAGTCTGCATGTTCTCCCCATGGTTAGGTGGGCATTCGAAAGACATGTGTAAATGGGCATGCCATCATTGAAGGTTGAATGTTGAGCTGGCACATTGGCATTCATAAAAATCAACTGCCAATCATTAGCGGACCGGAGTTCAGCTGTGGCAAACCCTAACCAGGAAAAGCCGAAAAACAACTAACATATTTTTTATCTTTATGTTTGTAAACCTGCGGTATATCCTTCTCATATACATTTTCAAAAACCTTTATCAGGTTATTCAAAGGAATGTTAAACACACCAGGCTCTTTAAGCCTATGCCCATGTGTTTCAGATACACAATCATTGCCATTAAACCACACTTTTAAATTCAATTTATGTGTGAAATATTGTAGATCTATAAGAGTATCAGCTACCTTCTCCCTTCTACTGGGGACAAAGGCGAACCCTTTAGCTAATAACTTGGCATGCTCCACACCTAAAGCCCTACCAGAATAATTGTACACTTTAAAATCTTTAGCTTCATTAAAATTTATTCGAGGCTCAATTCGACTCGCAAAACTGACATCATTTTCAAAAGGCTGAGTCATTTTATCCAACTCAGGACATACATTGCTTAAAACATTACTCGAATTTGAGTCAAGGTTGTAAACCATATTTTTATCACATATTAATTAATTGTTTTGGTTGTCAATATCAACACCTTCAGATAGGTGGGCCACATTATTAGTTAAATAGTCACAAGTTAATTCATTTACATGAACAAGTCCCCCATCAACACTACTAAATGCATTATCATTTGTAACACTTACGACATTCATAAGTGGCAAGGCCGTGTCCATTAATTGATCTGCTGCTGACTCTGATTCCTTCCATTTTTCAGTCTGGACCCTTGCACTACATAGTCCCTGTACATTCTCCCTGAAAAACGGGCCTGCTGTTCTTTACGTCTCAACTTCTCGGAGTGCCTCACTCCATAATTCACTGAATTAAACTGCTGAGGATGCATACGTTGCTCATGATGTAACCTCGTCTCTGAGGTCATTTCCTCTTCTCCATTTGGCTCACTACTGACTCCTTCACAACCTGTGACATGACAACCCAGTGAAAACGGGTATACCTTCATTTTGGAGTATTCATTCATATCTCTTTTAATTTTATTCATATTCCGCACATATTTGTTGGCACAGACACTATCCACACTGGCATAAACATTGGAATAATTGATCTGATGATGATCAAACATTAGGTCACCCTGCATCTGCTTATTTTTCTCATCCAATTCCTTTGATAATTTATCCATTGTTCGAATGTTGTGTTTGACCATGAGTTTCATGAGCTCAATTCCCATCCGGTCAAGCAAACCATGCAGTTTGTTCAGAAAATCCGAGTTACCTTCCGCACCATTTAGATATTTCCATATCTGTAAACCTCATGATATCTGCTCCAGTTCAATGTTCCTCTCTAGATATGCTATTTCCATTTGTAACTTCTTAAAGGCCAGCATATCCTTTTCAAACTGCTTCAGTTTTTCAACAAAAGTCAATGACCCTTGCTGGGCCAATACACCACTCCCTTTTTCAAAACAGAAGTCAACGTCATTGTTTTTCCAGCTTACCAACACATTGTTATTCACAACCTTTTCCTAATTAACCAAATTCTCCACATCACCTGAATTCGAGTCCTGTGCTACCCGAACCACCTGCTCAGGTTGGGAATATTGTGTTGGCTGGGTCAAGGGGTAGCCTAAGCTACCAAAAATGTTACCCGAGCTAGTTGGTTTGTCCATCAATGCTTTAATTTGTGAAGAGTGTGCAGCCAATTGCTGGTTGATCTGTTGTGACAACTCCATAAAGTCACCATGAGTAACTGACCTGTCTGGGAATAGAACTCATACCTAACTAGTTTATCACACTACAGCATTACCCAGTTATATGAATCGCTATTGAGGTTACTGAGCTACTCCTTCCCCAAAGGTGTACTTCAAAGTGAATGACATCAGCAGCCTTGCCAAAGTAGAGCATTTGAAATTGTAGTGAATGTGACTGGCCTAAAACACAGTGATCCCTACACAGATAAAAACACACAAACTTTTACACTTGCCATGTCTGGGAATAGAACTCAAACTAATTAGTATTTTACAATGCAACATTATGCAGTTATAGGGTGCGTCACAGAGATTACAGGTCTACTCTTTTCTCAAAGGTATATTTCAAAGTGAATGACATCAGCAGCCCTGCCAAAGTAGGGCATTTGAAATTGTAGTGAGTGTGACTGGCCTAAAAGGGATTGATACAGACAAACAAACGCACACACAAACTTTGATACTTGCCATGTCTGGAAATAGAACTCCTAACTAACTAGTTTATCACATTATGCAGTTATAGGACGCGCCACGGAGATTACTGGGATACTCCTTCCCCAAAGGTGTATTTCAAAGTGAATGACATCAGCACCCCTGCCAAAGTAGGGCATTTGCAATTGTAATGAGTGTGACTGGCCTAAAAAGCATTGATCCCTACACAGACAAACACACACAGTTGCCACATCTGGGATTAGAACTCCTACCTAACTAGTACATCATACTACAGCATTATGCAGTTATAGGATGCACTATGGAAATTAGTGAGGTACTATTTCCCCAGAGGTGTATTTCAAGGTAAAGACATTAGCAGGCTTGCCATAGTAGGGCAATGGGGAGTGAAGTGTGTGTGTGCATGGGCCATAACCCATTCATCTAGAGGCAGACACACAACACTCAGGGACACAGGTTTATATTCTACAAGTACGTGTATACAACTGCAAGATGACTATTGACTTGTACAGTCATGTTACACAGTTACCACAAGCACCACAGACACTATAGTGCTGAGGGATACCAGAGGCAAATGTCTATGGTCATTGATGGTTGCACATCATGTGGTTTTAGCCAACTGGATGTGTGCTGGGTAGGACAAACCTCATGATCAGAGGTTCTTTGTCACTGTCACTCTCTTCTACACATCTATTTATGTGTATTTTTGCCCTATTATAGTGTGTTGTCCTTGGATATATGTGTGTATTCCTATCCAATGTGTGTGCAAAGCATGACTGGTGTGTGCTGAGGAGTGTATGCACTAACATTTGTGACTGTCAGATATGTATAGTCCAGTGTTGTTGCCAGACATGGACTTCGTTTCTGTAAGTGTGGGAGCATGCCCAGTATGACCTTCTGTATTGAATGTGTGAATCAATTCCAGGTAGATTGTACTCCAGTGCAGACTTTTGTGTTCTACACCTACAGCTAGCAAACTGCTTCTGCAGGATATCTGTAGATCAGTTGACAATATGGGGTCAAAATGGGCAAAGGATAGTGGGTTACTGTAGGTAATTGTGTCTGTGCTGCTTTTGCTACATGGTCCTGGTGTTAGCAAAGATATTCAGACATATGTACTGTTTTACACTGTGTTGTTTTATGTCATCAGGTACTGTCAGGTATACATATTTGCTTGCAGTGATGTCCTGGGGAACACAGGATGAATGCAGCTGTGTCCCATATTGTGCTCAGCAGCCTACATATTCTTGCAAAATCATGCCATTCTGGAGGAGAAGCTGCAGACACTTGCTGCTGGGTCTGTATAAATGGTTCAGCACCTTAGTACAGTGGTGGCTGAGGATCCCATGCTTGTACATCCATCGACGTGACAGTATGGCCATATCCTGCTGTGGCCATACCTCACAGCTGTACGGATTCACACAGGTTACCCAGAGGTAGGGGTCATAATTCTGGACATTACCCCTTCACATTGTGGTTTATGAGCAGGTTAGTAGCCACCCATTCTTGTGTTTGCAGCCAGGGATATTATGTGCACACGGCTGAGTTTTGGACTTCACACACTCCATGGCGCCCATGCTCCTACCCCCCCCTCTATTATTCTATCCTCTTCCAAACATCATGCAAACATTATCTGATAAGTTCCCTATAGTTATCATGTCATCCCAGCAGTAATTTGGTGTTGGTCCACCATTCATGCAGTAGGACACGGTGGACATGTTACTGAGATTTGTCCACATGGCCTTGCATTTGGATTCTGTGGACTATGTTATGTTGTTATTTAGGAGTCCATCACATAACATCCATTGCCAGTACGGGTGAGACACTGGCCTTTGGCAGAGGACTGTAGGCCATTTGGTAGTGATGCAGGCCAGCTGTAGCAGGCTGTTGCATTATTTAACTCCTACAGTCCCAGACTGTAATACACTATATTCCCCTGGGGTGACAGGGTAGGTGTGCAAGGTGTTCATGCCAATAGTTTCTGTCATTATTTATCCAGTGGTGTGGATGCTGGCAGGGTGCTGCTTACAGCTGGGGACACACCTGCATGGGACACCTGTTCTGCCTGCTGCATTCTTTTGCTATTGCCATACAGAGTTGGGGGTCATATTGTACTCATTCCCAACAGCAGGGATAAGACCGGAGAGGTACCTGTGCATGGTGGTATGCTGAGCTGGGTGCATGTGTGCTATGGACACTACATGCATCTGATTCATAGATATGCATGGGGCATTCCACTTATGCTGGCTTGTGCAGGGACATCAGCTGTTTCTCAATACTTCATACCTATGACCTTTGTGGTCTGCCAGTGTTTGGGCAGATGACATTGGTATTCCCTACTACAAGCCCAAATGATATGCTGCTAACCTGTCTATAAAATTCCAAGGGTGTACCCATTTGACAGTTACATATTATACACTGTTTGTCTGGGGTACTCACCCCCCCCCCATGTACTGCTTGTATGTCTGAGCCCACATTCATGCTATGTCCATCTTTCAGATGGTGACACATATTACTTCCAAACATTTACTATGGCTTACTGCTGGAATGTGTTTTGCTGGGAAGTATTGTTTTTGGTACTGCAGTTGTGAGAACTTGGCCCTGTCATCAGCAGTACTGGCCAATGGCCACCAGGACAACCCTCACCATGCATACATACTGACCACTCTCACACAATGTACGACACACACCAACCTAACATACACAGCCCTGCATATTGTACACATGCTACAATCTATCCTACTCCCATGGCCATCTCAGGTAATCTGTGCTCCAGTGTTGTTATACCTACAAATACATGTCACTACATTTCTACATAGGATTGGGGGGTGCAAACCTGACTGTTACTACATTTCTACATAGGATTGGGGGGCACACCTGACTGTTACTACATTTCTACATAGGATAGGGGGGGGCACACCTGACACTTGTACACATTTGCTATGACTGTACTGGTATTTCAGGTACTCCATTTCATTCTGTATTCTAACCTATCATACTGACTAGAGGCATATCAGTGTACTACAGGTCTTAGGTTTGATTGACCTACATTTCAGTTTCTGGCTTCTTACCCTTCAGAACTAACATCCCACTACCTGACCTGTTGTAGTCTGTCTGTGTAGGTCTGGGGCGGGATGTTCTCCATAGCCATCAATCAGAGGCCTTAGCACAGCCTTTGTTTGTGTTTGTCTACACCTGTCCTGCTGGCTGAGACTGTTATTGGGTATGCGAGTCTCCTTGACTGGCATGTGTGTGTCCTATGGACACACATGTGGCCCAGCACATTTCCTGTAGTGAGTTTTGTCACCTTGTCTAGTACTGGCTACTATGGTAACAGAAGTATTTGTTACAGATCTCATGCTACCACTATAGGTGTCTACTATCTGCTGGCATCCCATTCAGCCACCCGCTTCCCTTGCATGCCCACATCCATACCATAGCTACAAGTAACAACACATACTACTCCATTCAGCAATTGGTATGCAGAGTGACTTACCTTGTGGCTGTGCCAGTATTGTGGATGGTGCTGGAGGTCTGCCTATGTTGAATGCACATAGTACACTCCCTATACATGGTTAGGCACAGGTAGTGTCAAATTTGGCATACCTTTTACTGTATGTGTGAGTCAGAGAAAGGTGTCATTCCCTGGGTTCCTACCGTGTCAGTGTATGTGCTGTGTGTTGCCTCTTTGCCATGGCCTGGGCATACTAGGCATGCCTCCTTTTGCCTACTGGAGTAGGCTCAGGTTTTTCCTCCTCTGAGCCACTCTGTGCCTGTGCAGGCCTTGGCAATGGCAGAGGGCTGTGTGACCCTGCCCTATGCTGTTCCTGCTACAGCTGTTTCTGTGGGATCATGTTGTATAGCATGCTACATACAATGACAATTTGGGCACATGTAGCTGGTGAGTACTGCAAGGCTCCACCAGATGTGTCCAGGCACTGTAACCATGACTTGAGCATCCCAAACGCATGCTCTATTATGATTCTGGTCTGTGCATGTGCCTCATTATGGAGTTCTTGTTCGGATGTTTGTGTATTTCTGATGGGTGTCATCAGCCAAGGCTCCAGTGAGTAACCTGCATCCCCCACTAGGTGGCCATAAGGGATGTCCCTTGGTTTCCACTGGAATGGGTTCCCCTCTGTTGGTTCTGTGTGTGAGGTGTGGCCGGCACAGTTCAACAATTTGCTGTATGAGGTCCCTGTCCACCCTACAGTGCTCCACTATCTCCAGCTCATGTAGCCCCTGGTAGGTTACCCTGGGTCTGTACACTCTACTCCTTCTCCTCACTGTGGGTTGGTCATCAGCATTCTCATCCTCACCACCCTCAGCCTCTTCCACATGTTGATTTATGATTGCTGCTGAAGCACCTATAATTTTGTTGCTTTTGTTTGGTAAAATTTCTCCGCTTGTGTACAACGGTGGTGTTGAGTTTGTGGAAAAAAACAGAGGGAAAGGTGTTTGCATAGTTTATAGTGGTGTGCTGGGCTGGGCTTGGCTGCTGCATGTGTAATTGGCTGATTCTGATACATTTCACCCACCAGCTATGCTAGTTCTCCTTGATTACCTTCCTCCTGCTGTTTCCCTTCCCATTGCCTTCTTGTTTAATCCCGGGGGCGCTCCCCACAAACAAAGTGCTCAGATGTACACAGAGCTGCAATTTCCTGGTTTACTTTTCTTTTTCCTTTAAAACATGGTGCGAGGCATGCACACCCATTTAGGCAATGTAAAGAGTGCTAGGCAGCCTCAGACACACCCCCTTGCTTAGCTCTGCTAAGCTCAGGGCATACCCAAGCCACAGGGCTCCAGTAAGCTTACAGTATGCCTGACACACCCCTCTATGATGTCAGCTAGCTCTTAGGCTTGCACCATGGTCTTCCTGCACCGACACGGTTGGATGCAGACTAGCCATGAGGGGAAATCTAGGATTCAGTATCATTCCCCTCATTTGCATAGGATTGTCTGCTAATGCCTAGTTACAAGTCCCACGCTGAACCTTCCCCCTTAGCAACCACTATTCACTGGCCATGTTGTCTTCTGCCTGCCATTGAGTATAATGGCAAAATTGTGATTTTGGATAGAATGCTTATTTCAAGTTTTTTTTTTTTATTTTCAGACCAATCCATTTTGCACACTGCTGCCCTATGCTTAAACAGCTGAAATCGGCTAAAAAAAAAAATTAAAGTTATTTTTTTTTGCAACGATTTTCCATGCCAGTGGCCATATATTTGGCCATTGGCATGGTTTCCACATAATATACACCCTTTATTTGGTGCTGTCATGACTCAGTTTTGTAGTTTGCATAAATATGCTTGGTTACTAACAGAGTACATTACTGCAGACTACACTAGTCCTGCACGCCTGGCTGCCAGCTTCCTGGATCACAAATTCACTTCATTTGCATGGTTTTCACCTGCAAATGGGGTAATTTGCATACAGGAGCTGTGTCCGTGTAGGAATAGTGCAGGAGTGCTCGTGCACATCCTGGGAGCTTATTCCTAGATCGCATGGCAGCCATATTTCCTCCAGCAGCTCCTGCACTATTCCTGCACGCTATGCAGAGCTTGCTGAATCCTGGGGCCAGTCATTTTATTAAAATCTTGTTTGGTTTTATGGTTGAAAACAATCATGTCTGTGTTAGTCACCCCAACCTTTTGTGCACTACATTACATATTGAACTGTAATATGTGTTAAAATCTACGTAATATATACAGAAATATACAATAAAAATAAAGCAAACCAGCCAAAACACTTTGCCGTTTCTTATTCTACATTGAGAAGGTAGATATGAATTTATTATGTGATATTCATTTAGAATTTATGGCACTTTCACACATACACCTATATATACATATTTGTTTTTTATACATATATATATATTTTTAAACTTGTCATATCATTATTAAATTTTATTAAATTTTATTATTTTTTATTATATATTGCATATGGTTTATTAAATTAAATAGATTTTAATAATTGTATTCACTAATAGTCTCTATAAATATTTGTTATAAATCTACATGTCTCTTTAAATGCATACGTTTTGTGCTCATCAAACATTAATGATTGAGTATAAAAAGGGTGTGTTAGTCAACGGTGAAATTATTGGTTTGAAAAAGCACTTGTTGCGAAAGCGCTTACCATTGTCTGTCAGTGGATCCAATAAACCTATTTTGATTTATTACAACGTCTGAAGTTCCTAGCATTTTGTCGTGAATACGAATATATGAATATAATTTGCATCATTGGTTATTTAGCTGTGTCCGCTGTTGCTTGCTGCTGGTCTGAATAGACCTGGACTTTTTTATTACAGCGTTTTGGTTTGCTTACTACACTGAAGGTTTGGTCGTCCAATTTGGTCTGAATAGACGTTGGCCTGTTACTAAAAACATAAATTTTTCCTGGCTTGTCTTCAACATTTGCTTTGAGAGCCCTACAACGGAATAACACGATTTGAATTATCTCGAAGCAGTCTGAATTAACCAGAGATAACAGCTGACGTGCAATTTTGGTTAGCTTTCCGTTTACCATCGTTGCCGCGATTCGTGCGAACAACAGTGGAATTTTCTAACTACCTTGCCGTCTGAAAAGACAGTGTGAGTTTACAAAGAAAGGTAATTTTATTTCAAATTGAAAGTTTATCTTAAAACTTGGTTTGCTTTTTGCTGCACGTTTTCGAACAACAGTGGAACTTTTCATTTTCTTGCCGTCTGAAAAGACTGTGTGAGTTTACAAAGAAAGGTAACTTTATCTTAAATCGAAAGTTAATTTCAAATTGAAAGTCATTCACATGCGTTCTGTTTTTTGACTATAACTGAATGGTTCATAAGAGCTGACACCAACTTTTATTTTATTCAATATATACAGAAATATATTCACCCTGTCAACATTATAGCAGATATTTTTAAAAGTATTATTCTGAACTGTGTTAAATGCCATGAAACAAATGATTTAAAACTGTGTTCTCTTTCAAAACTGATTTGTAATATATTTCATATAAGTAACGGTCAATCTTATTTCTTGAAACTAATTATTGTTTGAAAAATATCTTTCCTCATTATGACTTTTACTTCCTTGAAGCATTTTTTTCAATCTTCACACATTTCTTAAACATTAATTCCAGTAAACTCTGTCACCGTTGTTAAGTTTCCTACATACCAAAACATCTTGTCACCTTTTTTTGAATATCATGAGTCGTTTAAGGAAGCATGAAAATAATCTTACATGAAATCATTTTTGTATCGAGTAAACTTGTAGTGCGACTGTTAAAAAGTTCCCATAAACTGAAAAATGGCACACACCCAAAGAAAAAGTATTTAAAATTGCACAGTTGTTAATACCCAGAGATAGATTCTGTCTTCAAGTCACTTTAAAGTTTGATTGAGTCCCAAAATGAGACTCAAATAATTGCCGTCATTTAGTCAAATCTGGTATAGTCACACTTTTTGTAAAAATTTTAGCCTAGAGAAGATTTTTCTCTCATTTCAAATGTTGTGTGATCTTGGAATTAGTTATGTATAATAGTGTGGTGTAGGACGCTGCCCCACTATAATACCATTTAATAATATATATTTTTTTAAGTTGATTGCTCACGTATGTGAATTTCTCACACTGATTGATTATTTTTATATATATATATATATATATATATATATATATGTGTGTGTGTGTGTGTGTGTGTGTGTAGGGGTTTATGTCAGATGATATATTTGACTGACTGTCTGAAAACTCAAAGCATTTGTATGGAGACTTTGATACAGTGGGGATTGGAGAATTTATCCTTTTCCTTACTGTAGTGTGATTTTGGAGTTGGTATATATAATTTGTAGGGGAGTATGGGGTGGTGCAGGCATGCTTGCACCCTACAAAAACATAGATTGTTTTGGTTTTGTTTCATTGAAATTTTTGGAAACATGAGCATACCATTCAGCAAAAACACAGTGCCTACTGATTACTTCATCAACGGCAACCCCCTGAGCACACAACTTTTGGTGAGAGACCTGGGTACTCAGGTTGACAACTAACTTACATTTAACCATCAAGTGGCAGCAGTGGTCAGAAAAGCATTTTACTTGTTTCATCTTGGAAGAAAAGGGATTGCATCCAGAAAAAAGGAGGTACTCCTCCCTCATTAAAACTATAATTGAGTATAATGCCCCATTTTGTATTTAGCTCTGCAAACACCTGCACTAACTGGAAAGGCCACAAAAATACCTCAAAAAGAGAATCCATGGCCTCCAACACCTGCCCTATGCAGACACGCTTAAATCACAATCACTCTAGTCAGTATCATACAGATTACTCAAAGGAGATCTGTGTCTCGCCTACAAGGCCATATCGAACCCTGCCCTACTAGAGATGCTCCATATCCATAAGTCTAACTCCTCACTCATTACCCACTTGATAGGCCTAAATCTAATATGTGACATGAACAAAACCTGCTGGAGAGACAGGATTGTCTCCCAGAAGCTGCGCCATATCTGGAATAGACTTCCCAAACATGTCAAACAGAGTACCTTGCTGACCCTCTTCGAGCACAACCTTGATGAGTGGATGAGAAACCACAAATTTATCCCAGTGGATCTACCTTTGTCCCACATTGACATGGGTGACAGGTGCTGACTGTGGTTTCTTTTTTGGGGATAAACTCTTGGCTAGGCTTTTAAGGGCCCAAGGGCCATTAGCCTAGTAATCTATTACGATCCTATGATATGGTTTCTGCCATATGAAATTTGAGTTCCCCAAATCTAGATGTTCTCACATAAATCTATGTGTATATATATATATATATATATATATATATATATATATATATATATATATATATATATATATATATATATATATATACACTTTCATTCATAAGTGCCCCAATTAATTGCTATAATTCAGGACATTATAATTTGAAGGAAATCCATGGACAGAGATTCTCAGCTTATCAGAATTTGTTCAGATCAATGGATCCTCATCTGTCTCAAGTAATACTGATGCCCCAGAATGTTCCACAGCAACTGTTATACTTGACATAGCACCTTTTTATTACTTTTCTGTCACAAGTGATGATTTGTACTGGCAAAAATGTTTCTTGGTTTTAAATGTAGTTGCTGGTTAATTTTCTAATAAAAGAAAAAAGGGATGAAGCACTTCCTGAAAAGAGTCAAGATTCTGAATTTGAACAGGAAGATACAGGGATGGATTTGGGGTTTTGTCCTCAGATTTCTGATACAAACTTAGAGGAGAGCTCTCTTTCTTATTCTCCCTGTTGGGGGTTCTCTTTTTCTGAGAGTATTGCTACAAATTCTCAATGTTTCATTGGGGAACACCTGAGGTTTCTCAGTCCCTCAAGAAATATTTATTACAGAAGGATTTTCCAGACTCTACACCCATTTCACCTGTTATATCTGCTTTAGGGGATGCATGCCTTACTGCCTGCAATTTTCCTGATAGCCATCCAGCTGTGCCTAAAAAGACAATTGGAAATGCATAAAGTTCTGCAGTGTTTAAAACTTTTATATAGTATTCCTAAACATGATCCAGCAGCTATAGCATCCTCTGCTGCTAAGCACTTAGTTAATTCCAGTCCTACTCTTTTAAATATGTATGTGAAAATTATTGATAGGTATGGAGAAAAAGTGTATATTTCAGTGACTCTGAATTTCATAACCTTAAATTGTCAGGCTCGTATGTTTATTCTGACATATTGTGAAAGTATGAGGAGTATTTTATCTACAGTTTTTCTTGTTAACAAAAGATCTGGTTTAAATATCTTCATTTCTTCTGTTGCACAGGTGACTGCTCATTGTTTGCAGTCTGTATATGAGACTGTTGATACTTCTTCTAGGGCTGCGGCCACTAATATGGTTTTAAGGAGGTACACTTGACTATATTCTCAGAACATTTGAGATGATGTTAAAAATGTGATTTTAAATTCTAGCTTGGATAGAGGTTTAGTCTTGCACCTGCTGTAGAGGTGATCAAAAAATGTGACAAAAGCTGCAAATTGATCCAGGGAATCTCTTAAGATTGTTCAGCCTTCGTTTTCCAAATTGTCCAAGGGATTTTCTTTCTCACCATCCAGTTTTGGCAAAAAAACAGAATAAGTTGTCTCAGCAGAATTTACGTAAGCACATGATTAATATGTGACAAGGACGTTCCTAAACGAAGTATCAAAGCTCCCAAAACCAAGGACACTCCAATTTTGAATGACTATTCAATAGACTTTGTGACCTCCTCAGCCCCCCCCCCCCCATCTCTTCCAGAAAGTCTGAATTTCAGTGTTTTTCCTTGGTTACAGATTGTTTCAGACAAATGGGTTCTAAAAATCATTCATCAGTGTTACATATGGCAGTGGGAGGAAATTCCTCTTTTCAAGGGGGTCATTCCTCCATATCAGAGTGCTTAGTTTCCTCCTGTTCTTCATCACATGCTGTCCCAAGGAGTAATAGGACCAGTTCCTCATTCCAAGGTGAGGAAGGTGTGTTATTCAAGGATGTTCCTATTCCCAAAGAAAAACAATACTTGGAGACCAGTTGTGAATCTTTATTTCCTTCCTAAACCTATTGCCCAAAATGAAAATGATGTCACTTTACAACTTCTTGACTCTTCTTCCTATTTCAAGTTTCCTGGTAACACTAGACTTAAAAGATTGTTATCATCACAGTCCTATTCTTCTGAACTTCAGGTGTATCTTAAGGTTTTCTGTGTCTGGATGACATTATAGGTTCCCTTCCTTAACCTTTGTTCTATCCCCTACACCAAGAGTGCTCACAATGTGTCCAGCACCATTTATAGCTCATTGTAGGATAAAGCTATCCACATTTTTCTGTATTTAAAAGACTTGCTTGGCTTTGTTGAGACTATCAAAATGTCAGGAATCTCTCTTTTGGTGTGAGAGAGCTCTTGCACAAGCTGTGATTCCAAGAGAACATTCAAAAGTTTTTTGACTCCCCCACACAGGATTATGTTCCTGGGATGTCAGCTAGACACCTCAGTTCAAACAGCTTTTGTTCCACAGGAAAAAAAATCTTTATTTAGATCCGTTTGTATGTTTTTCCACTCATACTTCAGTCACTGTGAGGGAATACCTCAGGGCTTTGAGTCTCATGACATCTATGACTCTCATGATACACAATGGCATCTATGACTCTCAAGATGCACAATGGCATCTATGACTCTCATGATACACACCAGCAAGACTCCAAATGTAAAAGACACAGTGCTATCTGAAATCTCATCAGGCCCGTCATCAACACATTTTATCTTTTCAAATCCCAGTATTGGGATTTGTCAAAAGAAAAATGACTTTGTGGAGACAACAGATATCCTTAAATCAAGGTCTATCCTTGTCCCTCCCTTCTCCAAAGCAGTCAGCCACTACAAATGCTTCAAACTTTGCTTGGGGAACAGTTTCAGGACAGGTAAAGGTGCAGGAGGTATGGTAAACCATGGACCAATGCAAGCACTTAAATCAAGAAGATGCTTGTCCTGACCAAGGCATTCAATTCTCTGAACCTTTTTTGTTCCCGAGGACCTCTTATAGTGGTTACAAACCAACATACACAGTGAGGTGGTACATCAATAAGCAAGGGGGAACCACATTATACCCCCTTTGCAGACTAGCCATGTTAGCTTGGAATATAGCTTCACATCATAGTCTTACTCTGCTGGAATCCTACATTCCATTAGAGCAAACGTGTGGCAGGCAAACTGAGCAGGAGCAGAGCTGACCCTCACAAATGGAAACTAGATCCAGGAGTCTTCCAGGATATGATCCATCTGTGGGGAGTTTCTCAAGTCGACCTCTTTGTCTCCTCTCTGAACAATCAAATGGCAAAATTCTTTGAAAACTGATCCAATGACATCCAAGTTTACTTTTAAGTCAAACTATCCATCTTCCCATTTACTTTTCTGAACCCAAAAATGACAGGGAAAGGATACTCCATACCTTGGATACCCTCAGACAACTCATGTACTATCTTGCCAGAACTAAATCTTTCAGATCATCAGATCAGTTGTTGATTTCTTGTCAAGGTAAGATGAAGGGACATCTGGTGTCAAAAGAAAACATTTCCAAATGGTTGTCTAAGGCTGTCACCTTGTGTTATAGTCACCATGACAAATCTATTCCAGGCAAGGTCAAGGCCCATTCTACAATGATGTTGGCTGCTTCTATATTTTTTTTTGTAAAGGGTTGGATTCTAGAAGTATTCTAGAATTTGCTACTTGGTCATCTGTACATACCTTAAGCTGAATTCCTTTCTGCATCTTGATCATGCTTTGCTAGGCTTATTTTCCAAGATAGTCCTGGGCCCTTCTCTTTCCATCCCCTAACTATAGTTAGGTATGGTAATCTACCCATATAGCTAAGGCTACTGCAGCAGTCATCATTATGAAGAACATAGTAACGCTGTGTAAGCTGAGCTTACCATAAAGTAGATGTTCGAATGATCACTGCTGCAGTAGCTGCTTCTTCCCTCTCCCCCCTTGTTTTTGATGCGTTTTTATGCCAGGGTGTGGACTTTTATTTTTTGTTATTCCTAGCCTTGTCCTTTTGGGGCTCAGCCACCCTCTGTCTGCTGGAAAGAAAGCTCTGAAGGGCTTTGCAACCAAATGTGTCTATTAGTCAGCTCAGCTCAAGCAGCTTGATAGTCTGGGCACATGGGAGGTGCCCTGAAGCTTTGGAAGCTGGCTGGCTGTTATATCTTTGTCAGGACATAACCCATATAGCTAATACTACTGCAGTAATGATCATTAAAACATCTACAGTTATGTTAAGTTCAGCTTATACAACTGCACTTTCTACACCATGGAATCAGACATACTCTGTTCCATATAATTACTAACTGAAGGAATAGCAACCAACAGTAAAATAATGCCATCTGACAAACGTGAAACCTTCTCAGTTGTGCTTTTCTGCTATTTTTTTTTTTATGTGGTGTTATTTTTTTGTTTTGACTTTAACGTGTATTTTTTAATAATATTCATCTACTTGAAGATATTTACTCAGCTACATTGCATATACATCATATTCACATGGATATCATATTTCAGATGTGGCTGTTTAATAAAAACTAAAATCACAAAGTAAGCTTGCTATGTGTTAAAAATACTAAATTATACTTCAATCTCTATAACAAATTTTCTTTGCAATTCTTGTATGCCTACCTTCCCCTAGCATTTGTAAACCTTCATAAACAGTTGAATGTACATAAAGTTACGCAAAATAAATATTCAATAGATTTTAATTGTCAGCATCTTCCTCTGATGATAAAACATCCGATTACTATTTCAAAAGGATATATTATTTATTCAAAAGCATGGGCCATGGCCTTAAAAAAATCATTGTCCTAACAATTACAACAAATTGTCATTTAATGTGCTATAATCCATTCACTTTTTTTTGTGGTGGAAGGGTAATGTCTACGCACAAAGGGATAGGCTGCCTAACAATTCTGAAATATTGCCAGCTTGTGAATCCACTGAAGTTTCATGATTCAGTTTGAGTTCTTACATCATGAACTCTTTCATATCCAATGGCCCTATAAGTCCCACAAAGTGATACTGCCCATTGATTGTGAAAGCAACTATAAGGCCACCATTAGGAAGTGACTTGTGCAGTGGTACTTCAACCATTTTGTCAACCGTTAATGCTAAGTTTATTCAGAAGGTGTAGGTGCCACATTTATAGTGTTAATAATGCTTTTATCTGCTGTTTAAAGTAAAATTAAATGGTAACATACTGCATTTGACTGATGGAAGTTTGAAACAATTAGTATATCAAGATCATGTTCTAACTGCAAATAGCATTGCATCTAATGCATTTCTCACTTCCTACTGTATTTTTCTCCATCTACCCATACCTTAGTTATTGCCTCTGGATGCCTTTACATCCACAAATTCCAGTAATTTACTTCAAAGTTCAATAACCTTCTCTATTTTTAGACCTTTTGCAGAGGAAAAAAGTAGTAGTTCCTCAAAATCTGCTGTCTGGACCCTAACCTTCCCATGTACTTTTTCAGGATGACATCAGTATATAACTTGCTATTGTCTTATGCATCTGTATCATTTTCCCATGTATCTAATGAGACTACCAGGTCTTCTATTCTCGTTCAAACCTTCTCTTTTCAATTATTTACAGACTTTTGGTACATTTTTCTCTACAGACCATCCAGTGACTAGGTATCTCTGAGTGTGTACAGTTTATAGGCCTGTAAGTAGTGCATGCAATGTATGAGCAAACTATAATCTGCTACAGGTGAATAGAATGTTACTTCTTTTCTGAGTTTGCCTCCAAAGGACCCACCACAGCTTTTCTTTTGAAAATGTTTTCAGTTTACTTTAAGCTACAGAGTTCACAATTATCTAAGATGGTATATTTTAAGTAAAAAGGCCACCCTATAGGAAATGTATACCTGAGTGTCTGTTCCTAAATATGACACAAAAGTACTTATAATACTTCACAAGTACAGGCTATCAAGGCAATCACCTTAGAAGATCAAGGAACATCAGATTTCATAGATAAACACTGCAGTAGTTTTGATTTGTTGGGAATTTTATGCACATTTTTAACTAAGGATTGAAGTTGTAGGTAGGTGGCCATGTTTGTTTATAAGATCAAGAAAAGGTTTAACGTAGATGAAATAAGGATGGATAAAAGGTTTGCAGGCTGGGTATGAAGGGTCTTTACCAGAAAATGATGAGAGATTAGATTAATGGCATCAAAAGTATATGTAATAGAAGCTTTGATATTTATAAAGATATTGTAGGGAAATGCATATCAGAATAGCTTTTAGAGCTTTAGCATGGAATATGTGTTTGAAGTCTATGTGTGTATAAAAAAGTGTGGCTTATGAGAATAATTTACAAGTCCTGTCCTGTATATGCAAGGGGAATTCATTAGACTGTTTTCATTGCTATTAAAGACGAAAGAAAGCATGAGGTGTGGGCAAACAAATAAAAGTTTTAAGACTTGTTTGTAACCTTAGTATTTGAAAGTGAAGTAATGCGTTTCTAAGGCAATGTTGAGTTTGACGTCAAATTCACTGAAGTGGGATACAGTATATAACACTTTGGATGAAAGTGGATTGGGTGTACTAAATAAAGAAGCATTTTTCTTTCCTATTTTTCTTAGTAAATAAGTCATCAAGTTGGAAGACATGTTACAAGGTGGGGCTGAAACCTCAATGAATTGAAAGATGAAGAAGCACAGAATGAGAAAACAATGGTTGTATGGTCTAGTGCACCACTATAATCCTGCATCTCTTCCCCTCTTCAGTGAGAGGCACTCCTCTACTCTACTTTCCCCTCTGCTCCAAGTATATTTCTTGTAGCTGTCCTATGGCGGCAACTCACGTGTGACACACATTTTTAGATCAGCCTCGTACTCTGCTGTCACTGGCTTCCACTCACCAAGCTGACAATTTGTTTCAAGGTTGTTGTGGCCTATGTGTAGTAGTTTCCATTTCTTCAGTGTGCCTCAGCTGCCACTTGTCACTGCAAATTTATCTAAGAATCTGGTGGCTCTTCCTCAGCCTATCCCTGCTTTAGCCAACCTATATCTAGGACAGGTGAAAAGATCAAGAATGCTTATACAGCATCATCCTGCTGCAAGGGAGGATGCTATGACCCCACCACTGCTCTGTAGACTTGTGATCTTCACTGTGTTTGTCTTCATGAGGTGTGTGGGCACTTCCATGAATGCACAACCTTCAGAACAAGCAGAACACCACCTGCAGCATGGAGGTCACCATATTGTTAATGGTGTCATTATAGTGATACTAGATTCCCCCCCCCTCCAGAATAGACTAGCCAGCATCAGCCTCCCACTTACATCTTCTGTAGGCCATGTAAAATGCCTTGGTAAAGTACAAGTAGACCACAAGTTTTGGTACTTCACTGTGGCTGCCTTTGTAATCAGTGAAACAAATGCAGTAGATTTGACTGGTAGCTTCTTCTGGACAAGAAGCCATATTGCTTGCTCATCTGGAAATAATTATTCTTAAAGAAAGAAACTATTCTTTTACTCAGAATTTTCTTTATAACTTCCTTCACTAGTGTTGTTAAACTTCTAGGCAGTATTTGCTCACATCCTCACTCGATTCCTTTGAGTCTAGAGGCCATTCTGCAATAACCATTGCTTTGCACTCAGGTAAAAGGACAATCTGATGCTTGTGTTTTATCTTACCTAAGGATAATAAGTTACTACTTCACTTATTGATCTTCCACGGTAGTGTCTCTTAATTGCTGTTCCTAATTTATGTCTCCCTTTCAGCACAGCACCCTTCATTTGCTTTTGTTTCTGAATATTGAAAGAAGATATTCATCCATTAAATTAACTTTTTTCCTAATATTGTGTGATTTCATTTGCATCTTACTCAGTTTTAAAAGCTCAATCCCTAACTTTCTCTTTTCCACTCTGTACATTAAAAATAATTTCCCCCTCTTCTTCATCCATTGTGCCAGCTCCCTTACATCATTCTCCTTTACTGCCAATGCCACATCTTTTAGCCTTCTGTTAGCATCTGCTCTCCACTGTCTCCCTTGCTTCTTGAAGGCCTTGTATTATCCCACCAGTATTGGGCAAAAGAGGCATAAAAGAGACATCTGTGACCTACTCCATCTTGCTTACAAAGACATCCAAAATGTGATTCTTCCTAATACAGTCAAATAATACGAGACAAATGCATCATGTTCCAAGACGGTTTACATTCAAGCTTGGACTTTCCAGGCTGGTATTGGCAGATTCAGATCTCCGTGAGTATTATCCTTCTCCTCTTTTTTCCTCCCATCTGACATACATCTCCCATTATGTGTGTGAGTGTGATCTACTGTGTCAAGCACAGACTCCAATCCCTTCTTTTACCTTAACTGACAAGCTAATAGAATTCTTACCTGAGGTTGTGACCTGGCTTGATCACCTGCCCCTTCATGAGGTGACATACCTCTTCCTCCCTGAACTCTTTGTACTCCAAATATTAACCTTTTTATCTTGTAAAGTATGAAGACACAGTGCAGTGGGAGTGGTATAGGGTGGGAGTATCTGTCATAGTTTCAGTAGGATTATTGTATTAGTTTCTGTCACTACATGCTGTAAACGGGACATTCCCACTTCTAAATAGCAGTGATTAATAGCATGAAAGATAAATTTATCTGTTGGCCATGATTCCAGCAGGAAGAACAGATGGAGAGGTTAGTTGGGGATTCATTATTGCCACTGAGCTGAAAATGTACAAACTTGCAGTCAATGAAGCAATGTTGAGTATTGTATGTTTTTATGGGTCTGGTTCATTTCGTCAAAAGGACATTTCGTCGAAACTTATGTCAGCAAGACCAAATCGCCAAAAAATAATTTCGCCAAATTTAATTTCACCAAAAATAGTAGTGGCAGTGTAAATGTCCTTTTCCCCACTGTAGTGTGATCCAGGAATTAGAATATATACTTGGGGGGTGTGGGTGCACAGCCCCCCAATTTGGAGGGGGGTGCAGGGGGCATAGCCCCTACCTAGCTTGAATTACACTATGCAGTTTCTGTTACGAGGGTAAGTAAGTATTTTTTAATTAAACTAGGTCAGGGGCTATGTCCCCCATACCTCCCAATGTGGGGGGGTTGTTCCCCCCACACCCCCCAACTACATATTCTAACTCCAGGATCACACTACAGTGGGGAAAAGGGCATGCACACTGCCACTACTATTTTCGATTAAATGAAATTCGGTGAAATGAGTTTTCGGTGATTTGGTCTTGGTGGAATGAAATCCGGCGAAATGTACTTTCGGCGTAATGTAATCCAAATGTAACCCCTGCAAGTATGGCAAGTGCATGGCTCAAAAAGCATAATACTAGTCAAAAAAGAATAGAACCAGCACAACGTGGTTTAGAGGCAAGAATTTATTCCTTAGTATGGCAAAAAAACAGACTGGTTTCGAGAGTCGTAACAATGCCTTCCTCAGTGTAAAGAAAATTTCACTGAATCAGAAAGAAAAAAGATGGATAATTAGGCTAGGTGGTTTGCTCCCACCAAGACTCAATATGCAATTATGACCAGCCAAGCAATTAGAGTTGCTCTTCTCATTACATAATAAATATGGCTGTTTGTGAAATTTTCTTTGCATTGAGGAAGGCATTGTTACGACTGCCAAGACCGGTCTGTTTTTTTTGCCATATTATGGAATAAATTCTTGCCTCTAAACCACATTGTGCTGGGTCTATTCTTTTTGACTACTTTTGACGAAATGATCAGATCCATTTTTATAGCTACACCTTATTAAATATCATAGCAAATGTGAGCATGAAACATTTGAAATAATTAGGATGATAAAGAAGGGCATCCAATGATGAAAGAGAATAATCCACTTGTAAATGGGTCTACTTTAATTAAACAAAAGCAGAATCCATCGAATATGAATCTGTCGACACATAAACAGCGAAATGCAATAACGTTGAACATGCAAAACCACAAAATTTAAACATAGAAACCGGAATAGTCGGCCAACCCCACCGCCCAGAACATACTACCTACGCAAACACAACAACAAAAAACACATACATACAGTAACCAAAACCCTACTACTAACCCTAAATTAAAGCACCAAAACCCCACTTGTAACCCTACACTAAACCCCGCATACACAACTATCTATGCACTACCCTTAACCCCTCCCTAACCCTAAGGTCCGTAACTACCACACACTTACCCTACAGAACTATACACACACAAAGTAAATATTCCACACACATACACTTAACAAAACCCTACACTAAACCTTACATAGGTTCATAGGTTCATAGGTAGGTACTAGGCTATCGGCTCAAGGGCCTACACAAGCCTAGCCAACAAGGTTCCCTGGCTTATGCCACCCAAGAAAGTTATTTTCCTGTGCCACTGTCACACAAAGACACAGAAGTGATCCCCAGGGTGTATTCCTATTTCCCATCCACTCATCAAGATTTTTCTTGAAGAGTGCTAATGAAAAACTTTGCTTGACATAGATGAGCAGCCTGTTCCAGAGTATGAGAAGTCTCTGGGATAGGAATCTATCCCTCCAGCATGTCCTGTTTATTGTGGTGACAAGGTTTAGGTCTCTAGAGCATGTAGCTCGGAGGGATTGGGATTTCTTTAGGTGCAGCATGTCCAACAGCTCTGGGTTTGATATAGCTTTATATGTTAGGCAGAGATCACCTCTGAGTAGGCGATATGCTACGGAGTAAAGCTGGAGTTTTTTGAGGCGGTCAGTGTAGGGCATTTGTTTGAGTCCAGTAATCCTCTTTGTGAGGTATTTCTGTGGCCTTTCCAGCTGCTGAAGATGTTTTGTGAGGTACATTCCAAAAGAGGCGTTGTACTCTATAGTGGGTCTAATGAGTGTCGAGTAGAGGGGAATGATGACCTCTTTCTTCCTGGATGAGAACCCTTTTATGATGAGGTGTGCCACGTAGAAGGACTTCCTGACTACTGTGGCGATGTGACTATCAAAGGAGAGACTACTGTCCACCTGGGTCCCAAGGTCTCTTATCATGCATTCAGTGTTAAGTAGATTGCTGCCTATGTGGTAGTTCATGGGTATAGAGTTTTTACCAACGGGGATGACACTGCACTTTTTGGCATTGAGCTTGAGGCCATGGCTCTGACACCGGTCATCTGTCTCAGAGAGGCCCTTATGTAGAATGTTCACATCATTTGGGGACTTGTCTATGGCTCCTAGTTTTCAGTCATCTGAGAACTTTGTTAGCCAGAGGCCTTCTGTGTTAGCCTGTACTTCAGAGAAGTAGATACCAAACAGGAGCGGTCCCAGGACAGAACCCTGTGGTACTCCACTTGTCACTGGTCTGAGGTCAGATTTGGAGTCTGCAACTTTTACAATGTAGGTTCTGTCAGTGAGCCAGTTGGCAACCCATCTTGTGACGTAGGGATTTATGCCTAGTTTATTGAGTTTAGCTATAATTTCAGAATAGGGGATGGTGTCAAAAGCCTTGGCGAGGTCAAGATAGGCTGTGTGAACCACCTTACACTCATCTACGGTTTTGGTGACTGCCTCAAAGAAGTCGATCAGGTTCAGGAGGCATGATCTGCCTTTCACAAACCCGAACTGGGTGGGATCCAGAGTTTGGAGTTTACCAATGTCTTTGTTTATGAGTTCCATGATGATACGTTCCATTGCTTTGCAGATCAGGCTAGTCAGGCTAATAGGTCTATAGTTCCTGGGATTAGTGGTGGCTCCCCCTTTGTGGAGTGGGATAATTATTGCTGTGCGCCATTCAGTGGGCCTTTCTATGCACTTACCTTAACCTGCACCCTAACCCTAAGGTCTGTAACTATCGCACACTTACCTTACGGAGCTATACTGCAGATGGGCCAACTATGACAATTCGACATTTCTGATTTTGCTATTTAGTGCTTTCGATGTTTCCGCGTTTCGCTGTCTATATGTAGACGGATTCGTATTCGACGGATTCCGCTTTTGCTTAATTAAAATAGACCCCTTGTAAATGTCCATATGTGAAAACTAAAACATTACAAATCAACAATATCCTGACCCCAGTCATGAGAAACAGAAAATAAAAAGAAACATCCTATCATAAAGATCAGTCTAGCTGAAATCTGTCATACCTTATCTAATAGGATACCTGCAATGAAAAGCATAATGGAATGTCACTGAAGAATAGGTTGGATTATTTATATTTACATTTTTATATACTTTCTGTTTCAACTTAATAATTACATCTGTAAGTGATGAGTCCAGTCCTCTCTGAGAGTTTTATGTTGTGCATATCACAAATAAAGTTAAGGAAATTGCAAATATGCTAAATATGCATAGTACTCTATTCCAACTAAGAATTTAAAACCTGTGATGAAATGGTTATATAGTGAATGTTGTAATATAAATGAATATGTTAGAGCATGTATTGTACTGGATTAGATTGTTTACTTCAGACTATTCCAATGATATAATGACTATTTTAAATTAATGAGTGAGAGAGTTTGGTTTTGTGTACTTACAGTTTGTGATCTTTTTACCAATAATTTTACAAGTGTGTCCTAGTTAACCTAAATTAATATCGCAAAACGTGCAATGATTGTAAATCAAGCATTACACAAAGTAATAACTCCAGTTAGTTAGACAGCTATGACAACCTCTGGGGAGAAATTAAATAACAATAATCATAATAATAATAATAATAATAATAATAATAATAATAATAATAATAATAATAATAGTGACAATGATGCCTCCATTTTCTCCATGATCCCAACCAGAAAAATTAAATGCAAGTACATTGTTGCTCATAATCAATATTCCTCCCTAACCCATATACACTAATCGCACAAGGAAATAAATACAAATCAAGCAAAAAAAATAAATAAAAACTCAAACTAGTCAGACGTATATGTGCATCAACACACAAGCTATAATAACCACCTGCATGAGTGGAACATTATCATGGTGTTCCCCCTCACTGAAAGTGATGGAAAGAGACAAAGCAAAAATTAAGTTGTGCAATAGAATGCCACCATTTCAAAAATGTTAGGCATTTCTGTTTAGAAGAATGCCACACTTTAAAAGCAAAGTAATATATTTGTTTATGGGTATTGCAGATCTACTCACAGCTTGCTATACTCATCTGGGCTTCATAACAGTGATCAAACCACATCAAATATGATTAAACCCTTCATTATGTGAATTAAATGTTATTTTGTATAAACTTGTAATAATTTATAATGTATACATATACTGTGCTCTGTCTCATTTCAATGGCATTGCATTTTGTAGCCTATATTGGAACCTTAGAAATAGTAAGAACATCTAGAACAGAAGGCAATTTCATTACATTTTCATTTATGCCAGTGGTACAATGTCTGTCTTCAGAAATCCATGCCATCTTTGCTACTGAGTTTACTCCAGGGAATTTCTTTCAGCTTGATTACATGGTGCTGCTTGCATAAAATATGAGGTTCTGATGTTTTTTCATTCATTGTCTTTTTATTGGACTATTTCTATATTGTGATCACAGTACTAAATATGGTACTTTTGTAAAGTTGTACATTTGCACTGGAGTAAGAGGATTCTGTTGTACGAAATAATGTCTGCCATAAATATAGTTGACTTAGCTGATCATAGGTACATTGCAACAGATGCTTTTGTTCTGTAATAATTTTTTATGCAGAAAAATAGGCCTTGACAAGTGTATTGCAACTTACTGTTTGAATGCATTCAGGTAATGACCAGATTTGCCATCACAGCAAGAGTAATAGGAGGTGTGGGCATTCTATTAATATGAAAGGAATGAAGAAAAATGTTTGTAAGTCATGATAGCTGAATATGGATATCAGCATGGAATGCTAAAGTGTGTGTGTGTGTGTGTGTGTGTGTGTGTGTGTGTGTGTGTGTGTGTGTGTGATTGTTTCCATGCATTTCCATACTTTTGAGCTCTTCTGCTTCATGTAATTGGTTGATCACCTGTTTAAAGACCTTTTGCTAAGCTTTTGCCTGGGGTAGAAACTATGTAGCACTGTTATGATACAGTCATACCAAGTTTAACAGACAAAACAAAATCATATTTCTAGTGCATTCTTAGAGCAGACATGTAGTAAAACAAATATAGTGTAGATGTTAAACATATTTACTCTGATGAGCATATATTCTTCATTGTTTCATTATATTGCAGACATGCTGCCAAAAAAGGGTATTTCAAATAATTATAAATATAAGAAATAAGACATACATTAATGAAGCTTTTGATCACTTTTATTGTGATATCACTTTCTATTTAAGGAATTCTATTGCAGTGCTAAACAAATGGGGGAAACTGTTGTTGTTTATATAGTATGTGGGCCAGAACATTTCCTGTATTGATTCTGTTTTATTATCTAGTATTAAATTGTTAAAGGGTGATATCTACCACCATTTCTATGTCTATAATTGACAATTCCTAAGATTGTTTTTTCACCCTGGTCCTACCAAAAGCTTCCCAGCTCAGTGGACAATCTAGATAATGAATATAATTAATTGATTAATAATGCTGCTTTTAAAAGCACTATTTGTCAAAATTCAGATTAGTAATGGTTTGCAAGTCACAGAGCAAAACTAATCGATGCCAGAGAAATGAACATCCATGTAATTATTTTAGAACTGATGAGTAATTGTTATGATTGTTTACCATGACAATTTTCAGCACGCTCTGTAAATATATTGCACTCATTTTCATTGTAATACTGTTAGGAAAAATAAAACGGGATCTAAATTTAGCAAGAAAAATGAGTTTGATGATTTATTTGAAGGCAATTTAAATTTAAGCAGATCTAAATAAATTAAATGAGGCATTGAATTTTCTGTATTACTAAGCATTAATCTCATCAGACTACCAAAGCTGGAACCTGTATATCATCTAGCCACCCAGTAACATCATGGGCTGACAGTGGTATCAATTTAATACATGCTTTGAATCGCATGAAATCTCATTTTTGCATTTTTTTCTGTACTGTAAAAGAAAATCCAATCCCAGTGGACAAAGATTTCATTATTAAGAAAGCAATATTTTGATTTAAAATGTTTGATTAATAAAGCACTAGAAGATTAGAAATGTAGATTGCAGTGTAAAATATGGATGAAAATATACATAGTTTTAAAATGATGCATTTTTTTCTAAAAGAGGTTTGTACATGTAATTGAGTTCCCTGTATGAAAAAGAAAAGAAAATCTGCCAACAGACTTTAATTTATATAACAGACAATAATGTAGGCATAAATATAACTTTGCACCAGCTGTGGGATGAAAAGTGATTAATATCTCCATACCGAATTTTAAATTATACACATACAAATATTATAATTCATTGTGTTCCAGTATTTGCAGAAGAAATTATTAATAAATATTATGATTGCCACCTCCTTTGTCTGGACATATGCATCAGATACTATGTTAGCTTTGCCCTTGTTCATTATTAGAATGAAGCTTAATATTTTTCATAATGTATTGCTTGTTGACTATAAAAGAATCCCACAGAGTGATCAAAGACAGAACTTATTTTATAAACAGCACAGTCAGCAAAGCCACTATAATAAACCTTATCTATAGCATTCCATTGTTATACACCATTCTGTTTCACTGAATGTTAGTTTGTATAAGAAATGATTTAGTCATCTGTTTTCTACACGGTCTTAATATTTCTCTACAGTGTCAATGTCTGGAAACAGCTTCTTCTTCTTACTTAATAGCAAATATATAACTAGTTTAGTAATATTAATTGTATAATAAAGAAAAATAATTCTCTATTGAAGTAACAAGTTGCATTTTTGCATTAAAGAGTTCAAAATGATATTGACAGAAGGTCATGCCGAATAATGTTGAAAAAAGAAATGTGTTATAAAGGACTAGATAATATGATATATTTCAGTTTAGGGCAGATTCTTTAGCCAAACTGAGCTTAATTATTCTTAGAAAAGGTTCAATTTTTAAATAAGTTTGATTTCAGTAGAGAAAATCCCATGCTAGAATACATGACTGATTAGTAATAAACTACATAAGTCTTTCACATTCTCATTTTATTTCTAAAAACAAAATAAAGCAAGTTCTAAATCCTCCTCCTTCAAAAAAAAAAAAAAAAAACAGATTCTAGATCATTCCTTTTATAGCTTTTATTGGGATAAGTGTTTTTGCCCTTAGAAGAATTGTAGAATGATGAAAGGGCTTATCCCATTAAAACCTATAAAAGGAATGATCTGGAATTGGGAAAGTCCTTATAAGTAAAAAGCATAGGCTGCCTAATATATTTCCCTAAGCAGCTTTTATAATGGCTAATATGAGTTTATATTTAAATAGACGGAATCATCACAGTCTTTATGCTTTTATAATTTGTTAATGATTTAGTTAAGGCTTACTGTGACAAGATCTGAGATCAACAACATCGCAAAATCAAAGAAATAACAGAGTAGGTTGTTTCTGCAAATAAAGTGAGTAAATATATGAAATTGAGAAGATTTGATTCTACTATCCTGTCCAGTTGCCTCTGTTGTTTCACAAAATTCAGCACTTTCCTCACTTGTATTTATCAATCACATGTTTATACAGAGTAGTCATTCCATGCAAGTGATCTATAAAGAATATTCTCTCATGTTACATTGATCTCTGGTCTAAATCAGTATTACCAAAGTATTTCAAACATGATTTGTTTCTTTTCAGGTGTGGCAAAACAATCATGACTTTTCCTCAGAGAAACTGCAGTAAAAGAACCACAGGCATGTAATGAATCATTTGTTTGAATTACCAATAAAACAAGGCTGCCAATGTTTACCTTCATGTTGAACCATTTGTTTCCCATATCAGTCAAGAAAGGGAAAATGTTTTGCTAATTCCTGAAAATCTTAGGTTTCTAATATGGGAATGGATCCCATTCCTAAGTCAAAGTATGATTGAAGTTCAAGAAATTAGTATTGTTTCAATCTTTGATGTTAGCCAGTAGTGCTGTTCACAGCACCCGCAATGTGCCCAGTAATGACTCCTTCTGCAGTTTGTATGGAGTTACATGTATGGATGACATATCTAAATACAATTGTAAATTTTTTTTATAAGACCAGTTGCTCCTATTACTATTGGAACTGTCTGGGTATCTTTCTTCCACATTGCTCTCATTTGTCCCTGCAGATCCTGATATTTTATGGCTTTGTGTCTCTGTATGCAAGACACTAGTCACTACATTTGGCAATTCCAATGATCAATGCTACTCTTGTCTTCTTTTCTTGGACCGCTATATCTGGTTTTCTAGCATCTATCTTTTGAACTGTTGATAACAGATTATCCCATGTGATGTAGGCTTCTTTCTATGATACTTTGTGGCTCATGTTTCCAGTGTTTTTCAGCCACTTTGATACCATAATGTTTGCACAATCCCCAGTGCAACAGTTGAAAAAAGAAATGTGTTATAAAGGACTAGATAATGTGATATTTTTTCAGTTTAGGGGAGATTCTTCTGCCAAACTGAGCTTCATTTTTCTTAGAAGAGGTTCAACGTTTAAATAAGTTTGATTTCAGTAGAGAAAATTCCATGCTAAGATACATGACTGATTAATAATGGACTACAGAAGTCTTTCACATTCTCATTTTATTTCTGAAAACAAAATAAATCCAGTTCATTAGGGCCAACTTGTTTATGAATGAAAACATCACCAGAGAAGGCAGGATGACTGAATATACTAAAGGAAATAACTTAGTTAAACCCTTTAGATGAACCTATGAATTTTGTTCCTTTAAATATGAATAGCCCAATAGTAACTATGTTAGTTTTGCAGGCTTTTTGTATTTTAAACTGTGGCTGTTTGCTTCAATGTTACTCTGAAGAAATCCTGTGATGTTTTGGGGATGAAAACATTCATTAACATTTGTAATAATAAAATTCTTGTGTCTCTTACCTGGAATGCCTGTATGTTTTATTGGAATTATACTATTACGATACAGAGATTAGTTTGGGTTCCTGCACCTTCTGCTCATTTCTGCTTGGTATTTCAGTTTACTAGTTTGTAGCAGTGAACTTTTCATGGTTCAGGTTTGCTGTGGAATCTTGTAGAAGAGGGTGTTGAATCCTTTATTTTCCCAGGACCAGGAACAGCAGTTTACTGCTGCAGCATTTGAGCGCCAAGATTCCGGTATTGGAAAGTCAGCACAGCTCATTCAGGTTTTGAATCAAAAATTGGATTTGCTTCCCTTAGTTCTAAATTCTGTGAATAGAACTGATTTTGCCAGTAATGCCCATTTTTTTTGGCAGGTGCAGACATCTGTGATAACCTTCCAGGTCTGGAGCAGTTGGACTATATGTTGATGGAGAGATTCCCACGTAACAACTGTAGTGAAGGGCGTGGTTCCGGCATTCCAGGCACTTGCCCAGGAAGTAGTTGATTGATGGATTGGTTCAGTTATTCAGTAGTGTTTGGGTAAATAGTCTAAAGTGATTTCCATAATGGGGAAGCTGTGTCTCAGCAGCTTAAAAAAATGAAGAGCAAATTTTCTAAATACCGAAAGTTGCAGGTAGAGAATTGCTACTTTCAGGACTGTGTTAAGTCTCGCATTGTGCCTGAAGTATTAAGATCATGCATATTTCCCTCTAAGCTTGTGAAGGGATCCTCTTTACACCATGAACCTTTGTCCTACTTGATTGTCAGGGATCTGAGTTAATGGAGCACCTGATATGGCATAACCAAACCAGTATGAAACAGTTAGAATCAGAGATTACCTTGCTTAACAACTTGTCTAAGGACCTAGCTTTTGAAACACATGGGGTGAATGCGACTCGATTTTCAACAAAGTCAAGAAAACACTTAATGAGGTAAGACTTAGAAAAGAAAAAAAGCTTACCCATAAAAGAAATGAATATAATAATAATAAAAAAAAAATCATACTCTGCTTGCTCGAAGATTTCCAATAGTATCTGTAACAGCAATGATTTGTCTACTGAATCTGAACTGGTTAATGGCAATATATCCCCTAATACCCCTTTGGATTTTCCACACCTCCTGAGATCTGAGATGTTATGGAACCGGAAGAAGTGTCACCGTGGCAATTGGCAGGGGCAGCAGTACCAGGAATTCCAATCAATGAATTTTCAGTTTCACAGAGTAAGAGGGAAAGCGTGAGAGGCAATTCATTTTTTATGGGCGTAATATTATCACTAACTGGAAAAACGACAATAAATTTTATAACTTTAATTCAGCAGATATTTTGAGAGACAATGCCTCTCTTTTTGAGACAGGCTTGACTTTTGTGCCTTTGAGAAGAGATGATATTCCTATGAGTATGTGTATGAGAAAACTAAATGTCAGTATTATGTTTGATGATGGTAATTTAAGCATAGAAAAAAAATGTGATTCCTGCAAGAAACCAAGTGTTTTAATCCCTCCTTAAATCCCACCATTTACTTGTTTGAAAAAATATGTGAACATGATATAAGAAAGGTCTACAAAGGTAATTTAGATGGGAACTGTGGCAATCTTTTAAACACTGAAAAGGATCTACTTAATGACATTAGTAGCAACCATTCTATAAGATGCATGACACCAGACAAGGGAGGGGAAATAGTTGTCATGGATCAAATTGATTGTATTAGTAGAATGGAGGCTTTGTTATTCACTGATCAATACAAGGAGAGTTCTAGGAAGCAGCTGAAAATCTCTTATTTAAAAATTGATAGGTACATGTATGACCTACTGCTTGATGAACTGCTTTCTATTGAAGAATACTATTTTATTAAGAATGACTTCCCAGATATCCCTTCAGTCTTTTGGATCCCTAAAATACACAAAGACCTGTGCATCCCTCCTCTGCACCTAAAAGTAGATGCTAAGGCCTCCAAAACACATGGTATGGCCAAGCCTATTGATATAAAATTGAAACATATAGTAGGCAGTGAGACACATATTTACAAGAATTCATGGGTCTTTCTTAAAAAGATCCAAAAACAAATAGCTGTGGAGAAGTTAATACTTGTCACAACTGACATTATGGACCTATTCTCTGTGATATCCCATGACACAGGTCTAGATTGGTTTAGGTTATACCTAACTCAGTTACTAATCTGAGTAATAGACTAGTGGATTGTTTATCCAGTCTTAAGGAAATTGTCCTCAAACACAACTTCATTTGTTTTGAAGGATCTATCTATAAGCGAGTAAAAGGTGTTGCAATTGGGGCTGGATGTATCCCCAGTTTTGCGAACACTGTCTTGGCAGACTTCAAATGTAAGTATGTCTTCAATATTTCATTTTCTAAGTGTTGGAGCCTTTACATGTGCTTTCTTGATGATATTGTCATTTTTTTGCCGGATTCTGAGATCACACTAGATTATTTTTTTTTCTTATATTACTAGCACCACCCATTTTCTGAAAATTACCATGATGAAATCTGATGATGTTATTAACTTCTTGGATGTGAGTTAAAAATTGACCACACTAAAAGATGCTTCACATACAGCTTGTATAGTAAACCTATGTATTGTAATTCTCTGCTTCATTTTGGTAGTTCATAATACCAAACAACACAGGAAAACATGTCCAACTGGAAGAACCAGTCCAAAGTAATTAATAGTAATAACTTTTAATGTTGCAAGTAAAAACTTTCAACTAACCAGACTTCCTCAGGCAAACAAATTTCACTCAATTGTAGCAGCAGTTAAATACTTCAAAATCACATGATAACTTAGTCACATGTTAAAATCAAATGATTCAAAAGCATGATAAAATAATAAAACAGTGAGAAAATACTGAAAAAAAGTTAAAGATAACATTACAATTTAGAATTACATAAATTTATAAATTGCATAGTTATTCACTCAGAATATTTTTATGGCTGTATTCATTTGTGTAGTTCCTTCAATAGAAGTTTATGGGAGACATAGCCATTCAATCCAGGGGATACATGGGCTCTCAACTGCAAAATCCAGTAGTATTCAGACATTTCAGTAGTGTGAATAATGTCCCATCCCAGCAGGTTATGGTAAAAAACACTTAGTATACAAAATTTAAATGTGTAATTATGCCAATTTTCTAAAATATGTTTATAAAGAGCATTGGTTAAAACACACCGGCCGGGATTTACTAATCCTCCGTGTAAGACGAAATAAGTCTTACACAGAAACTGCAGCCTAAGAGGAAGATTTCAGTGTACCATGCATATTCATGAGGGCACACTGACTCAACTCTAAGGCTAACACGGAGCATGAACAAGTGCAGGGGGCATGGCAGATTGCCGAGCAGTCCAAAAATCCACAGCCCTGCAAGTCCCTCAATCTGCAAATGTAAACTGAAATGAGTGAGTCAGCTCAAATGTGTACATACCCAACACTACACTCCCCCACATTCTAAATCCCTGTACAATTCTAAAATGTAAAACTTTCCTTTTTTTTTAAATTATTCCCGATATAGCTGCCTGTATTTGCATGGGTTTGCGCGGGTTTGCCCATTGCTTAGCTACAGTTAGCGTTTTAGAGATCGAAGAGGATAATAAGAAACTTATATGCAAATTAAGCCAAATAGCAATAGCGTAGTGGTAGAGCCTTCGCAAAAAGAGGAGGCATACCCGGTTCGAGTCCCACCACTCTGTATAGACAAATAATTCCTGACATTTATCTTTTAAATATTAGTAGAAAACATTGAAATGGCCTATGTAGTAGGGAACAATATTATATATATATATATATATATATATATATATATATATATATATATATATATATATATGAAGGTGACATGGTTATGCATACTGATGAATGCATAAGTAACGTATCTTAAGCAATGTGAAGCACTGCTAAGCAAAGTTTACCAGTATTAAGCACATTTAAGTATAATTGCTCATAGCTTAGCATTGCTTTAACTAGTGCAATAGCTTTGCACGGAGCTGTGCATCACGCCAACTAGCGCAAACAAAACATGATTGCGTGCAGCTGTGCACTGCTCTAACTAGCGCAACATCAGGCAACGTCGAGCAATGTAGCGCACCGTAGAGCAACATTGGGCAAAGTTGAGCAAAGTCAGCTAAACACAGCCACACCTCCTAGCCAGTCTGGCCAGTAGTAAAATAAAAAGCAATGAAAGGCCTCGGACCTGGGATACTGTGCACCATAATCACAGTACTGAACCACTAAGCCATAACAGCTTTTGATATGCATGCACTTTCAACACACACACATATATATTAATGAAAGTTTACCCAGTGCTAAGCAGGTGTGCTTTCAGCTGAGATTTTCAAAACCAGCCAATCACAAATAAGTGTGGAAAATGAGGCATATTTAAGCCCCATAGGTGGGAATACTTGCCATAACTGGTTGTAGCTCCCATCTGCAGGCAGCATGACTGGTGTTGGAGAGGCCTCTCGTTTTCGAGTGCAATGGTGGGGCATTGAGGAGTCAAAAGTGATGGTTTGACTCCTCGTCCATAATCATGATGACAGACACCTGCAGGGCCAGTTCCAGGGCACTGAATACAAAGCAGAAGCCTGGAACCATCTAGCAGATGATCTCACCAGTGCCACAGGCGTCCCTCGGACTGGTGAGCAGGTCAGACACCACTACTCAGACCTGAAGAGACGGAAGCAGGACCAACTGAACCAGTGGATACAGGAGGCTCGTGGGATGGAAAATGCCCTGCTACTGAGTAGGTAGCCATGGAATGAAGTATGTATGAATTGCTATTGTAGTCTATATTATGGATAGGTATATATCTCAATATCACTTCATTTACCTCACAGCTGCAGGTGTCCGTGCTGTGAATCAGCAAGCCTATGCAGATAGGCTGCTAAGGCTGCGCCACCAGGCAGGTTAGTAATTAATCTGCATGTATTGTTATATAAAATAAGTGAGAGAGCATGAAAAAGAGAGTTGTACCCATTGATAAAGGTATAATATGTCTTGAATAAGTCTTCTGCATGCACTGTAATATCAAATAAATGAGAGAGCCTCTATAAAAGTGTGTAATGTAATTAATAAATGTATAATTCCTGGAGTGTGTCCGTGTCACATTCTTTGATATGTTGTTGTACTCTTGCATTATAGAAATATTACTGTTGTATCAAGCGCTGTCAACCCACACTTGGGTAGGCCCATATAAAGTGGAAGAAGGGAGTGCCAGTAGCTGTTAAGCATATATACAATCCTCAACAGTTGGTTAATGGCCGGTATGTATAGGTTAATCTGGCACATGAATAGCATGTTATTGTGTTCCCCAGAAATGTCAGTGTGCTGCTAGAAATGTAGGGAGCTGTTAAAATATAATTGATAATGTCACCTGAACACATCCAGATATTTAGATATATGAATACAAATAAAATATATAAATACATAGCAGTAACATCTGCATGCTGGGCATGTCAGATACAGGTCAGGTATATAAAGAACTAGCAAAACCCATTTAATTTAACGGACATTGCCATGTGTAATAATACATGTAGGGGATGCATACCTGCAGTCAATAGGAATGTAGTTTAAACTATAAGTACATATAAGTTGTTAATGGAGGTATCTTTTTACACCCTACTGTATGTGCATAAACAATTCAATTCCACACATCAATGGGTATATGTCTAATCTCAAAACATTTGGTGGGACATATGTCCTATTGGTTCAAAAATATCTGCATTTACTTTGATGCATGTGTCCTGGTCAAATAACACACTCTTGGCGGCCTGTTGCCACCAATCAATCCTGCATGCTGTAGGAATGTCCACTCTTGTTCTATATATGCATGTGTTATGCTTTCTGTTCAACTGTTGGAACTCTGGTGTGTTGGGTTAATGGGAATATTACTGCATGCTGTTAAAACTAATTTGGAATGCTGCTGGCTGTTAACAACCCATATAGTCATTAAATCCTCCTAAACCTAGAACGTATGGGAAGGCCGGTCCCAGCGGACCCACCTGTCCCACCTCAGCTGGCGATGGCACCTGGCACCAGCAGGTCCGGTGCCCAGCCCGGGACCTCCTCCTACATTGGTCCCGTGCCACCTTCGGGTGGAAGCACTGCAGGGGATGGGGCTCATCCCCCCCATGCAAGCATGCCTGGAGGAGTGCCACCTATCACCCTCTGATGGTCTAGGCTGTGGTGCATAGGGAGATCGAGTGTTCAGTCGCTGATCCTCTACACCAGCTTGAGGCACATGTGGCCTGACTCACAGGTTAGTCCGCCCATCCTACACAGCTCCCAGCACAGTCACCCTCTGGACTGTGAAGGTGCAGTGGTGACTGCCCATGGGTGGGGATCTCAGTTCCACTGTTGCCATCTGTGGGCTCATGGGCTTGTGATTTCCAAACATCCTTCCCCATCAGTGGTGTTCACCCACCACATGTGTCATATTCCGCCCCTGTATGCATCTTGTTTGTCTTGTCTGTTTACCTCCCCAACCTACCTCCCCATATATACCCACTTCCCCTACCACACATTCCACTCTCACCTGAAAAAAAAAGGGCAATCTGCTCCCAAAAGAAAATTACATCCCATACATAGCTGCCCATTTTGCAGACATGTCCGCTGGACACAAACTGATATTTAATTGGCAGTACAACATACTTTGTTGTCCTCACCCCTATCACAGGGGTGGAAGATTTCATAATTCCCTCCAAATTTCTAGCAGATGCACAGCTGTTGCTGTTAATGAAATGGGCAGCTATGGACCTTCCCTACACCAGTCCTGCACATCCCGAGCTGTTTTCCTTACTGTCTTTCCCTCTTTTCACCCCTTTTTCACCACTTTCCTATCTCCCCATTTTCTTTTCTTTCAAAGAAATGAGCACGGGTGTTAGCGGGAGTAAGCAATTTTAAGCAGTAGTTAGCGGGTTTGCGCGAGTGCGCACTTGTGTGCATTTAGCTAAGTATTGCTAAGCTTTGCGCAAACCTGCGCAAACCCGCTTACAACTGCTTAAAAGTGCCTTAGTCACCCTGCATGTGAGGGCCCTTGTTCTGCTCAGCAGCAAAATAAAACACCTCTGTCAGTCTCGAATTACGGACCTTGGACACACTAGACTGCATGAAGTACCACTAAGCCACAACAGATATACAGCAGGTTGTTGCTGAAATAGATATATCATGCATCAGAATGACTGAATGTAAAGGAAAGATAGGAATGCCATAACACAAAACCTGTTCTGTGGAACTTTACCAGCAGTATTTGTGGAATTGCATTACATGACTGTGATAACAGAACCAACCATTCTAGCAGTAAATAATGTTACAGCAGCATATTACAACCCCCACACAGTATCATAGCAGGACAATCCCCACCCAAATGTACAAAATACCTCTGTGTTCAGGGTCCACCAAGGATGTAGGTAGGCATACTCAGTACTGGAATTGTCTAGTTTTCTTGAGCATCCTGTGCTAATGTCAACAATAAAAAAGCAGAAACTGTGCAAAAGTGAGTACATTAATATTCACAGTATAGCAGTTCACAAACAGTATATGTGCCAAATGAATAAATCTCAATAACTACTTATGTATGGCAGCTAATTGTATAAGTAGAAAAGAAACAACAGACTCCCATATACCTTGTGTTAGCATTTGTAGGGGTGAGTACAATTCTACACTGACAACTGTGTACTGGAAGTGGCAACATTCAGGTCTGAGTACAACATTCAAATCACTGGCTACACCCCTATCTTCAGATATAAGAAGTATACCAACATTCTGACTTACACAACGGTGTCCACAGCAGCCAAGCATGGACCCCACTTTGGAAAGCTGAAAGGGCTATGCCTACCTGACATAGCAATTTATAGGATTGGGTTGCTATGACAGTGAGTACTGCAATCACCACACAGCAGGCTGCATGCAATTACCAAATGGTGGCCACCAATTTGTGCAGAGGCCATCACATGCACATGTGCAGATACCTATAAAAGCAGGCTGTACTTGCTGTCCACACATGCAATTCCATTGTTGGTACAGAGAGAGAGAGAGAGAGAGAGAGAGAGAGACAGAGACAGAGACAGAGGGAGAGAGAGAGAGAGAGAGAGAGAGACAGACATCAACATCAACAGCAACAGCAACAGAAAAAAAAAACTAAATATATATATATGTATATGTATATATATATATATATATATATATATATATATATATATATATATATATAATAAAAAAAAAAAAAAAACATATATATATATATATATCTATATATATATATATATATATATATATATATATATATATATATAAAATTAAAAGACACACGGAACTGAAATTTACAAACACATACAAAGGAAAGGTATGTAACAGATATGTATTTACTGGCATGCTGTAGATGTTTTTGAAGAGTACTATACATACTTTGAATCATCCATATGTGACAGCAGTGCGTATCTATGCACAGATGCCCTGCATAACTACTGCCATGGACAAATCAGTGTGCAGCTCTGTGCAGTGCGATATAACTGTGGCATATGTAGCTCAGCATTAAATGTCAAACATCTGATCCATGTTATCTGTGTTCTGTACAGTAGTGTGTACAATGGCTGTTTGGGGGAGTAGCGCATACAGCTATATAAACATGGATGTGACAGAGTAACAAATGCATGATAGTCATATTAACGTGTAGCTTAGCATTGGTAACTGCTGTACCAGGCTAGTATGCTAATCTAGCATTTGCAGCTATATATATATATATATATATATATATATATATATATATATATATATATATATATATATATATATATATATATATATATATATATATATACCCTCTTATATTACTGTATGCTCACAGTGACACCTGTTCATGTTGCAGCAAGGTCCAACAGGTCAGCCGTGAGGTTCACGGACTTACAACAGTGTGGACCTTGTGTGTGTATGGCACTCACATACATAGAGATCTTTCTGTGTCAAATATATTAGCATCTGTACATGTGCATAGAGCAAGGGACATACTGCAACTGTTTGTGAAGGGTGGACATTTATATGTTGTTGAAGGTTGTTATGTGCATATTTCTATGTAGGTTGTAGTGTGTGGCAAACAAGACAGCATACAGTGCTGGTATATGACATGTGGTGGTTAAACGCTGTGGGTATGATTTGTCAGGTTTGCAATGTTACAGGCAGTGAGGCCTGCTAAAGCTACGTGGGCTGAGAACACCTTCAATGCATTCCGCACAAGACTGTGCAATATTATTACATAACTGTATACCTCACAACCTTCGCATAATTGATATTCCCACAATGTAAGGTGGACTGTATATGTGCCCATATGTATATCTATATTTACACCAATGTATGTTTATATGCATGTGTGTATATATATATATATATATATATATATATATATATATATATATATATATAGAGAGAGAGAGAGAGAGTGAGACAGAGACAGGGTCATAGTTACTGCGACAGATGCCTGGTGACACAGCCATGGACTCAAGCTCAATGCTGAAACTACATTGGCATCCCTTCTGTCAAAAACTCTGTACCCATGAACTACCACATAGGTGGTAGTGTACCTAACACCGAAAGTGTGATAAGAGACCATGGGACACAGGTGGAGAGTAGTCTCCCCTCTGATAATCACAGTGCCACACTAGTCATGTAATCTGTCTACGTGGCACACCTCATCACATAAGGTGTGTCATCCAAGGAAATATAGGTCAGTGTTTCCCCTCCTCTCATCACTCATAAAACCCATTATAGAGTACAATGCCCCATTTGGTATGTACCTCACAAGACATCTACAGCAACTGGAAAGGCCACAGACATACCACACAAAGAGTAATACTGGCCTCAAACAGATGCACTATGCAGACCGTCCCACAAAACCACAGCTAGACTGTGTCGCATACCGCCTACCCAGAGGTGACCTCTGCCTAACATACAAAGCTATGTCAAACCTAGAGCTGTTGGACATGCTCCATGTAAACAGATCACAGTCTCTATGAACTACACGCTCTAGGGACCTAACCTTGTCACCTCCATAAACAGAACATGCTGGAGGGATAGATTCCTATCTCAGAGACATCCCATACTCTGGAACAAACCACCTATCAATAGCAAACAAAGTTGCTCATTAGCAGTCATCATGAATAATCCTGATGATTGGATGGGAGATAGGAAATACTCCCCGAGAATCACCTGTGTGGCTCTGCTTGACAGGGGCACTTGAAATTAAATTACATGTGTGTCAAAGGCCAGGGTAGCGTATGGCTAGGCTTCTATAGGCCCTAGGGCCAATAGCCTATTACCTATCTATGAACCAATACACACCCATATGCACTTGTTGCAATAACTGCTATGTGAGGTTGACTGAGTGTGCTGGTAAATTTGTTGGTGAATGTGTCAAAGTTCTGTATATGTGTGATAGCTTAGTGGGAAACTGTTTCTGCCATGGTATTTTGTGTCCTAGCTCTGATCCCAGCAAATGATGTGTATGCTATTGCTATGCAGAAAAACTGTATAGCATACGGTCTGACATTGTCCATTGGTGTCGACTGGGGTGTGCCATTGTAGGCTAAAGCAGTTGATGTATGCTTATTGATTGGAACTGCTGGTGAATCCAAATTCCGTATGAACTGTAGTGCTACCTGAAGCTATAGTCCTAAACAGCACAGTATGGTGTATGTCCACATTGCTTGTAACCACTGTTTTGTGTGTTCCCTGTAGTTCTCACAGATTACATGCCTCAGGCATAAGGTTTTTTAAGTACTGACACACAATAATGTATGGTACACAGGTAAAGCTCATCTGGTTTGCCATACCTTTGTGTCTTGCATGTATGTCTGATGTGTGTGTGGGTATGCCTGTAACATGCCCTCAGTCATATGTGTGTCACAGGATGTAAGTGCATATCTAGCAACATTTATAGTCTAGTACAGCAGTATGCCACCTATATTAATGAACATGCACATATGTTGGGCAGGGGGCTGCCATCAACAACTAGTGTGGTATACTGGTAATACTGTAACTGGACTTTACAATCATTGCAATGGATGACATATTTCTTTATGCATTAGCTTGATATATACCTCCTGTGTCTAGGTGGTGCATTGTGTCGCATACAGTGTGCCATGTACTGTTGTATAGTCTTACATACTGGTTTCTCTTTGTTGTTGTGCAGAACATGGTTTGATATATAGAGCTTGCCAGGCGCTGTCAGGCAGTTGTGGGTTGAGCACTGATATGTGGTATTGAAAGTGTGTATCCTCTGACAGCCAAAATGTTGCTATATATGTTAGTTCAGTGATATCTGTACTTTAGAATGTTAAGTGTGCCACATGACTTGTTCACACATATTGTTTCATTGTCTTCCAGGGTCATGGCTTACCATCTCAACCTTACCTATAGCCAGGCAGAGGATGAAGTGATAACAACCAGCCTGGTTCAGCACTACACCCTGATGTTCTCAAGAACCAGCCAGGACCAGCATGAGCAGACTACACTGTGGCAAGATGTTGCCCATAGGGTAAATGACATAGGCATACATAACCGGACCTATGAGCAGGTACGCCATCACTGCAGTGATTTACTTAGAAATATCCGGCAGCGTGCGTCTGATGTCTGTAGACAACATCTTGCCACAGATGGTGGGGTAGCCATTCATTCCCCCCCTCACCAGAGTGGAGGAGCTGCTCCTGAGCCTGGTGGCTCCTGGCCGACAACAACAACAGCAAACATGTATCCTCATGGAGGCTGGAGCCACCCAGCGAGTTGACACAGAGAGTGCAAGTAACATGGCATATCTGTAGACTACGTTACCTCTATTGGTAGATCATGCATATGTGAGATGTGTACTGTGTAGTTAGAAGATGTGGAGCCTGCTGTTGTGCAATACTGATAATTTGTAACATAATCTGTAGGCCTGTGACTGTCAACTGTTGTACTACTGTAAGATTGCAAGCCCACAATACCAATGCCACAGTTGTTGCCACTGACAAATTGTTTCATATCCTTGTAGGTCCCTCTGGTGTGACAACAAGGCAGCAGACCCATGCTGGTGAGTGTGTTCTACATTTAATATTGCAAATTAAATGTGCATGTCATAGGTGAGGTGTAGGCCATGTACACATAACACATCTACGCATAATGCATGCTGTGCATGATTGCTGTGAGACTATGCACATCTCACTAATGTGAGTAGCTGCCTGAAACACATGCAATACACAGAGCATCCCACACAATTGTGGCAAAACTGTACTTGACATTGGATAGGCAGAGTTGATACACATGCAAACAACATACACAACTTTGTCATACACAGTACACATTAATATGCTACACATGGAGTATTCAGACACCCCCCCTGTAAGGTCACACTCCAGTATCCCAAATGCCAGCCACAGAGCACACATAATATACCTGAGGGGTAGAGGCATTTCATGGGGCTGTGGGACACTCTTCAACACATAACACATTCATGTTAGGCAATGCTCCCTATTGGGCACCTTACAAGCCCATGTAACAACTGGCTGTGAAATGGTGAATGTAGCCATAGTACTGCAGTTCTGGTACAGCATGCTAGGTGCTGGTCTGGCACACATTAGTAGCCTTGAGTGACCACATGATGCTGCATGATGATGGCTCATGGTACTACACCCCACCCAGTTACAGTAACCACAGTACTACACATAGCATTCATTGCTATGCACCTCAATGTTGTGTATGCAAACATATGCACCTATACACAATATGCATAGCAATCACCATTTATACAAAGTGACACATGTATGTCTTGTAATGCTATTGAGTGTAAAGGTCACATGACACACATTGGGTATGTGTGATGTTTAATGTTGCAGTTGTATTGTAGCATGCCATGTTATGGCTGGCACTGGCATGTCCACAATATGCCCTACACTCACCATAACCACTGAACAATGGCTATGTTGAACAATGGTATTCCATCAGGTATACCTGCACCACTCATCCTGTGTGTATACATAGCATGCATGTGCTAAACCTGTGTCCACAATTATCTGCTAAAGACACAGATGCTCTTATCAGAAATGGATATCTATGTGACACACAGATACACATCCAGCCATGTTATGTATACCTGTGAGTGATGGTGCACAGAACATTGCAGAGCTTTTAATACTTGCACAGCAATGTTGTGTCCATGTACACATTGCATTCCAGGGTGAGGACAATCACTGAACAACAGCACACATGCATCAAAGCCATGTATACTGTTATTAGCAAGGGCTGTCTACACTTGCACTGCATGCTGTTGAGCAACACACGTCCTGCATGCTGACATGTGTGATATGACTGTTTGGCTTGTGATACTGTACCCCACCATCAACCGCTATTGAATATGTTCTGGATTGCTGATGGTGTGTGTGTGTGTGTGTGTGTGTGTGTGTGTGTGTGTGTGTGTGTGTCTGCTTTAGTGAGGAGTGTATTTGTGTGCATGTGTGCATGTGTTCATGTGTTCATGTGTGCATGTGTTCATGTGTTCATGTGTGCATGTGTGCATGTGTGCATGTGTGCATGTGTTCATGTGTGCATGTGTGCATGTGTTCCAACATCATGTACAGGTCATAAAGTGTGTTTCCTGTCTTCCTCTCACAGGTATTGAGGTTGGGCTGGTTCACTGCATCAGGGAACCTGATGTCACTGAGCCAAATAGTGATAATGAGGATAGGTGTGTTGAGCAACAGGCATGTTTGCCAGGGTCTGTCGCTGGGCCACCATTCGACAGTACACAAGTGTCTACCCCATCCATGCACACAGTCATACTTCTAATACATCCATCGCCAATGCCCTTAGCTGAGGAACAGTGTACAGTCGGCATTGGCCAGGACAGTGTGGTATCTATGGCACATGCATCCAGACACAGCAGCCATACCCAGATGTCTGGAATGGTACCACACAAGCAGATGTCCAGGGGTTCTCATCAGAACACTGCTGCTCATCATGCCCCTGGCAGAAGTGCCACAGGTCTTACAATCTCACTCATGCTCCAGGCTGTCATGGAGGCATAGGCATGTATGGAACGGTACACCAGAGAGGGACTAAAGGCACAGAGGGCACATAACACTGCTGTAATTGACAGTATCCGTGACCTAGCAGGTGCCATCCGTAATTACACTGAGGTCACTGATAGACGTTGGGGTGAGACATTAGATGTCCTCCGCAATGTCATGTCCATGTGTCAGGACAGTGCGGGATGGTTGAGATGTTGACATGGATGTATGCCAGCAACATCAGCAGCTGGCAGTCACCGCGGACGTCCCTCAAGTCACAGCCACTCCCATAGTGCCAGTACCAGCCCCATCAATGTTGGGGGTGGGCTGTCCATTGACTGTCCTAAAAGACCATGTGCACGTGGCTCTGGACAGTGTACATCTGTCCACCTCTGAGGATAGACCCAGTTTGGCTTAGTACCTGATATTGTCAGTAGCACACCTGCCAGGCACAGGTACCGTATCCATGGCCAGAGACGGTGATCTGCAAAGTCTGGCAGGTGCAGTCTGTGGCTGTCCCACAAATCCCCGTATATGGCAGCCATATGGTGGAACTGTGTGCATGCAGACACACACACACACACACAGAAACCAGTCACCTAGGGCTAACACATACCCACACACATTACATCAACATTGGCCCATAACAGTACTCTTGGCCCTCACACACACACACACACACACACACACACACACACACACACACACATACATACATGTTGATTGTATGGCTCAATGTAGGGCTATGGCAAACCAACAACACATCCTGTGCATATGATGAAACATGCCACCTCCCGTCATCTGTAACATTGATGCAGGAACAGGCTACCATGGTGCTGATGCACATCGTGACTTTATAGTAGCAGAGCAGTGTTAGCATGTTGTCAGCATAAAGTGTAATGATATCCTTGAAGGTGTAGCTGAGCAGGCATGATGCATTAAAGCTATGATTGTCAATGTAGTATTGTTTACACCAGTGTTAGTTCCAATAGTGTATTGTCCGCCCACGTGCCACTTGGCCAATGTGTGTAGTATTGGCAGCATGTGTTAGAGAGTGGGCAGTACGTGTGGGATGTGTGTAGCACAGATTTGCAGGTTTACATTTGTGAACATGGTGGAGGTGCACTGTCTGCATGTACATGCATAGCGGACACATGGGCAGGGTGACATGCCCTGTATTAAACAGTAACACTCCATAGTTCCTATTGGTGGCCAGTATGCATTGTACTACACACATTGTGGAACTTGAGTACACGTGTGTATGACATGGTTTGACACTGTGCTGTGGGTGATACTGTTACTATCTGTCAATGTTTTGCATTCTGGTAGTATACAAAACCTCAACAGCCTGACCATACACAATAGTTAGATGATGTCTTGGCAACTGACACACAGATGTAGGGCACACAGTAACAGTTCAATCCTTCAGGTACTATCCTATGCCAGTAACCAGTGGTATTAACCTGCACCCATTCCTGAGACCACTCCTGTTTGGCAAATAGCTCTCTTAGGTACAAGCAATCACACTAGGGATATGTCTGTCCACGTCTGGAAATGCATACTGTGGCCTATAATGCATTTTCCAGATGACACACACATCCTCCACAAGGGTATCATACAGACAGATACCTGTTGTCAGACTCATGCTGTAAAGCTATAAGCCAAGTAAGGCATAGTCATCCACCTTTACAAAACATAGTATCCCCACAGTACCACATAGGTAGTAGCCACCAACATGTTGAACAGGTACCGATGTCTACATGCAGCCAGGTGTTACATCATCTCTCCTTTGGTAATCACAGTTCCAAAGGTATTTTGAAATCCCTCGGTGGATCACATAAGCAATAAGGGGTCTGCATGCATATCCACAAAGGTTGTTCTACACCTATAATGAATAGCCATCATTGACAGACTTTGCTGCGTTTGAACAGGTCTGAAATATACCTCAGCCATAAACCCTCACTCACACTATGCAATAGAAACCGCAATGAGTGTGTGTGACATGGATGACCTAGGCCAGGGATCTCTGCAGTGGCTGGGCTTATCACAAGCATACATATGTGACCTAAGGTCTGGAAAGTGGCAGCACACTCTGGCAAAGATGACAGATGAGTTCATGGAGAAAGCAGGGTTCCCACCTATGAAATAATTGAGGTCACATGCACGTATATGTATTTGCCACACAGCTACCTGATATGTGCAATGCACATACTGTTGTCATACTGATATGTCATACAGTAGTAAAAGCAAAACCCACAACACATTGACCGACAGTGTCACACACGTAGCACACACACATACTCACCAAGTGCAGGATTCAAACCCCTACCTAACTACTGTATGATAAAAGAGCAGTACATATTATCACTACATGCTATACATAATTGAAGTTTTTCCTTTTTTTTTGTATATTTGTAGGATGGTGACATCATCAGACTTGACAAAGATAAGTATACCACTTTTAAGGTGTTTTACTACTCTCCAAAAAGGTTGCTCCTCTCCAAGGAGATCACACGCAAACACAGCTGTCTAGTGCAGGATTCAGACCCCTACCTAACTACTTTATGATATTAGAGAAGTACGCATTAACACAATGCACTATACACATTACTGGAGGTTTTTCTTTACACAAGTATATTTGTAGGATGGTGACATCATCAGACTTGACAAAGATAAGTATACCACTTTTAAGGCGTTTTAGTAGTCTCCAAAAAGGTTGCTTTTCTCCAAGGAGATCACACAGACACACAGTTGTCAACTGCAGGACTCAACCCCCTACCTAACTACTTTATGATACTGGAAGAGTATGCATTAACACAATGCGCTATAGACATTACTGGACTTTTTTTTTACACAGGTATATTTGTAGGATGGTGACATCATCAGACTTGACAAAAATGAGTATACCACTTTTAAGGTGTTTTAGTAGTCTACAAAAAGGTTGCTCCTCTCAAAGGAGATCACACACAGTTGTCAAGTACAGGATTCAAACCCGTACCTAACCACTTTATGATACTAGAGGAGTACACATTTACACAATGCGCTATACACATTACTGTGCACTCTTCTTTCCACAGGTATATTTGTGGGATGGTGACAAAATTAGACTAGACAAAGTGGGTAACTTTAGGTGACATAGATGGGCTACATAGAAGGAATTTCTAAACACTTTGGCCATGTGATCCCCAGGGCCATAATTACTTTCTCTGTACATACTGGATTACCACCTATGTAGTAATTTGTGTGCACTTTGTTTTATCCAAAGGGGATGACTATACATTCTTTGGCATTGTGCTTGAGGGCATTGTTTTGACACCAGGTATCTGTCTCTGTAAGGCCCTTCTGGAGGATGTCTGTGTCAGCTGTGGAGTCGATTATGGACCACAGTTAGCAGTCATCTGCAAACCTGTTCAGCCATACTCCTCCCATGCTTGCCTGTACCTCTGAGCAGTACCTACTGAACAGGTGGTGTCCCAGGACCAAGACCTGTGGGATGCCATTTGTGACTGGTTTATAGTCAGACATGGCACCCGCAACTCTGAACATGTGTGTTTGATCTATGAGCCAATTGCCCACCCATCTTGTGACGTAGCTGTTAATGTTCAAGCTGGTAAGCTTGTCCATGATGACAGAGTGGGGAATGGTGTCAAAAGTCCTTAGTGAGGTCCAGGTGGGCTGTGTGGACTACTTTCACCTCCATCTATGTCCTTGGTAACTGTTTCAAATGAGTCAACTAGGTTTAGGTGGCAGCATCTGCCTTTAACAAATCCAAGTTGGGTAGAGTCCAGTGTCTGCACGTCCCCAATGTCTCTGTTTATGGGTTCCATGATAATGTGCTCCATAGCTTTGCAGACCAGGCTGAGTAGACCAACAGGGCAATGGTTTCCAGGTTATGTTGTGGCACCCCTTTTGTGGAGCTGGATGACTGTTGGTGTATGCCATTCTTTGGGTACATAGCCTGTGGTAAGGTTGAGTCCAGACAGTGAATGTAGGTGAGGGTGTAGTTCCTTTTGGGACTGGTGTAAGATGCAGCCTGGAACACCATCCTGTCCCATTGATACTGTGTTCATAGCTTTGGAGTGGGCTGTCTTTACCTGCATGTCCATGAAGTCTGGGGCTCTGCATTCTTCTGGGATGGACACAGGCCCTTTTGGGCGTGATGGCAGTGGAGTTTGCACTGAACCTGTCCCCTAGGATGTGGCCAATGTAAGTTGGTTCAGTGTATTTCTTGCCATTTGTCAGTAGCTGACAGCATATTTGGAAGTTGCCACCTAAATGTTTGATATAGCTAACGAAGGATTTGTGGTTGTTATTCTTACATTCCTTGGCAATTTGTCTTTAGAAACTGGCCTTGGATTCTTTTATGAGCAATCATTGTGTCTTCCTAATAGTGATCAGTGATGCCTTTCCTTTTGTGAAGTTTGCTCTATCATGTGTTTGTTTCCTTCTTCTGTTGTATTGCTTTCTTAAGGGCGACGACCACCATATTGGTTTCTTGTTTTTGGAGGAGTGCATCTTGGTTTTATTTGTTATATCTCAATCCCTGCATCCCTGTAGATGCTCATAGAATGCACTTGTAAATGATGCGGCAGATTGTATATCATTATCTTATAGCAAGGGGGCTTTGGAACTTTCCACTTTGGTCTTGGGAAGTGTGCAGTTTGCTTTTGAAAATGTCTTCACAGTGGTTTTCTTGACTGGGGGTGGCAGGATGTGGATGTCCAGTGTGATTACTTTATGATCTGATATTACCAGAGAGAGGTTGTGGAGGTTGTGGAACACTGGCACCCCATGTTGGTGATGATCAGGTCCAGTATGTTATCACCTCTAGTGGGCGTGGTGACCAGCTGTTCCAGGGCATTTTTGTTTTTAAACTCTAGGAAATGCTGGGCAAAGGACGTTGTACACAAGTAATTCTCCCACTCAATGTTTGGCTAGTTGTAATCTCCTCATATAATGGTGTTTGATAGGACCTTTATATTTTCCACTGTTCTCAGGAATACTGAGTGAGGTTCCTGAGGCAAGGTAGGTGATCTGTAGCAAGCTACAGTTTGATAAGCAGCTTTGCCCAATGTTAGTTGCACTTGCATGGTCTCAAGGCCTCATGCTGTGCCACAAACCTAAAGATGTGGGTATCTATAAGGTAAATGGATACACCCCTTCCTTTTGTATTTCACTCATGGTTTTGAGTCCGAAGATCAGAGGATTTGTGAGTGTTTTACATGGAGCATGTCCAACAGCTCTGTGTTTGACGTAGCTTTGTATGTTAGGCAGAGATCACCTCTGAGTAGGCGATATGTGAGAGAGTACAGCTGGAGCATTTTGAGATGGTCTGTGTATGGCATGTATTTCAGGCTGCTAATGCTCTTTGTGAGGTATTGCTGCAGGCTTTCCAGTTGTTGTACATGTCTTGTGAGGTACATAGCAAAAGGGGCATTGTACTCCATTATGGATCTAGTGAGTGATGAGTAGAGGGGAACAATGTCCTCTTCTATTCTGCATGAGATACATTTTGTGATGAGGTGTGCCACATAGAAGGATTTCCTGACTACTATGGGGATGTGATTATCACAGGTGTGTCCACTGTCCACCTGTGACCCAAGGTCGCTTATCACAGTTTCAGTGTTAAGTATACTACCACCTATGTTACAGTTCATGGCTATAGAGTTTTTACCAAAGGGGATGACAATGCACTCTTTGGCATTGAGCTTGAGTCCATGGCTTTGACACCAGCCATCTGTCTCAGTGAGGCCCTTTTGCAGGATGTCCACATCTTTAGTATTTACAATTATGGCTCCTAGTTTGCAGTCATCTGGAAACTTCATTAGCCACAGACCTTCCATGTTAAAGTTTACTTCAGGGAAGTAGATACAAAACATGACAGGACCCAGGACTGGGCCCTGTGGTACTGCACTCGTCACTGGTCCAAAGTCATACTTGGAGTCTGCTACTTTCCCAGTGTGTGTTCTGTCAGTATGCAGTTGGCAACCCATCTTGTGACATAGCAATTTATACCTAGTTTAGTGGGTTTATCTATAATTCCAGAGTGTGGGATGGTGTTGAAAGCCACGGCAAGATCTAAATAGGCTGTGAAAAACACCTTACCCTTGTCTATGGTTCTGGTGACTGCTTCGATGTCATCCATCAGTTTTAGGAGACATGATCTGCATTTTACAAACCCAACATGGTTGTGGTCCAGATTTTGGAGTTTATCAATGTCTTTTTTTTATAAGTTGTATGATGATCCATTCCATGGCCTTGAAAAGCAGGCTCACTAGGCTAATGGGGTGCTAGTTCCTGGGGTCCTTAGTGTCTCCACCTTTGTGTAGTGGGATAACTGTTGCTGTGCACCATTCAGCAGGCACAAAGCCTGAGGTGAGGCTATGACTGAACATGGTACGTCCGTGTGGTGCCTGTTCATTCTGTAGTTTGTGTAGAACACAGCCTGGGAAGTTATCTGGTCCCATGGATGCTGTGATACTGGCTTTGGAGAGTATTTTTTACCTGTGCAGCTGTGATGACAGCAACTTTGCAGTCTTCCATTATAGAGATGTGCTTTTTCATGGGTGACAGGGGGTTAAGGTTAACACTGATCCTATCTGCCAGGATGTTGGCAATATCAGTTGGGTCTGTGTATTTAGTGCCACTGAGCTATAACTCAGAGCAGATCTGAGTGTTGCCATGACATGGACCTGTCTGTTGGGCAGAGATCTCCTGAGTACACAGTATGCAACAGAGTACAGATTGAGTTAAATTCAGTCTTGTTGCATGGGGCAACTGTTTGAGGCCAGTAATCCTCCTTTTGAGGTACTTCATTGGTCTTTCCAGCTTCTGAAGGTGCCTAGTCAGATTCATCGCAGGTGTGTTGTGGTACTCTCTGACGGGTCTGATGACTGATGAGTAGAGGGAACCCCCTTTGACCTATGCAAAGACCTTGGCAGTTTGTGGGAACACATAGCATGATTTTCTGACCACTTTGTGAATGTGTTTCTGGAAGTACAGATGACTATCCACATGTATCCATAGATCCCTTATTATTACCTCCATATTTAGGGTGCTGGCACCTATGTGGTATTTGTATGACTGTAGCTCGAGGACATACATTTGACACCACATCTGTCTGACTGAGACCCTTTTTAAGGATATCTCTGTTGTCCCAAACATCGATTATGACAACATTTTGGCAGTTATCCACAAACTTTGCTAAACATAGCCCTCGTGTGTTTGCCTGTATTTCTGAAAAGTATACACCAGACAGGAGGGGTCCCAGGACTGAGCCATGGGGGACAGCAGTTATTACCAGCTTATACAGGAGACCACAGTTCTTACCTTTTGTGATCTATCCATGCCCCAGTTGGCAATCCATCAAATGACAGACATATTTATGCACAGGTTGTTGATTTTGTGGATATGACATGTGTCTGGGATGCTGGCAAAGGGCTTTTCAAGATCTATGTGGGACGTGTGTAACTCATTTCATTGATGTATGTCCTGGGTGACTGCCTTGTAAACAGTCTAGCAGGTTTGGGAACCATGATCTGCCCATGACCAAACCATAATTGGTAGGGTTGGGTGTTTGTAGGCTCCCAATAGCCCTGTTTATGAGTTCTATCATGATGGATTCCATGGCCTTGCAGATCAGGCTTAATAGGCTTATAAGACAATAGTTTCCATGTTCTGTTGTGCACCAACAATTGTGGAGTGTGTCAAACGTTGCTGTAATACATTGAACAGTTTCTTATCCTGTACAGAGGGTGAGTCTCAACAGACTGTTCAGGTGCAGGCTCTGTTTGTTCTGGAGTTCACTTATGACACAGCTAGGGAAACAATGTAATCCCATAGACGCCGTGTTTTCAGGTTTGGAAGGAGCTGTTTACCCATTCTATATGTGATATCTGTGCTTTCACAGTCTCCAGGTATGATGATAGGACCTTTTGTCAGTGAGAGGGTGGTATGTATGTATGGGCCTGTCTGACAGGATGTTGGCAATGTCAGTCATTTACAGTTTGCACTGACTCAGGACATATATGAGTGTACATTGCTATTTATGACATAGCAGAAGGAAGCGTCATGGTTCTCTATGGACGCCTTCACAGATTCTTTTGCCAGAACATAGATTGGATGATATTTGGAATGCACATTGTTTGTTGATGATACTGATTGCAGGTTTATTGATCTTCTTTGCTTTTTCACTTTCTGTGAACAACTTAAGTACTTGTGGTACATAGTTTCATTATGACAAGGTTCCAATATATATTTGTCTGTTTTCGTATAACTGTGTGCAGAAGTCAGGATTGGTGAATAGTGACAGGTTCCTGGGGTGGAACATGCAACTGCCAGATATGTGTGGCCCACTGCTGTACTCAGACATAGCCTAAGTGTGTGAGCATGCCTAGTATGACCTTTCAGTGTGTTGCTGAATGAAATCCACTACATTTGTTGAAGTGTGTGAGCACACCCAGTATACACATTTATACTATATGTGTGTGGAAAATCAAGTTGTATTTTTACTGCAGGGCTCACCTTTGTGTCATAACTCAACAGGGATCATGCTGTGCCTGCAGGGCTTCCATGAGACACTTTGCATAGACTTATCAACATTTCTACATATGGGGGGACAGCTATTCTTTGTACGTTTCTACCCAGGGGCACACCTGATTGTTACTGTGGGTATACATAGGTCGATGGGTTCACCTGACACATATACACATTTTCAAGGCCTGCACTGCTATGTAAGGTACACCATTTCAGTCTGTAATGTTGCCTATCATACTGGCTTGAGGCATACTACTGTACTATGGGTCTTAGCATCCTATGTCACATATATTAGATTGCAACTTCATAGCCTACCCAGCCCACATCACACTACCTGGCCTGCTGTTCTCTGTCTGCATAGGCCTGTGGGGGAGGTTACCCATATGCCACTTTAGGGTCATGATACAGCATTTCTTTCTGTTTGCATTAGTGTACAATTGTCCTGCTGTGTCTGTGCCAGTGTAATATTGTCATGGCTTAGTGGTTCAGTAGTGTGACTATAGTGCACAGTATCCTGGGTTTGAGCCCTGTCACTGCTTTTTATTTTCATGCTGGGCAGACCAGACTGCTTAAGGAACAAGATTGCAAATATGAGCATGTTTACCTGACTTTGCTCAACTTTATTTTATTTATTTATTTTCTGTTTGATTACTGGGGAAGTCCACTGGGTCAGAATGTGTCCATTTTCAGTGGAGGCTCGGGGAGAAAAGCTCCAGTAAGCAATAAGAATTACAAAAGTTTACTTAATACAGAGGTCAAATACTTATATAAATTCATGCAGTCAGGTGCAGCAAGTGTATAAATTGTCATTAGAATGCAATTTAGACAAAGGTAGGACAATATGCAGGTGTTTACATTCCGAGCAATAAGCTTCAATTGTCTTAACAGTAAGCATCTGTGGATTACTTGATATTTACAATAGTTACATGCTTGGAGTCAAGAGAGAGAACTTGCTTAATCTGAGGAAGTTAGCATAGGTATATTCTAGGAGAATAGTAAAAAGGTCATAGTACAGTGTGGATTAGGAGTACGGATGGATCAAAGGGGAAGTTTATATTAATTTATGGGGGGGTGAAAGCAGGAACATTTACATTTGGTAGATAGGTATGAGAAAAGTTGGGTCTTAAAGGATTCAGAGTTAGGTATAGTCCTAAGTGAAGGAGGGAGAGAGTTCCATTTTTTGCCTACGGTGAAAGAGAGGTGGAGTTGGGCAGCAGGACGCTTGGGTTTGTGGATAGAGATTAATTTTTGGTGTTCAGATCTGAGAGATCTGGTAGGGATTTAAGGGGGGAGGATGTTTGTTAAGGCTGGGCATTTATTGGGATAGTATATTAATTTGTGAGCGGTGGTTAGTTGGAGATAGTCTAGGTGGTTAGAGAGTTCCAGCCAGTTTAGAGATTGTAGGGTAAGGCAATGGTGAGTAGAGGTTTTGGATTTGGTAGCGAATTTGGAGATGTTATTATAGCAAATTTCAAGTTTAGTGGTATTGGAAGAAGACAGGTTAGTTAGAAGTGGGGTTCCATATAATAATGAAGGTAGGATGTAGGTAGTGGCAATGGTATGCCTGGCAGCGTTAGAGAAAAAGTGGTTATTTCTATAGAGCATACCTAGCTTTTGGTGGGTTTTCTTTATGTTTTGTTGGATGTGGATATCAAATTTAAGGTATTCATCTATAGTAATGCCAAGGAGTTTTGCAGAAGAGACCACTTCTATGGCAGTGTTGCTTAGGATTAGGACTTTGAAAGAATTTTTGTCGAAAGAGAAAGCTTTGGTAGGAGGAAAGAGAAGTATTTTGGATTTATTAGAGTTGAGAGAGAGATTGTTGCGGTGCACCAGTTTTTGATAGTAGAAAAAGCTATTTGAGTTTTAGTCAGGAGTTCAGGTAGGTTAGCGGCGGCACAGACTAAGGTAGAGTCATCAGCGTATTGGATAACTGTTGTCTCAGGAATAACTGTGTGAAGGTTATTAATGAAGATGTTAAAAAGCATGGGTCCAAGGATGGAACCCCTGGGGAACACCAGTGGGAGTTAGCAGGAAGGAGGAGGTAGAGTTCTTCCATCTGACAGCTTTAGATCTGTCTGATAGGTAGCTGGAGAACCAAGATAGGGTATCGGGAGAGATGAAGGTTGGAGAGATGGAAAAGAAGATGCTTGTGAAAGATGGTATCAAAGGCTTTAGAAAGATCTAGTAGTACTGTGGATACTAGTAATCCAGAATCACGGGCTCGATTTACTGTATCTAAGAAGGATAGTAAGGTGGAAATGGTACTGTGACCAGGGCGGAAGCCATGTTGGGTGGGAGTTATGAGGTGATTCTGAGTTAGAAAAGGCATAAGTTGATGGTGGACACATTTTTCTAATATTTTTGATATTGGTGAGAGTAGGGCAATTGGGTGGAAATTGGAGATATTGGTGTTTTTGGCTCCTTTGTGAAGAGGTAGAATGAAGGCAAATCACCAGTGTTTGGGTATATAAGACTCTTTTAAAGATCTGTTAATTAGGATGCAGTGGATTTGAGGAAGGAAGAGGGTATGTTGTCTGGGGCATTTGAGCAAGGCTTTAGTTTTGATAGAAGTCTTTTTATGAAAGAAGTTGGAATGGGTTTGAGCTGGAAATGAAAAGGATAGTTATTAGGGTTGATGGGAGTAGAGGAAGGAGAGTTGGATGGGTTATTGTCAGGGAAAGATTTGGTTAGGTTAGCTATGGATTCAGTAAAAAATGTGTTGAAGTGAGAGCTTAGTTGTGAGTCAGTTAAGCTTGGGTCAGGACAGGAATTATTCTTGGATCCTGGATGGAGTAGGGAGTTAATGGATTTCCAGAATTGTTTTGAGTTCTTGTTATTGTTAAATTGAAGTTTATTATAGTAGTTCCTTTTGTCTAAGGTGATCAGTTTTTTTACATGGTTGTGAAGTTGGGTGTATTGAAGCATGGTAGAAGGCATCTTATTTTTCTGGTAGAGCTTCCAGGATTTGTCCCTGCAAATCATGATATGTTTAGTTTCTTTGGATAGCCAAGGAGCGGTATTAGTCTTGATTCGTTTGTTTCTTGGCAGGGCTTGGGAGTTGAGGGTTGTTAGGAAGACAGAGTTAAAATGTTCGACTGCATTGTCAAGGGGAAGAGTATTTAGGATTTGTCAGTTAATATGTTTAAAGGTATTTGAGAAATTTATGGGGTTTAAGTTGCTGAGATTACGCGTGAGGATGTGGTGGTGTTGATGTTTAGTGGTGTTGGTTGAGCGATGTATGAAAGCAGGGAGATGGTCACTAAAGGTGTCTGGGATAGTACCAGAGAGAGTTATTTTATTTGGATGGGAGACTAGGACCCAGTCGATGATGGATCCTGGGGGTGGTGTTTGTTGGGCAAGTGGTTGTATGAGTTACTTGGGTGAAATTGTAGGGGTTGATAAATAAGGAGGGGGGTGGTTAGTTTATTTTATTCCAATCAATGTCACCTAGAATGTAGGTTTCAAATTTTATTTTAGTTGAGGCCCAGTTAAGTATATTTTCAAGGGTAGAGATATTGTCGCCAGGGGAAATATATAGGGAGATAATGCAGATATTTTTATGTTTATTTTGTTGTAGGAGACTAGCAGTTAGTTCAGTATTTTTGAATTGTGGAACTGGAGTTTGTAGAGGGATTAATGAAAGAAGGGTGGAGTAGATTAGAGCTGGGCCTCCACCTTTTCTGTTTAAACGGTCACTTCTATGGATTTGGAATCCAGGAGGTAGGATTTCAGAGTCAGCAATATGTGGTTTTAGCCAGGTTTCAGAGATGGCTAAGATGTCAGGTTGGTTGTGGCAAATCCAAGCTTGTATTTGGTGTATTTTGTTATTAAGGCTTTGGGCATTTATAGTAAAGAACTTAAGGGTGTTAAGGGGAGAAGTAGAATAAAAAGAGGGAGAGGGGAGAATATGTGTGTGTGATGGATGAAGTAGTGGTGTGGGGATGGAGTTGTTAGTTGTGTGGCCAGGGCCTGGGTTAGGGTGGATATCTCCAGATAAGGCTAGGTCATTATTAGGAATGACCTTTAGTCTTTTTGGTTTATTGAGGAGGATGCTGTTTGGAGCTATTAGTGGTTTAAGAGTGAAGGTATTTGTTGTAGTGGAGAGGAGTTTGGGGTGGAATAGGTATAGTATGCTAGTAGGAATAAGAGAGGATGTTATTGTGTGGAAGTGGTTTGCTAGAAATGGTTGCTGGTGAGTGTATCGGATAGTTTGAGTAGGAGGCAGATATAGGGGTGTTTTGGAAGAGTAAGTAGTAGCAAAATGAAGAGGAATTAAAAGCACAAGAAGAGAGCATGGGACATGGATAGTATGAAGGATAAGGGAGGGCATGCTTAAAGAGTATAGGAGTTGAAGAGAGAGAAGTTGAAGAAGTTAGGAGGCTAACTGTGGAGGAGAGGTAGAGGTGGCGGAAGGGGTTTGGGAGTCTTTTCAAAGGGAGAGAAAGAGACTAAGTGTAGTGGAGAGAGTAGGTCAGGTGTAGTGGGAAGAGTAAGAAAAAGGGAAGGGAGGTAAGGAGAGGACAGTGACTGGTTAATTGGGAGAGGTGGGAGGAGTAAAGTTAGGAATAAATGTAGAGGTGCTGGGGGTGGGTGGGATTTTGGGGCCAGGGTAGGGGAGCGGAGTGAGCCACTTGAGGGCGAACAGGCGAGCGGAAGAACCAAGGAAGGAGGAATGGGAGAAAAACAATCAGTAGAGTGTGAGTGCCAGAAGGTAAGTTTACACTGTTGAGCTATATTAATAGACTGACAGCAAATTGGAGTTGTGGTTAAAGAAATGAAATGAAATAACAGTAGAAGAAGGACAGAGGCTTTATGAGGGATAGAGATGGGAAAAGGAGAATGGAGAAGTGGAGCCGGTAATCCAGGGAGAAAAGTGAGGCTGACAGCAGAAGAGGAGTTGTCTAGGAACTATATGGGTGTGATAAGGGAAAGAGTAGGAGAGAAACTAGAGACAGCACAGTGGTAGAGGAGTGCCCCCTAGTGGGCAGTCAGTTTGATGCAACAGAGAGCCCTGTAGGGGAATATCCAGTTAGGTGAAGGTAGGAGCTTACATACGACAAGTGTAGGGGTAGAGAAAATATAGGAGGGGGAATAGGGTAATTTAGTGATCAGGAAAAAAAGTGAAATTGTAAAATAGGAAGAGTAGGGTATTTCAATGGGCAAGAAGAGGAAAGCTTTGGCTGCTGGTTGACCTGGCAGGGAAGCATACAGCGACCTACTAGAGAGTACGTATTACCTTTAAGATTCCAAAATAGATAAAGCACTGCACATACTTTCACTGACAATGCCTTGCAGGGAGCAGGATTGGCTTTAGTTTTAGAGATAAAATGTTCTTGTTTGTGGGTTCTTAGTATGGACTTCCGATAAGGTGCATTCAGGAGGTTAGAGTTGGAGAAGGCAGGAACACAGGCTGAAATATGCAAGGAGAGAAAAAGAGTAATGCAGCATACAGTACAAGAAGAAAGGAGTTTATAATCAGGCAGTTATATACACAATTATGTTTGCAAGATGAAATTGGATAAGTCAACTCTTTTTAAAAAAGTTTAAGTTAGACATATTCAAGTACCATTATAACACAAGATAACAAGGCACAGAATGTGTAAGATATGAGTAATAGCTGGCACAGCACACAGATTAGCTAAGCGACAAAGCCTAATATCTAAGTTGCAATCCTAGAAAGAAATGAAATGCATAGGCTTCGGGCAGATTACTGTTTTATACTACAGCTGGAGCTAGCAACACTGACTAATATGTAGTTTTTCTCCAATTTTATATATGTACATTCGGTTTCAGACTGAGTGGCCTTTTATAATGCGATTAACACATTTTCAGTTAATGTGAATTAATGCAAATTTCAAATGGCGTGTTACATAACTAAATTACAAAATTCTAGACAGTATCATATGCATAAAAGCTGTTTGTTAGCCAGGCATAATCTGAGTGCAAAGCGCCAAGTTAAGTGAGCAATTGCACAGTATTCGGATTCAGAAATAGAGAAAGAGTAGTTAATCAGAGCTAAACAACAGTTTCAGTAAGTTACTAAGAAAAAAAAAATGCCCCATTTAACATAAGGATTCAGAGTGGCAATTTTATAATGCTACTAGCGCAATACCAACTTAATTTAAATAACACAAGCCCCAAAATGGCTGTTTTCAGTTTCCGAGTGCAGAGCGCTGAAATAGTAGTGCGACTGCACAATATTCGGAGTGTCACTAGCACATTACAGTTAATTTATGTAACAAGAGCACCAAATGGCTGTTTCTGATTCCACGTGCAGAGAGCTCAGATGGTAGTGTGACTGCACTATATTCAGAGTCAGATAGAGGAGTTGCAGTGTTTGTAAAAAAAAAAACACAGTTTCAGAGAGCTAATTAAACAGTCCCCATTTAGCATTGAGAATCTGATTAGCAATTATTACAAGAAAACACACTTTTGAGCGACACAATGCTAATCTACTGAAGTTGGAGCGTTTGCAAATACATTTCCTTTAGTGGTACTCCAAACCGATACTAAGTAACAAGTTTCTAATACCAAATCGGCTGAACAGCTTAAACAGTCTAATCAGCTAAGTACAACGTTCGTTACATCAGAAAAAGTACAATTGGAAACAAAGTAGCAATAAATATAATAGCTAGTGTAACCACTGTTGGGTGACTGAAGAGGACAAACAAACTTTTAACAGCAAACAGCAGAGACCGCATGCAAAACGCTACAGTAATTGAGCGTTTGCACCGGAAAGCAAAATAACATACAGTTCACTATTCAGGCTGTCCATTGAAGGCAGGCACAAACATGATGCAATTTAAAATGTGTTTAAGTGACTAAAACGATCAGAGGATATACGCACTGTAGGAAGATGCGAACGCCGGCGCCAGGGAATGCACAGCAGCCAAGGGCAAGACTATAGATTAAAGATGGCACCTCCTTAGATGGGTTCGCTAAATAGAGTGAGGGAAGGAAGTAAGGTAGAAGAGGAGGAGTGGGGTGGTAGAAAGGGGAGGGAGAGTAGTAATGAGAGCTGTTACAGACAGGGGCTGTTGAATTAAACCGAGCAGGTGAGCCAGTATGGTTTGCAGACATGTAGAAGAGTGGGGAGGAAGGGTGGGGGGAGTAGAGTCAGGAAAAAAGATACAGGGTTTGGATCAGAAGAGGTAGGCAAGGAGAAAGAGTGGATGTGGTGTAAGATCAAAAAAATGAATTGGAAAGGAAGTAGGGAAGAGGGACAAGAGCCAGAGGAAGGAGGAATGGGAGAAAAACAATCAGTAGAGTGTGAGAGCCAGAAGGTAAGTTTACACTGTTGAGCTATATTAATAGACTGACAGCAAATTGGAGTTGTGGTTAAAGAAATGAAATGAAATAACAGTAGAACTTTGCTCGACTTTGCCAGACCTTGCCCAACATTGCTCAACGTTGCCCGACATTGTGCTAGTTAGACCAGGCAATTTTGTTTACATATACAAAATAGTGGTAAAAGCTGCTTAACACTGCTTTATATTGCTTAAAACATGGCAATCATGCCTCAGGTGGTGCTGCAGAGCTGCTTATGTTGGATGCACATGGTACACTCCCTATACATGTTTGAAAACAGGTAGTGTCAATTTAGGCATCCCTTTTATTTTATGTGCGAGTCAGAGAGAGGTATAATTTCCAGGGTTCCTACTGAGCCAGTGTATGTGCTATGCGTTGCCTTTTTGCCAAGGCCAAGGCATACTGGACACGCCTCCTTCTGCCTACTGGGGCAAACTCAGGTTGATCCTCCTCCGAGTCACGCTGTGCCTGTGATGGCCTTGGCAATGATGGGGGGATGTTTGGCCCTGCCCCATGTTGTTCCTGCTGCAGCTGATTTCACAGGATCATATTGTGTAGCATGGCACATACCATGACAATTTGGGTACATGTAGTTGGTGAGTACTGCAAGGCTCCACCAGATGTGTCCAGGCACCGGAGCCATGACTTGAGCATCCCAAACACACGCTTGATTAAATTTCGTGTTTGTGCGTGTGCCTCACTATGGTGTTCTTGTTCAGGTGTGTGTGCATTTCTGATGGGTGTCATCAGCCATGGCTCCAGTGCGTATCCAGCATCCCGCACTAGGTGACCATCAGGGATGCCCCCATTGGCAAATGTCTGGTACAGCTGCATCAGATGCCAGATATGAGAATCGTGGTAGCTTCCAGGGCAGCCAGCACACACATTCAGTATCGCACATGACCTGGCAGTTGATGGAGCAGAAGCCCTTGCGGTTGATGTAGGCCCTACCCTGCTCACCAGCTGGTGCTTTGATGTGTATGTGCATGCAGTCAATTGCACCCACTACCTCAGGGTATTCCACTATTTGCTGGAAGAGACGCATATTGCTGGCCAATGCCTCACGGGAATTGGGGAAATATACATGATCACTGACATGTTCTGACATGGCATTCAGGAACTGGTGCAGTACCCTGGATGCTGATGCCTGTGAAATCCCAATCATATCACCAGTTGGTCTCTGGAAGTTACCTGTTGCTAGTATTCTTAGGCCAACACATACTTTGGTTTCCACTGGGATGGGTTTCCCTCTGTTGGTTCTGTGTGTGAGGTGTGGCCTGCACAGCTCAACAATTTGCTGCAGGAGGTCTCTGTCCACTCTATAGCACTCCACTATCTCCAGCTCATGTAGCCCCTGGTAGGTTACCCTGAGTCTGTACACTCTTCTACGTCTCCTCACTGTGGGTTGCTCAGCAGCATTCGCAATGGCACCACCCTCAGCATCTTGCACATGTTGCCTTATAATAGCAATGGCAGCCCCTAACAGTTTTTTGTCTGAGTTAAGCTTTTTAAGTTTTCACTCTCTTTGTATACTGCAGTGTTGCAGTGTTTCTGAGAAAAACATGGGGGAATATTATTTGCAGAATTTTAAGTGCTGGGCTGGGCTGGGCTAGTGTACTGCCTGTGTAATTGGCTGATTCTGATTGATTTCACCTGGCAGCTCTGCTAGTTCTCCTTGGTTAACTTCCTACTACTTCTTTACCTTCCATTTCCCTTTCTGTTTCCACAGGAGGCAGCGCCGCGCAAACAAGCACAAACACACACACGCGCACACAGGCTTACACAGGCTTAGGTGGGTGCATACACATGCACACAGGCTTAGACAGGATTACACATGCTTACACGGGTGCACACGGGTTTAAAGATGCGCACACGCATGCACACAGTGTAAGCAGGCTTGCAAGAAAGTTCAGTGATAGCCACGGCGTACACCTTCGGTTTCTGAGTTTCAGTTAAAACAACTGCAAACATACCTCTTCCAATCCTGAGTAACTCACAGCAAACACAAGCCACTCTGCTCCAATGAGCTTACAGTCTTTCATACATACCCCCCATGATGTCACCTATCTTCTACTCTACTACTCCCCTACTCCTACACTTACACTCCAGGGACATGGCTCACATGCCAGGGAAAATTGAGATTCACTATCCTTATCCTCATTTGCATAGGATTGCCTACTAATGCTTGGTTACATCTCTCGAACTGAGCTTCCCCCCTTAGCAACCACTACTCAGTAGCCATGTTGTCTTCAGCCTGCCATTCACCTGCATGGCAGAAGAATATTTTTAATCAGAATGTCTATTTTTGGCTTTTTATTTTTTTTTCTGTTTTTTAAAGCACCACACGTTTGCGCGGTGCTGCGCTACGCTTAAACATCGGAGATCGGGGGAAAAAATAAATTGATTTTTATTAATTTTCAACCAATCAAAATGCCAGTGGCCTTATATTTGGCCATTGGCATGCTTCCTCAACTGGGTGCATCATTTATTTGGAGCTGCCATAGCTCCATTTTGCTATTTGCAGAACGGTACTCCGTTACCAACGGAGTACATTTCTGCAAATAACTCTACTCTTCCACAGGAAGGTTAGTGTTTCCTAGATCACATAATTACCTCATTTGCATAGCTTTCAGCAGCAAATGAGGTAATTTGCATATCATGAAGCTGTCCATGCAAGAGCAGTTTTAGGAGCTCTCATGCACGTCCCTGCCGGCTGTTGCTGGATCGCTCGGCAGACATATTGGCTGTCTGACGGCTTACTATGCTCTTAGCCTCCGTGCAAGCCTTCGTGAATCCAGCCCACCTATTTATCTCAGGTACATGCCTGTTAATACACTATTTCAATTTCTGGTTTGTTTTACCAACATAGTAAGCATTTAAACTAAATTCTTTGCATTACAGTTACCAAATGCTTTCAGTGTAACCACAGAACCATCTACTGGATGAAAAAAGTCTTAGCTGTATTAATATAACTACAACAGACACATTTTCCACATTGAAATGTGTCTTTTCCCATGCTCTGAAAATAAGGCTGTGCAGAAGGCTGCTCTTTATAACATAATGATTATTTCAAATGTTAACATTTTCTGTAACAAAATAGAGGTTGCAATGGAAGTACAGAATTTAGTTCAGGTGCATCCTAAAGTATGTGCCATTATGTGCTTATGATATCTCTGTCTTGAGAAGTATTTTCATTGAAAGTTAACATGCATCTAAGTGTGGTATGTTGTGGTCATGACCTCTTACTATGTGATTGGTTATTAAAATATGGGCTTTGCTTCAGAATCACGTTGATTTTTAACCTCATTGCAAATAGTTCTCGTAGTTTCAGTGGCATAACCTCTACTATTTAAATCAGTGACCAGATTTTGTAATTGAGTATTCATCACACTATCAATAGTATTAACCACAGGATTTACCAGTTTGCTGACTGCTGTTTTTATACCACAGGATTTACCTGTTTGCTGACTGCACATTTTAATAGCTGGCACCTATTCACCAAAAAAAAAGCCCCTGTTAAAGGGCAATTGGTGTGGCTAACGAGAATGGTTTCGGAGGCATCAAACTTTGCTGACAAGGGAGAAAATTAAAGGGCATGCTTCTAAATAGAAGGCACCCTTTGGAATTTCTAGATAAGATATTTCAAGAGGTCGTACAGAAAAGGAATAACCTTTTCTGTGAGATCCTCCTAGGTAGAAGTAATGATACAGTGACAATAAGTGTAACTAAGGATACCAAGTTTAACAAGGGATGTATTCTAACTTACAATTATGAGGCCAGAATGATTCAGGAAGTATTAGTTAATAATTGGAAACATCTCAGCATGGGTGGTTTAAATATGGAAAAACTGGGGCAAAGACCTATTGTGAATTTTAGGAGGGATAGCAATATTAAAAAACTGCTTGGAAAGCTAAAACATAAAAGTGCCAGTAGAATGAGATGTCCTAGGATGTTCAAATGTGGCAGATGTATGTGTCGCCCTTATATTTGCGAAGGTGAATGTATATCAGTTAAAGCATATGGCAGGATCAGATGCCCTACGAGATGTAATTGTAGAATGGATACGGTTGTATACATTGTTCTTTGCCTGCATTTTCCTTATTTTTATATTGGAAAAACTAAAAGGTCACTGAAGGACAGAATTTCTGAGTATCTGAGAAACATGTGGAAACAGGATATTAGAAATGCTTTGTGGAAACATATTCAAGGAAATGAAAGACATTCCTTTGGTTTCTTTGTTATTAACATCATGGAAATAGATGCAAAGGGGACCTTGGAAAGCTAGGCTTGAATGTAACAAATCTGAGAGGCAGATAAAGACTAATGCCACTGGCCTTTATGTCCTTAATGATTCAGTCTCCCTTTCCTGTTTTTAAGGTTGAAAGCATTGACATATTAACTGTTGCAATTTAATTGTTCATTGGTATAGCATCAGAATGTAGTACTGTGATTTACATATTGCTTAGAATGATTTAGTTGTGTAACTATTTTTAACATAGGCCATTTATGCTTGTATTAATATTTTATGAATTTTACAATTGTTTTATGTGTGATTGTTAGGTATTAATATGTATTTGTACCTTATTGCATTATGTGTTCTTAATTCTTTAAAAGGTGTGTTGTTCCTTTAAATATGAATACCGATAGTAACTGTTACTTTTGCCGGTTTTTTGATTTTTAAACTGTGGCTGTTTGTTGCAATGTTACTCTGAAGAAGTCCAGTGACCTTTTGGGGATGAAAGCGCTCAGAAATGTTTGTAGTAATAAAATTCTTGTTTCTTTTACCTGGAATGCCTGTAAGTTTTGTTGGACTTATACCATTACGGTACAGAGATTGTTTTGGATTCCTATACCCTCTGAACCATGTAGCTAATGTAGGAACTTTCAGCAACAGTGGTACACTGAGCAAAACTAAAAGAGAAAAAGTGTTGTTATTCCACTACTCCATTCCTCTGTTATGGTAAGGGGTCTGAGACCCCTTTGTTTCAATATACAGTCTCGGCGGACACTTGCCATAGAGAACATAAACACCACCAAACCAAAAAAAAAATTTCTTCGGTCTTTGTTTCCAGTAGTTTACTGTAGCAAAAATTATTGTGATCAAACTGTACTTGCAGTTACTGTATTTCCTCAAAAAACATGCTAATCAGATACTGACCACCATAGACATGAAGTCAGAGTTCAGCACTAATCATAATAAAAGCAGCAGTGAGATATTTGACAGCCCTTTTGTGTGTGTGTGTGTGTGTGTGTGTGTGTGTGTGTGTGTGTGTGTGTGTGTGTGTGTGTAGACCAGAATGGATTTGAAGTGCATCACTGTGTGTGATCAAAGAGATCCCTATATGAGCAGCTTGGCTCCTTTATTTTACTGTCAGAGCAGTTCTGTTGCCAAGTACATATCCTGTAAACTTCTAACTTAGCACCCTGCCTGCTCTTGTATAACAGTTGTATAACAGAACTACTTGTTATGTTTGCATTTGCCACCCGCCCCAGTCTCACACACTGCTAAGTTTGCCTTGCTTAATACTCATCATCATCATCTTCTTTCGGCTATTCGCATTAGGGGTCGCCACAGCAGATCATCTGTTTCCATTTCTTCCAGTCCTTTGCATCTTGCTCTGTCACACCAACCACCTGCATGTCCTCTCTCACCACATCCATAAACCTTATCTTAGGCCTTCCTCTTTTCCTGATACCTGGTAGCTTCATCCTTAGCATCTTTTTCCCAATATACTCAGCATCCCTCCTCAGCACATGTCCAAACCAAAGTAATCACCAGTAAATATTTGCCTTGCTTAATACTAATTAGTTAAAATGAAAACAACAAGAAGGAATTGAGGTATATATTATATATAAATCATAAAGTCAGAAATAGTCTGTAGAGCACAAACTCTATACTGCTTTTAGTCATTGCCTCAAAACAAATGGATTCTGAGAATTATGCTTCCTGCAACATCTGGTAAACTCAAGAACTATCTATCTGCACTGCTGGAATATATGTGCTGAATAGCTATGTTCAAAATTCAAACAAAACTTTGATGTTACAAAAGTGATACAGTATTTTATTTATTTTGTTTTATTTATTTATTTATTTATGTATTTATTTATTTATATTTGGTGACCGGGAGTGTCCAACTGGACATAGGTCCATTTTCAGTGGAGGCCCGGGGAGAAAAGCTCCACAGTTAAAATAAACAGACAGTAGTTACATTGGATTACATAGCGATTAACAATTTACATAGCAATTACTTACAACATATTTACAGATGAAGAACATAGTACATCAGTAGGCAACTAGAATCTTTATCTGTGAAGTACATAACAGACATTAACAAATGTTAAAATAAGAAGTTCCTGCTGTATAAGTACTAGGCTTATGAGCATCTGAGTTGCTATAATCAAGGTAGTTAGTGGAGTGGAAAGAAAGGTAGTGGTTAGATGGGGTGGGTGATATTAGAGTGGGAGTTGCAAGGACATAGCCAGCATGTTTTTAGGTGCGCTTTTAGTAAAGTTTTGAAGTGGGTGCATGATGGTACGGAGGTAATTGTGGGTGGGAGGTAGTTCCATAATTTGGCTATGGTGCAAGAGAATAGTGCTTCACCAGCAGAGTTATTGGCTTTAGTGATCTGCAAGTGATTTTTGTTGCTGGATCTTACTGGTCTGGTGGTGCGATAGGGTTGGAGTAGATTCTGGAGGGATGGGACATTTAGTGGATGGTTTACTAGTTTGTGGGCGAGTGAGAGTTGATACCATTGAAGGAGGTGAATGAGTTCAAGCCAGCCCAGTTCAGCAAGTGAGAGACAGTGGTGACTACGGTAGAATGCCCCTGTGGTGAATTTGGCAATTTTGTTGTAGCAGGTCTCTAGCTCGTTTAGATCACATTGCCTTAGGTTGGTATATATTGGAGAGGCATAAAGTAGGGTGGAGATAAGGAGGGAATTTACTATTGAAATCTTTGCTGCTTTAGTGAGAAGATGCTTATTACTGTATAACGCTCCTAGTTTTTTGTGGACTTTTTTTATGGTCATGTATATGTGAATGTCAAATTTTAGTTTATTGTCTATTTCCACTCCTAGCAATTTGGTGTGTTCAGTTGGGTATATAGTGGTGTTGTCTTTTGCTGTGATGTTAAAGTGAGAGTTGTTTTGAGTATGTTTGGTGGGTTGGAAGATGAGTAGTTTAGTGTTGTTTGGTTTGAGTATTAATTGGGCATCGGATAACCAAGTTTCAACAGAGGAAATGGCTTCCTGTGTGACTTTTTGCAGTTTTGGTAGGGACTGGGCTGAGCAGATGATGGTCGAGTCATCTGTGGATTGTATGAGTGTGCCATGTGTGGTGGCAGAGGCTAGATTATTTGTGAAAACAGAGAAGAGTAGGGGTCCAAGGATGGATCCTTGGGGAACCCCTGTGGAGACAGGTAGTTAGGGAGATATGTCATTCTGCCATACAACGGATTGTTGGCGGTCAGACAGGTAACTCTGAAACCAGTTGGTGACTGATTGTGAGAAGGATAGTTTATTGAGGACAGAGATAAGTTGTTTATGTGGGACCATGTCAAATGCTTTTGATAGGTCAAGGAAAGTAGCAGAGGGGAGATAGCCATTGTTTTTATGCTGAAGGATAGTGTTAGTAAAGGAGAGTAAGGCAGTGGTGGTGCTATTATTTGGTCGGAAACCATGCTGAGTATTGGAAAGGAGGTTGTTAGTAAGGAGGTAGTCTGAGACTTGAGAGTGTATGCATCTCTCTAGTATTTTGGAGAGTGGAGAGAGAATAGCTATGGGGCGGTAATTGGTTAGTTCTGTGGAGGGTCCGCCTTTGTGGAGGGGAATTATATGTGATACTTTCCACAGTGTGGGAACATAAGTTTCTGACAGAGATTGGTTAATCAAGATGGATACTGGGTAGGTCAGAGCATCAGCTGCAATTTGTAGGTATTCACTTGGGAGGTTGCCTGCTGCTAATTTGGTGGGCTTAAGTTTAGTTAAGAGTTTTTTTATGTTGGAGGTAGGTACAGGAGAAAAAGATAAGGCAGTGGGGAGATTAGTAGTTGAAGGTGTGGGTTGGAGGGGAGAGGGGTTGTGTTGTTTGGCTAGTGACAGTATGGTTTGTGTGAAGTGTGTGTTGAATGAGGTAGCAATATTTCCTGAGGAGTGAGGGATGTTTGGAGGAGGGGTACTGACTTTACCTGGGTGGAGTATGAAGTTTATGGAGGACTAGACTTGTTTGGGGCTGTGTTCAAAGGAGTCTAGGGCAGACTGGTAGTACTGGAATTTGTCCTGTTTTATTAGCTTTTTGACTCTATTGCGTAGTTCTAGGAATTTCTGTCTAGTTGAGGGGGTTTTGGTTTTGCGCCAGTGCTCCCTGGCTTTATCCCTGTTTTTCATTTTAGACTTAGTGGTTTTCTGTAGCCATGTGGAGGGTTGTGCTTTGATTATGGAAAGTCTTATGGGGGCATAGTAATTAAGGATGCTCAGGAAGGTAGTATTAAAAAATTCAACTGTGTCATCAAGACTGAGGTACTTTAGAGGATGCCAGTTACATTCTTTGAGGGATGAGATGAATGTGAGTGGGTTAAAGTTTATTTTTTTATGTATCTGATGGTAGACGACAGGCTTAGCTTGGTATAGGTATTTTTTCAGTAGGAATGTTGGGGGGTGATCACTGAGGCTATCTGATAAGCAGCCTGTTATATATATGACTGGGGGGTCTTACTGACTAGTATCCAATCCAGGGTAGTGTGCTTGCTGGAGTTTTAATCCTGGTTGGTGACTGGACAAGTTGGGTGAAGCCATGAAGGTTTACATGATGGGTTGGATGGTTGCCAGAACAGGATTGCCAGTCAATGTTGAAATTTACTGCATAACATGAAATTGATTAGTAGGGGCCTAGTTGGAGGTTTTTTTTTTTTTTTTTTTTTGCGATTTGCTTACTGATTGAATGATTGTTGTTGCCTTAAAACTACTACTACTGTCCCTAGAATTTAGGATGGCCATTTTATGGCTTGAGCTGTGTGGAACACTTCTGCTAAAACTAAACAAACTAATCTAGCTTCTGATTATCTTCACAACAGAAAATTAACAACTTCTTCTTTCAGTTTGAATTTTTCTGCCCTTTATGGTAATCTGACTTCCAAAGTCCCTTCATTTCATTTTTCATTGCTATTGTCTTGTTTAAGGTATTTATTTACTTTTCCCACCTACCAGTCTAGGAGATCCCTGTTAAAACCCAGTCCTTAAACCATAATTGCCCTCCTTAATGCAGGAACAGACAACATGGATATGCGATGTACAAATTTCTCTGTAGCCTGCTTGCAGATATGGGCATCCTGAGGCAATGCAATAATTGCCTCTTATTATCAGGCAAGCAGTTAATCCTTAAAGAAACTATTACATTATGTAAGAGATGTAAATGGACAACTTTCTTGTGAGCAAATTCTTGCTGACAAATGGTATTGAGAAGAAAACTCACAATACATCTCTCACACATACCACTTATGACACACATAGATCTTCTTATGTTGAGGTACTTAAAAGAAACCTTTACAAACCTCAAAGTGCTCCTAAGTTTACTAACAGCAACACCTTTCCACAACAATCATTAAAGCACACATAAAAAGCAATATCAAACACTACACATAAGCCTACACTCAATGGTCCCCAAAGAATGAAGCCCATAAGGCAAGCATGCACTTTACCTAATCCTGTTGTCATTTGGTACTCCATTGTATGACACACAGAATCCCCATTCACCAGGTCAGACCAAGGTGAAGATAACTGTTACTTGCTTATCTGAAGCCAGAATCTGCAATATCATGGACATGCTCAAGTCACTGCACTCCATGTTTCAAAATCATTCTATCATAGTCCATATGGACTTTGTTTCATTGGACTGTGTAGTGGCATAGCGATTAGTGTTTTGCATCACAGCAAGAAGTTGTCCGGATCGAGTCTCGGCTGGGGTTCCTTCTGTGTGGAGTGTGCATGTCCTTCCTGCAGTCATGTGAATTTCATCTGGGTGCTCCGGTTTACTCCCACATTACAAAGACATGCATCTGGAGTGTTTCTCCTTGGGCCTCCACTGAAAATTGTCTTGTTCCAAGTCATACTTTTCATGTAAATAAATATTAAATAAATAAAATATGGATGTAAATGATCTGAGATGTACTTAATTGGACTATATGAAAAGAGACATTATGGATTTCTTTGAATATGTGTCATAGACGGGTACAAGCTTTGCATTGAGGAACATTCTGCCTTCACCAAGGATGATGCCACAGTATGTGTACAAAATGATTGCTTGGAGTCGATCTAGAGGAATCAAATATCTGTCAGCATGGGACAACATGCTTAATAGACCATGTTGCTTTGCCAAGGATGGTCTGTACCTGTCCCTCAAAGCAACCTTAACATGTTATTGCTCAATGCTAAGAGACTAAACAATAAACTCCATGCCCTTCATGGCCTCCTCACTATGGAGAATATAGACATCTGTGCCATTAACAAGACTTTGTTTAAAGCCTCAGAAAGTACTCTGGCAGTGTAAGGTTGCAGTGGCATCCACACATTAGACCAACAACAGCACAGACAAGGACTAAATATGGAGGTGTCAATATCTATGTTGGCATCAAATATTCCTCAAGATTGCTGAAACAGGATGATGCCATGGAGTTCATTGACATGCACCTCACCTTAGATAAGGTCCCTTACCATATCCTAATTAGCTATAATTCACCATCTATGCCCCAAGAGTCTTACAACTATTACCTAGTCCTACTACTGTCGCTCACCATCCAAACAAATACCTTATTCATGGTGACTTTCTCTATCCTCTTATAAACTAATAAACATACACTGCCTCAAACTCACAAGCACAATGCTTCCTGGACTGCATTAACATGAACACACTGGATGAGTTAGTATGTGCTTCAACCAGTAGATCAAATATACTGGATCTAGTACACACCAGCATGGGAGAGCATTGCCCCCCCCCACCCCAGTGTCATGTTCTCACTGTTGAGGTTGGATCATAAAGTGACTCTTTTGAAATAAAAATCCACTTGGAAAACACAAATAAATCTGTAATAGTTAGGAACTATTTTAAGACAAACAACATCCTATAAGTGACAGTTTGAAAATTCAAGGCTCCAGCTAACCTCCTCAAAAAAATGTAGCTCCTGCAGGTAAATGTGTAGTCAAACCTGTAATGCAAAAAGTGTAATAACAAGAATGGCTTTACCAAGCAAGGATCATATTCTTAATCAAATAACTTTAATAAAGAAATAAAGACAAGCTACAAAGGTTTCACAATCTACTTCATCAGGTCTAGTACAAACAAATTCAAATGCTGCAACTTAAACGTTTTCAGGGTCACAGATCCAAATGACATCACATTCACATTTAAAGAGAGAGTATCATTTAAACTTCTGTTGTAGTAATTTCAAAACAGCTTTCAAAACTACTGCTTCATTTAAACCAGATATTATATCAGCATGTAGTTCATTAATCCATTTATATGCCAAATTTTCTGTTTTATTTATTAAATCAACTATTCTGTCTGATTGGTATAGCAGCTTAATGGTCATAAACATGAGTGTCCTTCATTTGTAGTATCTAAGTATGAAAAAGCATTAGTTTGAATTTGTGTCCATATCTTGTTATATGTATACCGATGTTATATATTTGCCTTATTTTTGTATGCCTTGTTTACTAATTAGTTGGAGCTTTTCTCCCCTGGCCTCCACTGAAAATGGATTTGTATCCAGTTGGACTTTCCCGGTTAACAAATGTAAAATAAAAAATAAATAAATAAATATCAGATGTGTGATTGCATATTTTGTCCTTCAGCTTACAGGTAGTTTTACCCATATAGAAAGCTTCACAACCCAGGCACAGGGCAAGGTGTATTATATATTTCTTGTTACAAGTTGCAGACCCATTTATCAAGTATGAACCTATTTGTCATTCCCTTTTTAATATATTTACAAAAAGCACAGTTAAAACAGGAAATGTTTAGTTAAATTACGTTTATGACCTTTCTTTTGCTCTTATAACATAGCCTGTATTTCAAAACCACTGCCTTTATATATGCAAAATATGGAACATCCTAATACTCATTTTGAGCTGTGTCCTTCAAACCTTGTAAAATGAACCAATTTTTCTAAATGATCTCCTTTATTCCCTTTGAATGAGCATTATAAGTATGCATAAATCTAACTTGTTTTTTTTTTAACTTCCCACTGTTCTGCTCCCCTATTATCTGCAAATGCTGATTGTATTTTATCATTTAATTTTTTCTTTAATTGATTTATACTGTCTTTCGACTGCATCATTATGATATCTCCTGGATTGTTTATTGAGCTCATATAATTGGTTTCTCATAATTTTATTCTTGGCATTCAATCTAGCTACCCTCACCATCTGGCTCTTACAGATTTTAGGAAACATAAACGGTGGATGCAGACTAGATCTAGGTAAAAATGTGTTCCTTTTTACATCTTTTCTGTATACTGTGATAGCTAGTTCTTCATTACTTAATTAAAATAATGTCAAAGAAATTTATTTCTTCTGTGGACATCAATGAATTAAAGCCAGGATGTCAACCGTGTTAGATGAAAAAAATCAGTAAATAATGTAAAATCTGTAGGATCACCTTTCCATAATAGAAATATTTCATCCACAAACCATTTACAAAACAGGACCTTGTCTAAAAACAGATTCATTTGAGAAAATATAAAATCATTTTCCCATTGGATTAGCAGAAGAATTGACTACTAGTGTGCCCAACACACCACCCTTTTTCTGTAAGTAACATAATTCATCATATATAAAACTGTTACTAGTCCAAACTAACTCCAGTAATTCACATATGAATTTCTGCATTACGCAAACTAGAATTTGTACTTAAAAAAACATTCACAGAATTCATACCAAATGTATTTGGAATCATTGTAAATAATTAGTTAATGTCCATTGTTATCATAATAAAGTTGAAAGGATGGTCCTTTACTGGCCAATTATAAAGATGTTCCAAAAAAGTCAAAGCTTTTATATAACTTCTAGATAGCAGTAGAACATCCTTCAACTTTCTCCCTAGGTATTGATAAAGGTTCTGTTATGCAGCCCCTAGAGGAGACTATGGGTCTCTTTGGTGGGGATTCTAAGTTGCTGTGTTAAGTCTAACAAGGCCCACTATAAAGTCAGAATAGCCTATAGCATAACAGTCTCTCATAGAACTCGTAAAACTGAGTAGTTAATTGCACACATATACAGAGCTGATATTTCCTGCAGGAAAGATAAAAAAGCGAGGTCGATATGAGTGGTCTTAAATGGAATTGTTTTATTTATCTTCCAAGCAGTCAATATCCTAGGATAAATGTGCCTTTCTGTCTCTGCTATCTTCTGTTCTCTATCCACCCTATCCACAACTGACCCTCCCTACCTTTTCCACATACACTCATTTTCACTGTGTTACAATAGGGACTTTCTTCCCTGAAAAAATGCCCTTCCTCTGCACCTGTTGTACCTGTATAGTAGCCTCATGTGCTCACTCCCTGATTGTGGTTCTCCCCTTTCTTACTCCCCAATATACCACATTTCCTCTCTATTTATATGAAAAACACAGCTGACACTTTGCTATGTACACTCACAGCTGTCTATCTAGAGGCCACTACACTGTCATTCTTGTGCCAATTGAGCATGAGATGCAGCAATGATACAATGCATTGTACACAACAGCATGCATTTACTCAGCCATGCTAATGCACCATTGTGTTGACATCCTTTACATTTGCCACATGCCTTACTGTAGTGCTGTTTCACCTATAACTCAACCTAGTGCTCCTTTTTCCAACAGCACTTAATTTTATAGTCCACTGATTTAATTCCTGGTATTATTCAATGCTCAGGACATGTCTGATTAGCAGGGTAGCCCTTTGCGTAGCAATGGCACATTGCTCTACTGTGAGAATACTACCTTTGTTGGTCCCTTCAACCTGTAGGTATATAACATGTAATTGCCTATTGCTGACCATTTGACAAGAACATAAAGTATCGGGTCAGATGTTTTAGGCGTTTTATGAGATCTTAGCCACATATAGTAATGGGGCTACTACCATGTTACTTTATGTAGCCTTCTCATTACTTTTAATGAATTCCTTTTTATCTAGTAAAATGACTGCAATATAAACTGTTTGGATGTACAACAATTTTGAGCAAGACAACAGAATGTGAAGAGCTGTTGATGCAAAAATTTCTAGATTGGAAACTGAGATGGGTTCTAGGTGGACAATCAATAAAACTGTCCTCAGACTCAATGCAGTTCTTTGTGTGCTCTGTTTACACCAATAATATCCACAACAGAAAATAGACTGAGGAAGATTTGCTGGCAGTCTACAGTTTTTCCACCTAGAACTATGTTGCCCATCTAATTACTAAAGGTTTCATATCTAGAAATAAAGAGGTTATAGTGCCCTTCTACTCATCACTCATCAGACCCATCATAGAGTACAATGCCCCATTTGGAATGTACCTCACAAGACACTTCCAACAGCTGGAAAGACCACAAAAGTACCTCGCCAAGAGGATTACTGGCCTCAAACATATGTCCTATGCAGCCTGACTGGAAAAACTCCAGCTGTACTCAGTCGCATATCACTTACTCAGAGGTGATCTCTGCCTGACTTACAAAGCCATGTCCAACTCAGAATTGATGGATATGCTCCACCTAAAGAAATCCAAGTCACTGCGAGCCACTCACTCTAGTGAGCTAAACCTCACCACAAAAATAAATAGAACATGCTGGAGGGATAAATTCCTGTCACAGAGACTCCACATGCTTTGGAACAAAATTCCTAACTACATTAGGCAGAGACCCTCACTAACACTCTTCAAGAGAAACCTTGACGAGTGGATGGGTAACAGAAAAATACACCCCTGGGATCACTTCATTGGCTCTTCTTGACAGAGGCTCAGTTAATTAATCAACGGGGTGGCAAAAGCTGATACACTCTGGCAAGGCTTATAAATGCCCTCGGGCAGATAGCCTAATACCTACCTATGAACCTATGTTCTATGGCTTTTCTTTTCACATATCAGTATAGTTACCCTTACTGTTGAAAGAATTTAGAATTTATAGTTTTTGTAAGAATCATACAGTAATAGATTCTTCAATGCATGATAAGAATGCCTTCATTTTGACAGCAATGTTGGTTATTCTTACCTAAGCAGCTGGTAGCTCAGCACTCAGGAAGCAATTCTTGTCAGAAATGAATTACAGAGAAGCACTAGAAAATCCAAAGCATCCTTTTACAATTTATAGTTAAAAAGTGGGCCAGTTCAGAAAGATTACCTCATGGTAACCATTTCTGATATAGAGACAGCCCTGCCCTGGTACTGCAACGCAAAAACATACAGAACAGCTATGAGATGTTCTTGTAGACATTCTAAATGCTAATGTGGCATATAATTATCTATTGATCCACTCCCGAACTCCATGTTATAAGATGTGTTTCAGAAAATTGCATTAAGTAACATGACGTCTAACAAAGAAAAACAAATATAAGGTATCCAGACAACCACTCAGCAGGTACTCATAATGACAGTTATTGGTTACTCAATAAAACCACACTCAAAACATGATAGTCCACAGATTAAGCGCTTTCATCAGTCACTTTCTGATGAAGTTGGTTATTCCGACAAAAGCGCTTAATCTGTGGACTATCGTGTTTTGAGTGTGGTTTTATTGAGAACCCAATAAACTGTCATTACGAGTATCTGCTGAGTGGTTGTCTGGATACCTTATATTTGTTTTTCTTGGTTTGTGTTTCCTTTGGACAGAACATGGCATCTATCAACCACTCATGTTAATGACTATGGCCAAAAATGTGTTATCATACCTCACAGTAGCGGTAAGTAGCATGGAGTTTATTGGACAGGTAGTGCTGGAGGGTGTGTACATGTGTGTATGGGGGGGGGGGCTGCAAGTGGGAAAGTGTGTGTAAGTGTGTGCCTGCCAGGAATATTACATGAGAGGGGTTGGTGTAGCTGGAAGGTTAGGTATGTGAATGGGTGAGTAATTGCATGAGTGCAGTTAGGTGGGGAGAAACTGTGTGTGTGTGTGTGTGTGTGTGTGTGTGTGTGTGTGTGTGTGTGTGTGTGTGTGTGTGTGTGTGTGCACGTGTGTGTATATGTGTGTGTGTGTGTGTGTGTGTGTGTGTGTGTGTGTGTGTGTGTGTGTGTGTGTGTGTGTGTGTGTGTTGGAGTTGGGCCTATCACATCTGCATAGTCCCACAGAATAATGAGCAAGTCCTCCAAACTTGGTGGGGAAGAAACTAGACACTAGGGAGTACATTTACATTATGCCTTAAGTTGCATTAGATATGGATTTGGGGAAACTAAATGCTAGGTATAAATCATACACTGGGAGTTAAGGGCACCTAAAAAGACATGGGTTGCAGGTAACCCCAGACAATAAAGATAGCTCTTTTTTTTCCAATAGTCTTTTATTAATTTATGTAAGAGGTAACAAATAATAAAAACATGACAATACAAGAAAGAAAAATTATAGCACAATATGGACATAATTTAGAAATCATTTTTTAAGCATTGTAAACCTCTTATAAACATAAACTATAAAAACTGTATACAAATATATACATATAATGCTACTGCAAAATCTAGAAGAGGGAGCCAGGTAATTCTGATATAAGCTTAGGTGCCTGAGATAGTAGCAATAATAATAATAATAATAATACTAATAATAATAGGCGACATATCATATCTCACAAAATGAGTCAAAACCATCAGGTTTAATAATTAAACAGTTATACAATCTCCCTGAATGATATCAAAAATCAAGTTCCAAAATTTATGATAATAGCCTTGTTTGTTAGGGTTGTTTATAAAGATTTTTTGTGAGGATATGTATTTTATCACTAGGTTCCTGAAACCACTGCAAGATAATTTGGTGCAATCCAGCCAATTTTTGGTTATATAGAATTTAATTAGTAGACAAAGGGTAATAAAATATGAAATGTTAGTTTGGGTAATCTAAGATCAGTAATGTGTAAAACCGCTAGTTCCCATGATAGGGTTGATTTTTGATATTCCATCTTTTCTAATCCAACTTTGAGAGAAAACCAGAGTGCATATGTATGATTGCATGACCACAGGATGTGCCAGAGGTCCGCTTGGGGAAATGAGCAGCATGAACATGATGGGGACACATTAGGATTAAATTTATTTAAGATAAAAGGGGTAAAATAGGTGTTGTTATTATTAATCATCAATTGTGTGTAGACTAACTTTTTGAATGGGGAAAACTTAATAGTGGATCCTATTGCTCTGATCGTTTGGTCCTCGCAGAGATCAATGTTATGTTGATCCAGTAATTAGAAAATAGTAGCACATTCTGATGTTTAGAGGTCATGAGCAATTTATAGAGATAGCCCTTACAGCATGCCTTTAGAGCACTTACCAAAGATGATGGTCAGTGGGTGAACACTAGACACTTAAATATCTCTTTAACAATGTGTCTTAAGGGCACTTAAAAAAAGAAAGATGACGTCAGTCAAGGGGCCAGTAAATGCTTGGGATACTCTATATAGCATGACTTAAAGGCACTAAGAAGGATTTAAACCCTGTGCTGCCCCACCTTGCTCAGCAGATATTAATCCTCTGCACCACCTCTAGACACCATGGATTACATGGAATAATACTTAAAACTGAAAAAAGTAAAATACAAAGTGGAAGAAAAAGGGCTTTGATCCCTGCACTACTGACACACTGAACACAGTATTAATTTCTGGTAACAGTTTTTGCACTAGAAAGTATTTACTAGAGCATATGAAGTGTGAAACTTTAATATCTGGCATTAATGGCTGATTATGATCATCCTTGATTTATAAGGGCAGGAAAAGTTGTTCTGACAACACAGGGACAAGCTGTGGAGTATGCAGTGTGTGTGTGTGTGTGTGTGTGTGTGTGTGTGTGTGTGTGGAGGGGGACATGTGTGTCTGTCTGTGTGCCTGATGCATGTTTATGTGTTTTATTGTGTCAATGTGTGTGGGAGAATGTATGGCGGGTGACTGTGCTAATGTAATGCATGGGCCACCAGTGTTAACTACTACAGAAGAGAGCTGATCTGCAGTCGTGGTTAAGAGGTTAAGAGACATGGAAATTAACCAGAAATGAGTTTTTTCCTCATTACCGATAATGTGTCTTTGAATCACAAAATACTGTTTTGTGGAACTAGTCCAATTTTACTGCAGCTCTTACCATGAGAAATAGGACTGTTTCTGAATCTTCAAGACTGTCTGTGTTTGTAGGATCCAGATGTAACAATATGATATATCATTTTTTGGTGGGCACACCCACCTTTTTTAATGTCAAGACATACTAACAGTAAAGGAAGAATTCTTTGCTCAGACTCCTTTCCTACATTACCCCTTTACTCTACATGATCTTATTACAACAATAAGGATGGCCATGGGATTTTCAAACCCATGGATATAAAATGCATTACTAAGATACATTTCCTCTGTGGTGCTGTAAAAGGTACAGTTAGTGAAACTGAAGGAGATTCTGCTTTCCAGGATCTAGTGAAGTACTCATTCTCACCTCCATCATTGGTGTGAATTACTACATAATCAAGGCTGTCAATTTAAGTTTTTAGAGTCTATAAGCAGGAATGGCAGGTATAAACTTCAGTCGTGTGGCCTACCCTCATAATATAAATTTGGATAGATACATCAGGAAAGGGCTCTAAATGAGCATCTCATATACTGGAAGACAACAGAATAGTTAGAGATAATCTCAACTCACTGCTCATAGTCTTTCCTGAAAGATCATCTGCCAGCGACAGATAAGACCAAACTGTTATCCTCCTTGACCTAAGCTATTTCATATACATATGTGTGTCTGTGTGTGTGTGTGTGTGTGTGTGTGTGTGTGTGTGTGTGTGTCTGTGTGTGTGTGCATGCGTTGAGGGGGTGTGCTTACATTTGTCAGTTGGCTGCATATCAGTGTATGTGTAAGTCTGTGTGACTAACTATGAGGTCAAATGGACAGTGTTAGTGAGGGGATAGATTAGGGGTTTGTGTGTAAATGGGTAAGTGTGTCTGTCAGTGCAGTTGGGTGTGGAGGTGACTGTGTGTGTATATGTGAAAGAGTGTGGGAGAGAGGGGGTGGGGTTGTTATACATATATGTATATTTATTTATTCATTTATTTAGTAATGTACGTCAGTTTTTTTTTTGTTAAGTCTGGAAAGCGTAAAGAAATCATGAGGTTATATCAAAAGATATCGGCACAGGGTATAATTTTGACTCCAGCAGTTTGAATGAGGGGACTCCTACTCTGACAAGAGGTGCCCTTATAGTACTTTCTCTGCATTAGGAGTCTGTTTTTAGTAAGGACATGCATTGTAAAAGATGGAAGCATTCTAAACGCCAGAACTTTAGCTGAAGACAGAGAAACTAGAAAATGTTTCAGACTGAAATAATACCTGTACAAAAAGTTAGCTGATTCCCTCAGCTAGATTGATTTTACAAGTGAGACTGTACTTGGAATTATGGACATAACTGTTTTCTTTCCAAAGTGGTTTACTGTCTGCCCTGATTAAATGTGTGTGTGCATGTGTGTGTGTGTGTGTGTGTGTGTGTGTGTGTGTGTGTGTGTGTGTGTGTGTGTGTGTGTGTGTGTGTATGATTACATTTTACAAAGCAAATTAAAAATGTTTCAATATGTAAACAATGTGTGCAGTGTTGGTTTGGTTATCCATTATGGCCTGTAAAGCTGAACTGCAAATGTCTGTATTTTTCTGTTAAATATGCAAAATCTTAACAAAAAAGGATCAAAACAAAAATGTATTGCATAAGCATATTGTTGCTGTCATACAATTTTTTTACCTTACTTTTTTAAAGATTCCAGCAGTGTTCTCTAATCCCGTCAGATAAATTTCCCTTCATCTTTAAGTTTCACAACTGTGAAATAAATTGCAACTAAATGCATTCAGCCAGAGATGAAAACTGACAGGCTGTAAAGGCAGCTATCTGTGCTATAGGACTTTGAACAGTGATTTTCTATTGAATTGTCACAAATTGTACTGATTTTTTTTCACTTTAAAGATCATGCATTCTGAGAGTTTATCATGTTTCATTTCTAGTCATTTTTTCTGCCCTGAAATAAGTAGTTTGGAGGTTTCTGATAATGGAGTGAAGCCCAAGTCAACTATGTTTTTTTATTTCTGTTCAAATAAGTGTGATCAAAAAAGAAAATGGCATAGTAAGAGAAGCCACAATTAACGGCATATAATACTTGTTAACTAGATCAGAGCCTACATACCACAGCTTTGACAAATATAAACAAATTGGAAATATTACTAGAAATGGAATAAAATGAACAATTCATTTGCATAGGACATGCAAATGGGCAGATTTCCCAGACTTGATGTGTTCTGAAATTTTCAGTACTAAATGTTTAATTATGCTCTTTCAGAATATTTACATTAGAAAGTAATCATGTGAATAAACCAGAAGGGCTAAATTGTGAAACTTGTTTGTTATCAGAAGCATTCTATGGACTTAAAGCAATGCCATTTTTCTCTGTAGTGGATATCAAGTGCCCTACAGTAACAGTAAAATGTTTTCAACCACATAATATAAAATTACTTCCTTAGTAGAGAGATTTCATGTAATGTTTATTGTGCACTTCCATAATAGAGCGTATTAGAGACTTTTTCTCTTTCTGTACAATAAAAAAAGTATATAGAACAGATCCTAAGTTAATCTCTGTTTCATTTTAAGGCTCAGAATGAGATGCAAGTGCATCAGAATTATACTCTCCTTTGTTTTGCTGGACTTTGTTGGTGAATAATATAATATCATGTTACTAGGTTAATTTATTTCCATTGCAAGCAGTGCAGAGATCACCATTTGTAAGCCATAAAAAACAAATGATTATAATATGGTGTAATTTTACAAAAATTCTTTGACTTTGAAACAGATATAATTGACATACCTTATATAAAAAGTAGCCTCCTTAAACACACATCCACAAAACTGAAATTTTACCATTAGGGAGTTGTTAAAATACTTGCACAAATCAGTTGTGCATCTCACAATTTCCACTAAGTACTTGATGTGGGAGATCCCCATGTGAGAGTTATGCCCCCTATACCAGAGTAGTAATATACTCTGTCTGCTGCTGCTTGAGACAAACAGATATTCTGCAATTGTGTCAAATACCCACACTATGCATAAGCATACAGCCTATATTAATTTAAACTGTAGTGCACGCAGTAATACATTTTCTTACAGAACATGTTATCACAAACAAGGAAAACACTAACCCTTTTCTGATCATTAAAAATAAAACCCGTAGTACTCTGTGCAGTTGTGGCTGCCACTGGACCAAAAGGAATATACTGAACCTTGTCTGTGGAAAGAACCGACGACCTCCCCGAATTCTGTGTGCTCATCACTGATTCTTTTCAAACAAGGAATCTCTCAACAGTTAGGGGGTCTATATTATGTGATCGAAGAATCTTTTCTTTGAACACATAATCGACACTTATACAGTGAACACTGTAAACTGCGAATGGCCATGTCCTCGAATTTTTTCCTCGGGAAAATATTCAGTTGGCTGTTATCGGGAATTGCCCTTTTCTTCATTGTAGAGCAATCTCGGAGTTGGTATATTTAGTTAGAGGGGTGTGGAAGCATAGCCCCACACTTGGGGGGTGGGGGGTGAAGCAACCCACTTAATTAGTGTTTTAAAGTTTTGTTCTTTTTATTTTTACGGTCACGTGAATATTTTTTCCCCAAGGAAAAAATTTGAAGACATGGCCGTTTGCAGTTTACAGAGTTCGCTGTATACATGTCGATTATTATGTGATTGAAGAAGAGATTCTTCGATCACATAATATAGACCCACAGTTAGGTATCTTGTTTTCCACAATACCAGTTTTCTCCTTTCAAGTAGGAAACCACCACAATAGTGATTTTGAACACACAATCATACAATGCAGTCGTACCTTTCAACTGTCCAGATTTTCACAGAATGTTCAAATTTTTTGCTTCATATTTTTGATCTGTTCCTCATAAAATTTGTGGTTTTCTGAATTTTTGTGGCAAATCAGTGAGGACTGAATTCACTAAATAATTATAAGCATTTTAATTTCAGACTTCATATGCTTCAGAAAATGCATGGTAAGATAAGACCTTTTATACTAGCAACTTTCTAAATTTATAAGATATATTATTATTTAATATGGTTATTTAATAACTGTCCCTATTTTTGGGTCTTTGTCCCCCATTATTTTTGGCTTTGTCCAGAATTTTTGTGATCAGAGGTTAAGCGCTATGAATGCAATACAAACATCTTTTACTTTAAAAACTGAACAGAAAAGGAAACACTGAATCTTGTCTAGGAATAGAACACAGAACTCTCAATATTCTGTGCAGTTGTCACTGTCAATTGACCAACAAGAGGTCTCTGGATAGTTAGGTACTTAGTTCCCTCCAGGAGCAGTTGTTTACTCTTTCAAAAAGGAAACCATCATTTCTGTGATTTTGAACACATGCACCCAAAGCAATGCAAGCCACAGACCTAGCACTGTATTAACATTTGTGTTTTCCCTTCTTTTTTCAGTTTTTAATATAATATTAGGCTTATAGTTTATAATTGTTCACAGAAAATGTGGTGACTGAAATGTATTGATCATACCATGACTTGCTTAGTGCAACAACTTCAACATTATGTAAAAACACCACCAAACATGTACAGCTGGAAAAAATCGAGCCAAATAAAAGAACTTCCTTACGCGTTTCGTTCAAATTTAATATGAACATGAACTTCTTCAGAAAAGCTCTTCACTACATACACACCTGTATAAATACTACTACGTTAAATCACATGACCATAATTAACTACAATTGTGAATAAAAAACTTAAATAGAAATAAGTGTTCTAAAAAACACTCCTAATAATTACATATAAAATGAATTTCAAATTCTGTTCATTTGTAAAAAACATTTGATGTTTATAACATCATTTAGCCCAGGATGACAATCTGCATTAAGTATTGTTTGCCACAACGCTTCCTTGCACTCCAAATACACCTTATAATTCCCTGAAAATGGATCAGATTTTACTTGTTCTATCACTGAAAATCTAAACTTTTTAAAGTCAGTACACATTCCTGCATGCCTAGCAAGTGCGTTAGACTGGTCCTTTTTCTTAATAGTCAAATTATGTTCATATATTCGTTTGTGCAATGCCCTAATGGTTTTTCCTATATAATTATGGTCATGTGATTTAACGTAGTAGTATTTACATAGTTTTGGCTTGTGTGCAGTTTGTTCAACTTCAACATTATATCCACACATATGGTTTATATAAATGTAAGTTTGCCTATGCCACAACTGATAATTCAATAAACATTGTATCCATACAGACCAATAATTTGACACAGTTTCCATATGATATTTTGTTCTCTGTAAATAATCAGAATTTAGAACAAGTCTCAAGTAAATGCAGATAGTTACAATGACTGCATGCCACATCACCCAAAATCACTAGGCTAAAACTTAATGCAGATAGTTACAATGATTGCATGCCACATCACCCAAAATCACTAGGCTAAAACTTAATGCAGATAGTTACAATGATTGCATGCCACATCACCCAAAATCACTAGGCATAAACTTAATGCAGCTAGTTACAATGATTGCATGCCACATCACCCCAAATCACTAGGCATAAACTTAATGCTGATAGTTACAATTACTGCATGTCACATCACCCCAAATCCTTAGGCATAAACTTAATGCAGATAGTTACAATGATTGCATGCCACATCACCCCAGATCACTAGGCATAAACTTAATGTAGATAGTTACAATGACTGCATGCCACATCACCCCAAATCACTAGGCATAAACTTAATGCAGATAGTTACAATGACTGCATGCCACATCACCCCAAATCACTAGGCATAAACTTAATGCAGATAGTTACAATGATTGCATGCCACATCACCCCAGATCACTAGGCATAAACTTAATGCAGATAGTTACAATGACTGCATGCCACATCACCCCATATCACTAGGCATAAACTTAATGCAGATAGTTACAATGACTGCATGCCACATCACCCCAAATCACTAGGCATAAACTTAATGCAGATAGTTACAATGATTGCATGCCACATCACCCCAAATCACTAGGCATAAACTTAATGCAGATAGTTACAATGATTGCATGCCACATCACCCCAAATCACTAGGCATAAACTTAATGCAGATAGTTACAATGATTGCATGCCACATCACCCCATATCACTAGGCATAAACTTAATGCAGATAGTTACAATGATTGCATGCCACATCACCCCAAATCACTAGGCATAAACTTAATGCAGATAGTTACAATGACTGCATGCCACATCACCCCAAATCACTAGGCATAAACGTAATGCAGATAGTTACAATGACTGCATGCCACATCACCCCAAATCACTAGGCATAAACTTAAAGCAGATAGTTACAATGACTGCATGCCACATCACCCAAGATCACAAGGCATAAACTTAATGCAGATAGTTACAATGATTGCATGCCACATCACCCCAAATCACTAGGCATAAACTTAATGCAGATAGTTACAATGACTGCATGCCACATCACCCCAAATCACTAGGCATAAACTTAATGCAGATAGTTACAATGACTGCATGCCACATCACCCCAAATCACTAGGCATAAACTTAATGCAGATCATTACAATGATTGCATGCCACATCACCCCAAATCACTAGGCATAAACTTAATGCAGATCATTACAATGATTGCATGCCACATCACCCCAAATCACTAAGCATAAACTTAATGCAGATAGTTACAATGATTGCATGCCACATCACCCCAAATCACTAGGCATAAACTTAAAGCAGATAGTTACAATGACTGCATGCCACATCACCCCAAATCACTGGGCATACATTTACACAACTGTAATCTGAGAAACTAAATATTTAATTTCCTTGCTTGCTTCAATTCTTTAGGACTTTCATTTAACAAAAGAAATATCTGACTACCAACATTTCATGACCATACAACAAAGAGATTATTGGTCACATTTTGTATTAGTCCATACATCTTCCCATGTATGTATAATGCACTATACAATATCATAAAAGAAAATCAGTTGAGAAATATGAAGTAAATATGAAGTAAAGTGAATAGCATGTGGCTTTACCACACTTTAATATACATGATTGACGTGAATTGAAACAAACATTGCGCCTACTACCAAAAACCTTGACAGAATTACTAATGCATGGGCAAACGGACAATAGTTCTGGGGAGGAAACAAGAAGTAAGGTTTTAATTTGGCAGCAATTATACTGTACAGAAGGCAGTGAAGCAGGTAGAATAAATAATATAAGCAGTCTTGGACTGCTATCAGTTTCTGAGTTTCTTGAATTTTGTGCACCTAAACTTAATAATGACTGCCCAGTTGGTATGAAACTTTGTCTACACTTCTCATCGTCGAATATCCAAGTATATCTTGTATGGTGAAACTTCAAGGAATCTCATAGAAATGCATTCTTTGTGTTTTTCAGAGCAGTCAAGGGACATAGGTTCATAGTTTTATAGGTATATACTATGCTAACAACCACCTCAGCATCTGTAAGCATATACACACAGCCCAACCCAGTTGCATTGCCTAGTAACATGTGTGTCTTAATTTGGGGGTGGAAGTATGTATGTTTGGTGTATATCTTAGGAGGGGCATGTTGGGTAGGAGGTTGCTAAAAATTTATGTGGTGGAGTATTGTAGCAAGTGAATGTTTACTGTTGGCATCTGTCTGTGAGAGGTATGGCCAGACTGGTGATGAATTTATGATTACCATCTAACCCAGGGATGAATTTGTGATTTCCCATACAGTGGTCAATTATATGTTTGAATAGGGTTAGGGGCTGACTCTGCTTCACATGGCTGGACTACCTGTTTCAGAACATGGAGATTCTGTGAGTCACCTATGTGTCTCACAAGCACATGCCATTTATGTTGCATGCAAAGTTCAAATCCCAGAATCTAGTGTTTCTGGTGCTGATCAATTCGCAAATATGCAAAAGCTCCATCAAGGCTGGATCTTAGGATTCATTATATGTCAAACATGGATTGCCTCTCAACAACCTGTAGGTGACAGAGTATAGAGCAGGGCTCTAAGGCAATCTGTACAAGACAGTGTGTAAACATCCTGGATTCTCTTGGTCTGGAACATCCATGGGTATTCCAATTGTTGCATATGCCTATTCAGGTATATGCTGAAGGAGACATTGCAATCAATATGCAGTCATCTGAGAACTTGGTGAGCCAGTGGCCCTTGACATTAGCCTTGACCCCTGAGAAGTATATGCCAAACAAAAGTGCCACCAGCATGGAGCCATGTTTTGACTTGCCTTTTGGTGGAGGTGGTCTCTCCAGTCCTGACTTCTTTATCTGTGAGCCAGCTGGCAATCCAGTGATTTGTGTAGGGATTTATGCCTAGATCAGTGAGTTTATCAATGATACCTGAGTGGTATATTGTGTCAATGACTTAGCCAGATGTAGGTAGGCTGGATGCACTCTTTTTCCCTTCATTAATTGCCTCAGTTACTTTCTCAGAGATGTCTATAAGCATAAGTAAACATGACTTTCCTTTGATAAAACCAAACTCAGATGTGTCCAGTCTTTGTAGGTTGCCAATATCCTTGTTGATCATTCATTCCATGGCTTTGCATATTAGACTATTCAGATGAAAGGGTCTATATTTGCCGGGATCAGTTGATGGTCTACCCTTGTGAAGGGAGGTAACCATTGCTGCCCTTCATTTGCTTGGTGCTTAACCTGTTTTGAGGCTGCAGTTGAAAAGTGACTCAAGTGGTCCTCAGACTATTTAGGAGGCAACCAGGGATATTGCCAGGCTCCACTGAGACTGTATTTTTATTGTTAGTGAGTGCCAATATAACCTGCTCCCTGCTGATTAGAGAGGGGGTAGGGATTTTACAAAAGGTAGCAGGGAAGGAGTTGTGGGGTAAAGTTTGAGATTAATTTGTTGACAAGCAGATTTGTCATGTCACTGTGCTCAGTGAAGGTTGTACCATTTACTGCAGGTTCTGCACACTGTTATGTGTTACATTTCAGGTTTCAGACATAGCTATAGAAGGCCTTGTAGAAGCAAATTAGTATAAAGCACTTCCATTCCTTCTCATGTTTTCAAGTATGTATAGCTATTAAATAGTACTTAATAATGTGGTTACATTTTTGAGATGCATCTACATTGTATGCTTTTTTTGTGAATAAGTCATTTACATTTTATTTTAATTTTAAGAAATAACATATGTAATGCATAGACGTCTACGAGTATGTATGCATCTGTAAATGTTCCATAACATCACAACGGATATCAGAAATGATACTGTAAGATATAATAGGTATAGAAATCCATGCTCAGCATATTAATTGTAAATTTCAATGGAGGGGTGAACATATCCCTAATAATAAAGATCAGAGAGTTATTCTTTTAGTGAATTCCATGTCGTTTGCTCCAAAAACATCACTTTAAATATATGTGCAAACAGTATTGACTTTTCTGATATTTCAAGATTGGCAATTAATCATAATAAAACTTTTTTCATTATTTTTCTAATATCCTGTGACAAGCTCAGATGCCCTAATATTATTCTCAGTTAGAACCAAATCAACTTCTACTGCTTAGATAAACATATTACTTTGAAGCAAAAAGAAACTTAAAACTAAATCTTCAGTTTCTCTCTAATCATATTTATCTTACAGCCCACTCAAATGTTTAAATTATCATGCCATTTCAGAAATGACAAACAGGATTAAGAGTCATGGGACTATATAACATACTTTCTTAATACATATACCCTGGGATTCAATAAGCTAAAATGTCCATGCAGGAATAGTGTAGCCGTTCCTGCACAGAATATGGCCACCGAGCGATCCAGTAAACAAGCCTTGGGACGTGCATGAGCCTGGCAACACTATTCTGCCATGGACATTGACTGGATTATGCTAATGACCTCATTTGCTGTTGAAAACTATGCACATGAGGTCAATTAGTGATCCAGTAAGCAGGCAGGCATCTGTGGCAAAATAGAGTAGCATGCAGAAATGTATTCTGCAAATAGCCAAATACATTTCTGCAAAAATCAAAATGGAGGCAAGACAGCTCAAACCAAAGAATGTATTCTAATCCTTAGGCATGCTAATGGCCAAATATATGGCCATTGGCATGGAAAAGTGTTGCAAAATTATAAAAACAAAAGTTCACTTTTCTTTGATCGATCTTGGCCATTTAAGCATAGGGCAGCTGTGCGCAAATGGAATTGTGCTGAAAAAAAATGTGAAAAAGAAATTTTAAGTGAAATCTGCATTTTGCCATTATAGTCTATGGCATGCAGAATCAAAACAATAACAGAGAACAGTGGTTGCTAAGGAGAAAGACTCTGGAGTAGTGCTGTAACTAGGGACTAAGGCTGTGGGGTATGCTAATGAGGGAAATTTACTGAATCACAAAAAGAAGCAAAGTGCCAAACTGCACCTAACCATGTAGGTACGATAAGGCAGTGGTGTAAGGAGGAGGAGCAGCAGATATGAAAAGGGGGCGTGTCATGCTTGGTGTAAACACATTGGAGCTTCACGGCTCCCAGATTAGCTTAACTAAGCATAGCCAAGCAAGGGGGTGTGTCTGAGGCTGTATTCACTTATTCCATGAAATGAAGAGTGTGTTTGTGTCCGCGGGGGTGGAGGGGCATTTCTCATTGTTTACCTTAGCTAAATGGGTTTGCTTGGGTGTAAAAAAAAAAAAAAAAAAAATGGAATTAGCAGGACTGTTTACATTGGGGCACCGGGTTTGCACAGCATGCCTCGGGGCTTAAAAGGAGTGAAATGGGAAGGGAAAAAAGGGAAAAAAAAAAAAGGAAATAGCAGAATACAAGCAATCAAGTACAAATTACATAGCTGGCAGGTGGAATGCATCATAGTCAGCCAATCATACAGGCAGCATCTGCAGCACAACAGTATAAACTATGCAAACTCCTTACAGTCTGTTTTTTCCCACAAATTCTGTACCATTTGGTGTGCACATGTGGGGGAATTTTAACAAAAAACATGTTAGGGGCTGCCATTGCTTTGATCCATCAGTATGTGCTAGAGGCTGAGGGTGGTGAGGAGGATAATGCTGACAATGCCACAGACTGAGGAGGAGGAGAAGAGTGTTCAGACCCTGGGTGACTTGCCAGGGGCTTCATGATCTGGAGATAGTAGAGTGCTACAGGGTGGACAGAGACATACTTCAGCAAATCATCAAGCTGTGATGGCCTCAACTCAGACCCAGAGCCAACAGAGGGGAACCCATCCCAGTGGATACTAAGGTATATGTAGCCTTAATAATACTAGCTACAGGTACTTTCCAAAGAACTACTGGGGACATTATGGGGGTCTCACAGGCATCCACATCCAAGGAACTCTACCATTTCCTGGATGCCATCCTACCACATGCCAGTGAGCACATTTACTTCTCCAACACTGGTGAGGAGAGGACCAGCAATATGCATCTCTTCCACAGTGTAGCAGAATACCTGGAGGTAATAGGTGGGGTAGAATGCACACACATCCACATCAAAGCACCACCCGGTAAACAGAGTAGGGTCTACATAAACGCAAGGGCTCCCCTTCCATCAACTGCCAGGTCATGTGCAATGCTCAGGGCATTGTTATGAATGTGTGTGCTGGCAGCCTTGGAAGCTATCACAACTCCCACATCTGACATTCATCACAGCTGTACCAGGCATTTGCCAGTGAGGACATCCCATATGGCCATCTGGTGGGGGATGCTGGCTATGCACTGGAGCCGTGAATGATGACACCCATCAGAAATGCACACACACCCACTCAAGAATGCCATAATGAGGTACACACACAAACCAGGATCATTATAGAGCATGTGTTTGGGATGCTCAAGTCATGGTTCCACTGCCTTGACATATCTGGTGGAGCCTTGCAGTATTCTCCAGCCACATGTGTGCACATGTTCATAGTATGTGCCATGCTACACAATATGATCCTGTGGAAACAGCTACAGCAGGAACAGCAAGGGGAATGGCCAAACAGCCCCCACCATTGCCAAGATCCCCACAGGCACAGAGGGACTCAGAAGGGGAAGCCCCTGAGCCTGCTGCCATAGGCAGACGGAGGTGTGCCCAGTATGCCCAGGACTTGGCAAAGAGGCAACACATAGCACACACACTGACACTGCAGGGACCCAGGTACTGACACCTCCTCTGACTCACACACACAGTAAAATGGATGACACACACACATCCCATTACCTGTAACTTACCATGTATAGGCAGTGTACTGTGTGCATCCAACACAGGCAGCCCTCAAGCCCTCTCCTCACAACTGCTGCAGACACAAGGTAAGTCAACCTTCTTAACAATAAATGAATGGATTTGTATGTTTTGGTAGCATATCTATGGTAATGCTGCATGCATGCAAGGGAATGGGGTGGCCTACTGGGATAGCAGCAGACAACTGACAGCTATGTGGGACACCAGGAAATGTCTACACAATACTGGCTTCCCCACACTATGCAGTATCATTTAAGTTGACAAATCCCACTACAATATATGTGAGGGGCCAACTAATGGGGGGTCATAGGTCACATGCATGGATGTCACTGTGGGGATCCCATACTCACCCCCAGACTCACATAGCTAATCATCTGTAGCAAACCATATAGGAATGTCTGGCAAATGTGCACAAATGGCGACAATGATGGAATGCCGCCCTACAGACTTATACAGTGATATCACAGCAGGCCTTGCATTTGTAGTAAGACTCTGAAGGGTAAGACATCTGAAACTCAATTGTATGGCATTAAAATCTAACCTGTGGTCTGTAGTGATATGCCTCTGTTCTCCAAGACAGGGCACAATACTATGCTAAATGGAACCAAAATATAAAGCTAATACCAGCACAGTCTGTGCAAATGTGTACTGTTGACAGGTGTGCCCCCCACACCCAAATTCACATAGAAATGCAGTAACATGTAAGTTTGTAGGGCAATAGCAGCAGAGCACACATTGCCAGGGCTGCCCCAATCGACATAATAACTTGTTGCATGTCCACAATATGCAGTGGTCAATGAGCTATGAATGTCTGTGGGGAATACTGTCAGGATGTGGCCAGCAACTTCTCATGGCTGTTGTGTCCCTGTGTCCTAGGTACAATATTGTGTTAGACAGGGTCATGTTCCAAGACATCCAGTGCTAACTATTTTACATGTCAGCTACAAATATGTTGGGAGTTGTACATACTGTCCAGATGTCAATATCTGTTACTACTGGGAAGCTGGACAGGTCACGTACAGGTGGGACACACATACAGACAGTACACAGGTTGGAGTAACCTACATAGTGCCTACTATACCTCACAACTGTACAGGCCTTTTGCAGAATGTCCACAGGTTTACATCATATTTGGGGTGTCTTTAGTCTGAAATAGTGGTTGTCTGGCAAATCGTTGGCAAGCCATGAAGGCCTAATGTCAGAAATTATTGACGGATTGTAGTGTCTCAGACTTCGTACCATATAGAAAAATGCATGCCAATGCAAAATCTGTGATTGTATCACCCTTCCAGGTCTGTAAGGCCAATAGTTACAATGGTTCATATATTTAGGCCTTTGTCACCAAATTACTCATGGCTTTTGTCCAGATGTCTGGCTCACATACATAGAGAGGTATGGTGCCTAGTTGCACAACACTGTCTTCTGTCAATTACCATTGTCACCCCAGGGGGATCCACTACCTGGCAGCCTGGGAACATATGAATGACAGAATGCACTGCCTTGCTACAGATGGCCTGCATCAGTCTCATATGGCCTACAGGCCTTTGGCAATGGCCCATGTCTCACCCATAGTGCCTTTGTAGGGAATGTCATGGGGTCCATACTACCAACATAACACAGTCAACAAAATGCAAATGTAAGGCCATGCTGCTAATAGCATACCTCTCAACCTCATAGAGGAAGAAATCTGGACAAAGCCATACATAATGGTGGGATAAAGGCCCAACTATATGGACACGTTTGAAATATTGCTCTCATAATGTTAGAACATTGATAGAATAGCAGAGAGGGTGTGTAGTAGCATGGATGCCATGAAGGTTGTGACGTCTGAAACTAATGTTCTGTCAGCATATTGCCAAGGTGCTGGACCTTTTACACAGATTCATTAGTCAATCGGCCATAGCCACACCTCCCAACTGGCCAGATTGTGCAAGAATGTTTAGCTTTTACCTCATAATACAGGTAGGTGCATCATCTGTCTTGTATTTCTCTGGTAAATAACTGTGATGATCCGATTATATCTGTCAGTAGGTAATGACACAATACATTATCATGTCAAACATTACATATGTCAGAAAATGTCTGCTAAAACAAACCCTGTAACTCAAGCAACTCATACATTGATAAGAGCAATAGTTACAGTATTCCCCCCTATATCTGGCCCATTGTTTACCCATATTACCAGCTATCTTCAGATATCTTGCACAAACAGGTTGCAAGGCATGGCTGTAGCACACAACACCCTGGACTGGTGTACATCTATCCATGTAATGGATTCATATACTTCATAGGTTCATAGGTTCTTATGTGTGTATTAGGCTAATGGCCCTGAAGCCTTTACAAGCCTAGCTTATAGAATTACCCAGGCATCATGCTACCTGACCTTAGTTCATAGTGTCTCTGTCAAGTAGAGCCACTGGAGTGATCCCTGGGGTGAATTTTCATTTCCCATCCACTCATCAAGATTTATTTTGAAGAAGGCCAGTGAGGTGATGTGCTTAAAATGTAAGGGAAGTCTATTCCATAGCATGCTCAGTCTCTGGGTTATGAACCTGTCCCTCCAGCATGTTCTGCTGATTCTGGTAATGAGGCTGAGGTCTCTGGAGTGTGTGGTGCCGAGGGATTGGGATTTCTTTAGATGTAGTATTTCTAACAGAGCTGGGTCCGACATGGCTTTGTAAGTCAAGCAGAGATTGCCTCTAAGTAGGCGATATGAGACAGAGAATAGTCGGATCTTTTTGAGTCTGTCCATATAGGACAAGTGTTTAAGGCCTAGGATCCTCTTTTTGAAGTACTTTTGTGGCCTCTCCAGTTGTTTCAGGTGTCTAGTGAGGTACACGCTAAATGGGGTATTGTACTCGATGATTGGCCTAATGAGGGAAGAGTAGAGGGAGGCAATGACCTCTTTCTTCCTGGATGCAAAACCCTTAGTAATGAGATGTGCCACATAGAAGGACTTTCTGACCACAGTGGCAATGTGGTGGTCGAAAGAGAGGTTGCTCTCAACCTGTGTTCCCAGATCTCTTATAACACCTTCTGTGTTCAATGGACTACCATTGATGTGGTAATTCAAGGGAACCAGGTTTTTCCCAAGGAGATGACACATTTTTTGGCATTGAGCTTAAGGCCATGGTTCTGAGACCAGTCATTGGTCTCAGTGAGGCCTTTCTGTAGGATGTCAACATCACTTGGAGAGTTAATAATAGCTCCCAACTTGCAATCATCTGCAACCTTTTTCAGCCAGAGTCCCTTTGTGTTGGCCTGGATTTCAGAGAAGTAGATACCAAACAAGAGAGGACCCAGGACCCAACCCTGTGGGACTCCACTCATGATTGTTTGGCAGTCTGACTTGGAGTCAGATACTTTCACACTGTGGGTTCTATCTGTGAGCCAGTTTGCAACCTGCCTAGTGAAATAGGGGTTTATGCCCAGTGTAGTGAGTTTTTCTATGATTCCTGAGTGGGGAATGGTATCAAAGGCCTTGGCCAGATCAAGGTAGGCTGTATGAACTACCTTGCCTTCATCCACAGCTCTGGTGACTGACTCAAAGAAGTCAACCAAATTGAGCAGGCATGATCTACACTTCAAAAAACCAAACTGTGTAGGATGCAGAGTTTGGAGATTCCCTATATCCTTGTTTATTAGGTCCATGATGAACGATTCCATGGCGTGGCGTATCAGACTAATCAGGCTAATGGGGCGATAGTTCCTAGGGTCTGTAGTCTCTCCTCCTTTGTGGAGAGGGATGACTGTAACAGTGCACCATTTGGTAGGGACAAAGCCTGAGGTGAGGCTGTGATTGAACAGGGCACACAGATGAGGTGCTAGTTCACTCTGTAGTTCATGCAGAACACAGCCAGGGATATTGTCAGGTTCCATAGAAGCTGTGTTGTTGGCCTTGGACAGTGCTGTTTTAACCTGTACAGCTGCAATACTGGGTGCCCGGCAATCTACTGGTATTGTGATTGGTCCTTTGAGGGGTGGAGAGGTAAAGTTGGCACTGAATCTGTCGACCAGTATATTGGCAATATCTGTTGGCTCGGTATAAGAGGTACCATTGTGCAGTAGCTCAGATCAAATATGAGTATTGCCATGGAGATTCTTTACATAACTATATACATAACCTCACTAACGTTCTAGCTCTCTCCACTCCCCTGCCCTGCCCCCAATTTCCACCCACCCCCACTACCTCTACATTTATAGTAATCCCAGCCACACCCACACCTCAACCTCACATCACCTCCACCAATCACAGCTCCTTGTCAAGTCAATTTACACCATACCCACTTCTTCCACCACACAATACTCCCAACCACTCACATTCCCTCTAAGCATTATTACATTACCCACACTACTTATCAATCCAACATATACTACAACCCTATAATTCCTATCCACACCTCAATCTAGAACCAACTTAAACTTTATAACACTGACCATCACACAATTAAGTCTAGTCTGTCTTCTCATAATTCTTTATAACTCTACAAGTTATCACTCTAGCAATATCCCTAAACTTAGTAGCACAACACTATATTATGCACTCTGATATACAGACACTGCACATTATAATAATATCTGCCCACAATTGTTTAAGAAATACATAACTGACCAATTCAAAATTAAACACATATGCTCTCATTCCTTCTCCAGAAAATCACAATACTTTCTCACAAGCATCACCAAACTCAAGCATCTGTATCACCATTTCAACACCAGACTCACCATAAGTGGGGTCATTCACCCAGACCGAGGCCCAAATCCATTCTGTCCAACACAAACTTCTCCAACCCAATTATCAGAACATACTACCCCCACTATCTTCATCCTTGGGCAAATCAACAATAGCAGCAAAGCCAACCATCTCTCAATGCTAAATATTAATATTACAAGTATCAAAAATAAAATACCTGAACTCCAGGCCACAATAGCACACTACTCCCCAGACATAATTGCTTTAACATAAACTTGGCTAAATAAAAGCATAACTCACTCAGAAGTTCACCCTACTGGCTACAATATCATTAGACAAGACAGACCACTCTGTAAAGGGAGTGGAACTACCTTGCTGTATAAGTCCAACTTAACTTTACATCAAATACCAAACTCCCTACCCCTCCCCTAATAATTGGGACATACTTATCTCATAACTTCAACTTCACCCTAAAAAGATCATCGCAATGATTGTGATCTATATTCCACCTGGTAATACACCTGCTAACTTTAAAGACTTCTTATTCTGGTGTTCCACATAGTCACAAGAAACCCTTACACTGGAGTATTTCAACTTAGATTGGTTCACCTGCATATCAGAACCAACAAGTAATCTAATAAATCTCCATGGCTACCAGCAGCTAGTCCAAATTCCAACTAGATGTAATAAAAAAATCTAAAAGGGAATCCATCCTTAACTGGGTCCTAACTAACAACCCCACATTGTACCTCCACACAGGCAGTCTCCCAGATACCTTAAGTGACCACAACATAATATACCTTATACGTAGTAGAACAAGCCTATGCAAAACCACTAACTATAAATCCACTAGAAACAATAATTTCTCCTGAGGTCCTCAATACTCTACTCTATAACTGTGACTGGACCCCCCCCCTAAAAACCCTCCCACTTGACCAGGCTGTAACATATTTCAACAAAACATTTCTGCAACACCTAGACACTGTCGCTCCATTGCACAAAATCAAGGTTAGAATGTCTACAAACCCCTGGCTCAGTAAAGAAACCAAACAAATTCTCAAGTCCAGAGACACTGCCTGGCTTTACTATAAAAAAAAAAAAGAAAGACAAAGCCTCCCAAGAACTGCTCAGCCATGCAAAAAAATGCATTAGGCTGGACAAAAAAATCCTACTACACAACATTACAAACTAAATACCAACACAGACCCCCAAAAAATTTTGGAAAAATGTAAACCAGCTACTAAAACTACCCAAAAGGCTGCCCACCCCTGACACTAAAGTTCCCATCGAAATACAATTCAACTCCCACTTTGTGAACTCAGTTCTTTCCTTAGTATCACAGAATAGTTCCAATACTATACACCCAACACAAATAATACAAATACAAGCTTTATCCTCAAACTAGTTTCCACCACCTCAATCAAAAGCATGCTCTCCAAACTAAAAACCTTGACAACAGCAGCCGACCTACTCCCCAGCTGTTTCTTGAAACTCACAGCAGATGGTATTGCTATCCCAATCTCTACTAAATTGTTGAAAACTATGTGCCCAAACTCTGGAAATTATCCTATGTTACACCATAAAATAAAGGTGGGACCTCCACTGAACTTAATAACTATAGACCCATTGCTATACTCTCCCCCCGGCCAAAATCCTAGAAAAATGCATCCATACCCAGGTACTAAAATATCTCCTAGACAACAACATCCTGTCAGCTACTCAACATGGTTTCAGACCTGTTCATAGTACCACTACAGCCCTCCTCTGCTTCACAGACACAGTAATGGTCTCAAAAATGAAGGCCTGCAGGTGTCAACTCTTTTTTTTGATATGTCCAAAGCATTTGACACAGTCGAACAACAAATCCTGCTAAACAAACTAAACCAATATCACCTATCAAATTCCACTCTTACCTGGTTCCAAAGCTACTTAACTGACAGGTACCAGGCTGTGAAATGGGAACATTCTCTCTCTCTCTCTTCAGCTGCCCATAACTATAGGCGTCCCACAGGGTTCTATCTTAGGACCACTACTATTCACAGTCTTCACAAATGACCTCCATACTGCCACACAGCATGCATTTATCATTCAGTAAGTAGACAATAGTACTTTAAGCTATGCTGCACAAAATATTCCCACCCTTCTGCAAACAACTCAACTAGCATTCTCTGACATTGAAAACTACCTTACCAAAGCCCAACTTATTCTTAATCCAAAGAAAACATCTTATGATTATAACCATTTCTAACAAAAACACTGATGACAGTCAATTCACTATCTACTCCGCAAATGCTACTCCTATCACTCCAATGGCACAAGCTAAGCTATTGGGAATAACCATAGACTCCCAGTCATCTCAACTTAACTATTAAAAACATGCATGTCAAACTCTGATCACTCTACCGTAGCAAACCGTTTCTTACCAACAATACAAGATCAGCCATTGTTCACTCCCAGCTTCTATCCACCCAAATCTATGCATCTTCCATTCTGACTAATCTCAACGAAACTGAACTAAGCAAAATGGAAGCCTGCTATAATAGAATTGCCTGCTTTGAAGTAAATTGCTCATATAGAATTCATCACTGTACTGCTTTGAGCCAGATTCCTCTGGCTTGAACTGCCCAACCCCCTAACCTACAATCAGCTCTGCCTCTGTCACTCTATCAATTATGTCCCCAAAAAGTGTCCTGCCCTCAAAAACCTAGTACAACATCACTCAGCCAAAAGGCCTCTTAGGTCATCAAGTAAACTACTACTAGAAGTCACCAACAGCTATAATAGTTTTGGAGATGCACTATATAGTTCAGTGGCTAAAAAATGGAACTCTCTCCCCAATAGCATACAAAACACATCATCCACAGCCTCCTTTAAACACCTCATCAGGCAACATCTCAAGCAATGTTGGCAGTGCAATGACTGCTCCCCAGGCAAGTGAAAGCGGATAAGGTACACATATTAAGTCTAGAGTACTTGATAACAGTTTTCACTCTTACTCACAAACACTGGCTAATGTACAATGTATGTACTGTACCTATGGACTATGTATGTATTCACAAATCTATTAATTACCTTTATTTTTAAATTAATGTTTTCTTGTTTCTTCTTTCCACTGTAACTGTTGATGTGCTGCATACCACTGTAAAAACATGTCTATTGTAATTTGTGTGTATACTGATCATGTCTAAATATCTAAATGTATCTGTAATTATTTTTCTGTGTGGAGCTTTTCTTCCTGGGCCTCTGCTGAAAAAGGGCCTTTTCGGATCAGTCAGACACCCACCAACAAATGTAAAATAAATAAAATAAGACAAATAAATATAGAAGATCTAGTGGCTGTCTTTAATATCTGCTGTAATTTTGTTTTCATAGCTAGCTTTAGAGGAGTTGATGAGGGATCTCAACCTTTTGTTGAGGCTGATAAGGGAGTTTTTCCAGTCTTGGGACTTCACCATATTCCACATCAGTTTCTTCCTTCTGTTGCAGAGTTTGTTAATGGTAGGGGACCATCAAATTGGCTTCCTTTTTTTGAGGAGAGCATCTTTCGATTGGATATTGCCATTGGATCTGGTGAGATCCATGCATTTGTGTACGTGTTCGTACAGTGCACTGGTGTATGATTCGGTGGTAATGCAACTATTCTCTATTTACATGGGTGCCGTGAAGTTTTTCATGGTGGTTACCTTTGTGGAGGGGTGGGAGAGATGTGGATTTCCAAGGTGATTAGTTTGTGGTCGGATCTAACCAGGGAGGAGTTGACTATTGATGTAGAGCAATGGTTGCCCGTGTAAGTAATGACCAGGTCAAGGATGTTGCTACTTCTAGTGGGGGTAAGAACAAGCTGGTCCAGGGCATTGGAATTAATGAATTCCAGGAAGTGTTGGGCAGGTGTATTGGTACATGAGTAGTTTTCCCAGTTCATGGAGGGGTAGTTGAAGTCGCCCAGTATGACAGTGCTAGGTTGGACACTAATATTCTCTGGGGTGCTTAGGAACATGGAGTGTGAGTCTTGGGACATGGTTGGGGACCTATAGCAGGCTACAACCTAAATTGCTGTATTACGTAATGTTAGCTGCACCTGAAGTATCTCAGATGCGTTATGTTGGGCTACCAGTCTGGAGGTGTGCACATCCTATATGAATATGGAAACACCGTCACCTTTGGAGCTTCAGTCCAAGTTCTGAGGCTGAAAGGTGTATAATGAGTTATAGCCTGGTAATGCTGCCTTGAACCAGGTCTCTGTTACAGCACAAGTGTCAATGTTCTCCATTTTAAGGAGTACTTCAAGTGAGTGCATTTTGAGATTTAGACTTCTAGCATTGAGCAGAATGACCCTCAGATTGCATTTGTTTGTAGCTGTCGTGGTGGTAATTTGGTCTTTGGAACACCGCCTAAAAAATGCACTATAGGGTTGGCAAGAACCTTGGTCAGTATCCGGAAGCCCAGGGGTGACAGATGCAGGCTATCTCTGGCAAAACATTGAGATTTGTCATTCATGTCATCCCAGGCAGACAGATACTGGATTCCCATAGAATGACAACCAGAAACTTAGCCAATTGTTGAAATCAATCATTTTCTGCTTGTACTGTGGTATCATTCTGGGTGATGGTAGGATCCTGCTCAGGGCTAGGGTCATACCCACCTGGGCTACTTAATCCGAGATTTCCTCCCTGTCTCTTTTTATGTAGTCCAGGGAGGTACATCTCAGGTCATTCACACCCACATATACAATGGCAGAGTCATATCCATGCCGGTTGTTGAAGGACCTGAGTGCGTACGTTAAGTGGCAGATCCTGGTGCCTGACAAGCAGCTGACTCTTACCTTCTCCTTATTCAACCTAGTGAGTGGGACATCAGTATGCCTCACTATCGAGTCACTTATGACTAGTGAGTTGGGGATGCTGTTTTGCCTTAGGGGCTTTGGTTGAGTGGCACACTGTTTAGGAGATTTATGTGTCTCATGATTAGTGTTGTGTTGTGGTGGTTGAGTGTGTTTCTGCCTTGGCGGTCTCTGCTGTTTGGGTAGATTTTTATTGAGAGCCTCCGTGAAGGTGGGTGTGTGGTTTGTGTTTTTATGTGAAAGCAATGCTGGTGTGTGCTCTGGAGGCCTATGTGTTCCAAGTGGTGTGGTGCAAGTGTTTACCTTCTCCTCTTGACCAGTTATTCCGGTCTTGGCTGGAGAGTGCATGGCTTCCAATTTGGATATATGAGTGCATCTCTTGCAAGTCTGAGTGCTGGGAAGTAAGAGGAGGGAGTTGTCAGTGTACATGAGACAGTTGCTACATTCAATCCAAAAAACGGTGTAGTAGGTGAAACAATAAAGACACAGAGTAGGATCGAACAAGAAATTTTAATAATCATTTTAAAACAGCTTTTGCTTCCAACAAGAGTCAGCACATATAAACGTTCCACATTACGTTTTCGTTTACATATTACTTCATCAGATGTAGGCTCAAAGTGAAATCAAAGGACTTATAAATTAAATCCCTGCTGACTTCATTTAATTAATCATCCAGTAAAATACATTACAACCCCTTTCAAATGTTTCCAGAAAACATACATTAAAACAATTAATAAAAATTCATAAAAAGCATGCATAAATTTTAATAGAAGTATTAATGATTTACATGTTGTATGCATTATACAAAATACTAAAACTCTAGATAAATTTATTTACTATATTAAAAAAATGACAAGTTCAACTGTGGTGGTAGTGCTGCGGTAGCGTTGTCGCCTCACATTACGACATTGTCCTGTTCGATTCTCAGCTAGAGCATTTTCTGTGTGGAGACATGCGTGAATGGGCATACCTTCGTTGAAGGTTGTGTGTCAGGGCCGGCAACTCGGCACGTAAAAATCTCCTGCCAATCATTAGCGGACCGGAGTTCCGCTGTGGCGACCCCTAACCGGGAAAAGCCGAAAGACACAACAACATTGAAAAATGGCAAGTTCCTTTTTCAATGAATTTTTTCATTGGTCAAACCATTTCTTTTATGTTGACTCCATCTACTGGGCAAAGTGATGAATTACAGTTAAAGAATGTTCATTTAGAAATATAGTGAACATTTGAATTTATAACCAAAGTTTAAAAAGACATTTACGAAATATTAAATATTAAAACATAAAACATATGTGCAAACAGCATTATATAAATATAAATTAATATTTTTAATGTATTGATTAAATGTAAGGGTCAATGGGGGAAGTATAATAAGGTTGGTTATGTAAAGAATCTCATAATTTAGCAGCTCTTAATTTAAGAACCGGGGCAATAGAAATGTATTTGTTCAAACCTGGCCATTTATTTGCCTGTAATGTTATTTACCACCAAAGTTCTCTATCCTCAATCTTTTCCCCCCACAGGCCTCCTCACCCTTCAATGTTAATTTTTTCAATTACATAGAAAAGGAAATTAGCCATGGGGCATTTATGTTTAAACAGTGCATTTGTTTCTTTACCATTCTGTATATCATAATTGTGTTCATATATCCTTCTCTTTAGCTTATGTTCTGTTTTACCTATATAGAACGCTTGGCATACCTGGCACATAGCCATACCACCCCACTTGAATCACAATTACTGAACTCATTACTTTTTAATACTGTGTTTCTGTTTAATAAGGAGACGCTATCTTTATTCATAATCTGTGCACATTGTGCACACCTACCACACTTGTAGGTTCCATGCCTCTTTTTACTAAACCCCTTTGTCCCTTCATAATCACATTCTAACAGATTTTTCAAGCAACTAGCATTTTGGGGTATAATCACCTGTAGTGATATGGCCCCTGGCCATGGCAGCAGCCCTTTGTCGGGCATGACGTATCAGGTCAGTTGCCCGATGCCTGACCTGATTGTATGTGCGTCCATGGTGGCCCAAGTTGTTAACTCTGTGTACAAGGTCATCTAACAGGGTGGTCTGCTCCTGTAGAATGTGTTTGCTATGGCCAAACATCACCCCATGGTGCTGCTGATGGCATCCGTGATGGCTGAATTTTCAGCTGCAGTGTATGCTGGTTGTCTTTGCTACTGCATGTCACCTGGAAGAGATAAGCAGTTTTTAAAAAGGGGGTATGACCCAAATATTATACAAGAAGCCCAAAGTAGAATGTGGTAAGAAATGAGAACAGGTATTGGAGTAAGGGGTAATAACAATAAGTATAATTATAATGATATACATTTTACAAATAAAAGTAGAATTAAAAATAAAAATTTGGTGGATCCAATTTATTACGTATCAGTTTATAATGTCAAAAGTGAAAAGATGGTGGCATTAATAGAGTATTACTGGAAATATTTGGTGGAAGATAGGTTTTTGGCAAAGATTTTGCCAAGGAAACCCTTTTTCTCCTATACGAGGGGAAAAAATTGAGAGATATGGTAGTACATGGTAAATTTTGTATGCCAGCCTTAGATATAACAAACACACTACCAGTTAGAGGAACTTTATGTTGTGGCAAATGTAGTATATGCACACATATTGTGAATGTGTTTCACAGTATGAATGGGGTCAAGTTTGAACCCAGGGGTGCCTATTCCTGTAGAAGTAAGGGGGTAATATATGCCCTGAGGTACCCACACCAGTTATATTATATAGGGGTGACAAAACTTGAGTTTCGTATCAGATTCATGGAGCATTTAAGAGATATAAATAACAAAATGGAGGATAAAATGAATAGTGACACTAATTTATTACACGGTACAATTTTAGAACAAGTGGAGTGTTTGAATATTAATGAGGATGTCTTGAAACAGAAATTATTATATAAGGAAAGTATTTATATTTTAAAATATAAAACATTAGTTCCTAAAGGTTTAAATAATGAACTGAATTGGAAATGTTTACTTTAAGGGGGTAATTTATTGCTTAATTGTTAACTGAATGCAATTAATTATGTGATATATAAACTTTTTTATTCCTTGAAGGTGGAAACACCAAAGTACTAGAATAAACAGTTTTGCTTGAGTATTTGGCCCCTTTTTAGCCACAGTCTGTGGCTTCTTTTTTGGGTCAGAGTTGTTTGCTGTAATATATTTGGAAGGAGAAGGGAGTGTGTCATTGCATTATGTATCCTGCCCACCTGGGGATTAGTGTGAGATGAGTGGGCTAGGTGAAGGTAGGCATTGTTCACCATCTTCGCCTCGTCCCTGTGCTTGTTGAACACTGCAGAGAGGTCAATCAGGTTTCACAGGCCTGATCTCCCTTTGACAATACCATGGTGTGTGGGCCCAGGCATTTTGATGATGCCGATGTCCCTGTTCATAATGTCCTTGATATTGTCTCCCATGACCTTGCAGAGCAGGCTAGTTATGCTGATGTATTGGCTGAGTTGGTGGATTGCTCCACCTTTGTGTATAGGGATGACAGTGGCTGTCCTCTGTGCAGATGGGATGACACCAGTGCTCAGGCTGTGGTTGACTGCAATGCGGACTGGATCTGAGAGTCCATGCCTGTGTTCATGTGGGATGCAGCCAGGGATGGTATCATGACTATGGGGACCTCTGTGTGTTGCATTTGAGAGGACATTATGGACCTGCTTCCTGATAATGAGGGGAGGAGGGGGCAGGTGCTGCACATGCACATGTGTACCACTGAGGGGACTGGGGTGGTGTTTACAGTTTATCTGTCTGCAGCCGGTTGTCTATATCTATGCCATATGTGCATGTGGTGTTACTGACCACCACTATAGAGCAGATTTGTGTGTTGCCTCTGGAATTGCAGACGCATGTGTGGAAGGCCTAGTGATTTGCCTTGGTGGATGTGTCTGAGTTGCACTCAAAGAATGCCTTAGGGCACATCACCTGTGCCCTTATTTGCTTGTACAGACCAAGGTGACATTGCTTCTAATGAGGCACCTATTCCTTCTTGGCCTATCCAGCAATTGTTTCCACCTATTATGGTATTTCTGTATTGCTGCTGTCCACCACAGGTGTTTACCCTACCTTGAGGGAGATGATGTTGTCCTGTCAGGTACTGCTGAGTCAATACAGCTATGTGTATGCCCACATAGTATTGTGGTGTGGGCCTGGACAGTGCTGCTACTTCCAACAAATGTGACATCAGCTGTACAGCTACTTCTACTATTCTGAGGGGATTTATAGTAATTTGTGTGCAGTTCATTCTGTTAAACACTGTAAAGGGGGTGGGGAACAGGGGAGACAGTGACCTGAACAGTGATGGCTATGTGGTCAGATATTACCAAGGGAGATGGCACTGTAGGAGTGTTACAGTGGCTACTCATGTTGGCTTGGACCCGGTAGATGAGATTCCCACCTGCTGTAGGAGTGCTGACTGGTTGATCCACTACATTAGCATTGACAAAGCTGAGGAATCTATGTGCATTCATGTTCAGGTGGCATAGGTCAGGCACACTATGGTTGGGTATTTGAAGTCACCCAGGAGCAGGGTAGAAGATTGAATCCTGACAGATTCCAGCAGGTCCCACTAGGTGTGGTGGGTGTCCATAGTCATATGGTTGGAGGCCTGTAGCTAGCTATTATATGAATAGATGTTTTGTCAGTTGTTAACTGCACTTGGTATGTCACCCGTGCAACATACTGTTTGGCCAGCCTGGAGGTGTGGATGTGTATGCTAATGTTCAACCCTCCACCTCCTGTGGCTTTGCGGGCCTACATTTAGGGTCTAAATGTATGATGGGATGACCGACCTGGCAAGGTTGGTGTGCTCTCCACAGCTAGAAAGCAGGCGTCAGTGACTGCACAAATGTCAGCATCCTACAGGACAAGGTACACTTGCATTGACATGTGTGTCATAATAAGACACCTAGCTCCTGTTAGAGCAAGATATCTGCACAAAAGCACATATCAGTGGTGGGCTAAGGCCAATAAATAGTGTCACTTTATGAATCTAGCTGAAACACACTTATTTGCCAGCAAAGATGGTGTCACATTAACAGGTGTACTCTGCAGGATATGAAGTCTGTTAATGAAATGTATACTAAATTGTTATGACTTCAGTCTTTAATGGGTTGCCAGTGAAGTGCCCAACAATACACAACAGTCTGAGGCATTGAAGACAAATATGAGGCAGACATGTAGTCAGTCTGAAAAACTCTGGACAGTTGTCAGGTATGGGCTCAGTATATTACATACAGTTCGCCACACACATCTGCACCTGTCGTGTAGTATGCACATACCCTATGTACAGCTCTTACATTTGTAAGACAAGCATATGTGTCAGAGTAGCATTCACAACTGACATATGAATAATTACAACATCCCAGGTAGCTGGCCTACCAGTGACATACTCAGTACTGGACAAGAGAGACTCCATTAGTAGTCATACGTGAGCTGACCTTTGTTGGGGTGACTCAGGGACCAGAGATTTGCTCCATGTCAATGCAGGCAGGGCAAGCAGTAATGGCCATAGGTGCTGTACAGCAGCATGTGAGTCCAGCAGATCTTGTTGCAGCCTAGTGTTTAATGTCTCATTTGACATAATTTATCCCCCCTTCTGCATTCCATTACATGCTTACATGATTGACATACCTGTTATAGTGCTCACGAGTTCCCCTCACAACAATGCAAAGGGTTAGGTTTGTGTAGTTGCAGTCTGTCTTTGTGTAGATGGGTTGAGACCTGCGTTGCATAGGCAGCAGCTTGCCTTATGTAGGTACTGCTCGTGAGCAGGTGATAGCCTGTGCACCAATCGGTGTCTCCCACTTGCTACTGCTATGCCAATGCCATAGCAACACAGTGCTATAATTACGACCTTCATGTGTGCCTTTCCCCTTTTCCCTGCCTGTGTGGAGGACAATATGGAAGTGTGGGGGCTACAGCTTCACAGACAGTAGGTGGGAACACCTCTCAGGAGAGGACATGTGGAGACAGTCCAGCAACATGGGGAACAAAGCTCCAGAACTGGGTACAGATAAGTCAGTAGTGCTGTTATACACATAGAGGGTTGCTTGTTTAACAGGGTTCATCTAGACTTGCATTTTTTGTGTGACTTGATGTCTGACAGTGATATGTCTCTGATATACCTCTTAACTCTTCTGATGTCCACAGACTGCCCAGGGGTTCACCTGTTATGTTGGGTCTGTTCCTCAGACAACGTCTGTTTTTATGGAAGCAGTAGGATAATGTGATGATTGTAGTCAGTAACTGTTGACATCCATTGATGTTTCAAACATCATATTATTCAGGGATGTTATGTTATAACAAAGCCTGTGACAATGTCAACTGTTTCAGTTTGTAACACCATTATGTGAGGCATGCCCCTCTTTCCGGCCCCATGTCCCCAAGTATGTCATGCTTTGTCTTGATGTCTTGCAGTAAAAGAGGCAGAGATATGTGATATCATTATTTATTGACTGCACTCAAAGTGTCATCCCACTGACTTAGCAGACTTTTGGAAGTGATATGTGGCAGTGGCCATGAATATGGTCTCACACCCTGGACATTCTGTGGAAATCTGCACATATGAGAGTTATGTATGTCTGGCCATTGTGAAGCAACTGCTAAGATTGTGTAGCAGTGTTGTGTTTAGATGTGTGTTTGGCTTGGTAGAGAGAGTAGCAGATGTAAGTGTCATAGATCCTTTTTCTATCTGACTGTGGAGGCTGCTACAGCTGCTGGTGGTCTTTCAGGTGTGTACGTTTGTAGAGACAGACTGAGAAAGGTCCTGTAACACCTCAGGATTCCCAGTACACTGTGAGTTGGGCCAGTATCTGCCAGTGTATTGTGTGACTGGGAATCAGGATATGTTTGTTCAAACAGTCGTTCTACTCTAGAGTTCATTTGGGGTATTGGTATATTGCTGCAACTCTGTTTAGATGGTTATAGGTGGACATTTATGCACCATTATCTGCTTTTCCCTACAGTTCCATCACTGTAGTGCATGATATATTTGGATAAACAGGGGTAATTGCCCAGAGCTGATTTGGGTTAGTGTCGTTTTGGTCTTTCTGTGGCTCAGAAGGTGCTGGGTGACATGGTTGGTGGCTGTCATAGCTTTTTCCATTCTCTTACATGACTGTGGTCATACCTCTCCACTGTCCAGATGTCTAGACACTGTCCTGATGTGTGGCTCATGGGTTTTGTCTGTTGACCACAATAGTTGTGGGTTTCTGAGAAACCACTGGGATGATGTGAGCATTGACATCAATAAATTTTGACATTCGTTTGTGTTTCAGACCTGGAATATGTCTGGTATTGTATGTTAAACCACACCATGCCACTCTAGCAGACTTCTACGCACATGGCAACCATATTTCAAAAATGTCACAATTGTTTGCCCTTTATACCCCCTATTTGTCGGGCTTTTTGCAGATTTGTTGCAGTAAGGGGTTGGGTATCTATCTGTCTATATATCTCTGTATGACTATATGTCTATATAAATATATATATATATATATATATATATATATATATATATATATATATATATGTATATATATATTGGTGTGTATATATACATATATATGTACATAAGAGTACTACGGATATATAATTACCCCTTATGTTGATTTACTGTTGTGCATGATATGTTTGTAAAAACATTGCAAATTTCTACAGCTCAGATGCTGTAGAGGTATGTTGCTGTGATTGTTGTGCATAGGGTCCTGGGTCCCAGACTGGGAAGTGATTACTTTTTTCATTAATGTTAAATGACCAGAATGAATGATATGTTTGTAAAAGCATTACAGAGTCCCACAGCTCAGATGGTGCAGTGGTACTTTGCTGTGATTGCATTGCACAGCATCCCATGTTCAAGAGTTGGAAGCGCTGATTATTTTGTTGCCGGGCAGAACAAGGGCTGATGGAGACAGAGTGATTAAGGAACTTTTAAGCAGTTGTAAGCAGGTTTGCATGGTTTTGAGCCGTGCTAAGCAATGCTAAGAGATGGTTAAACCCTCTTAGCTTCACTTAGCACCACTTACTCGCACTTACACCCAAGCTAATTTTCTTTAAAGAAAAGAATAACGATAAGAAAGTGGTGGCAAGCAGAGGGTAGAACATTATGAAAGGCAGCTAGGGACGTGCAGGATGGGTGTAGGAAAGGATGATAGCTCTACATTTCTTCGGCAGTAACAACTGTGAATTACATGACGTGTACAATTTGGAATTTACAGCCTCATACCCCACTTGGAGGGGTGTTGGCAACAGACATTTGCAGAGTAATCTGTGGGTTGATTGATTAATTTCACTGTATATGTGGGTGAAATGTAAAGATATGTATGGGGCAATGTTTTTTTTTTGTGCGACAGATGCCCTTTTTTAAGGTTGGAGTGGGATGTTCGGGAAGGGCTGTAGGTATGTTTGGGGAGGTAGGTTGGGTGGGATAGGTTGCATTTGCAGACAGATAAGACAGACAAGACAGCAGACAGGAGTGGTATATGACACATGAGGGTGGTAAACACTTTTGATGGGGACGTGGTTGGGAATCTGAAGCCCATGAGCCCCCCAAATGGATATAGTGGGACTGAGGTCCCCACCCATGGGCAGTCACCACTGCTCCTTCACAGCTCCAAAGGTGGCTGTGCTGAGGTCTGAACAGGAGGGGCAGCCTGCCCTTCAAGGTGTGCCAGGTGGTCTTCAATTTGGTGCAGCTGCCCACCCAACTTGGCTCAGATGACACAGTGCACCAAACCCTGGAACTAACTGTGATTGACAGGCTCCTGTCAGCACCCCCTCCCAGCGGTTGGGCAAACCTCGTCTCCTGAGGCCGTTCCACCCGAAGGTGGTTAAGGACCAGCAGATGAGGAAGTCCCAGGTTGGGTCCCAGACATGCTCAGGCCTGGTGCCATGGCCAGCTTAGGCAGGACAGGCGGAGCTGCTGGGATCTGCCTTACCAAATGTGCTATGGTGTTGAGGTTTTAAAAAATATGTTGGTTAGTCATGAACAATACATTTCCAGATTAGTTATAACAGGATGCATGGATGTTCCAATTAACCCCATAAAACATACTTGGAACAGTTGCATAGCAAAACAAACACAAGTCCATTAACAACTGTTTATGCTTCTATTTTCCACAACAGTACTGCTCAATACTCTATGGGTCTGCCCACACTTTACATCTGCCTATGGTCCATAGTTTCTGTAGCACAAACATAGATATTAAACTGTCAGCCTGGAATGGTATGGGGCAAACTGTGACAACTCTGGGTGCATGACTAGAGGGGACTCATACATGTCAGGATAACATATCTGGCACAGGAGGGGTACCAAAAAGTGCTGTTATGTGAGTGTGCTACTGGCATACTTCAACTGGTTTCCTATCTATGTCTAGGATTATTGGCAGCATTGACCACTAGCCATGACAGTGTGACACTTGAGACACATGTATTGGGAAGAGCGCATGTTGTATCTACCTATCCTGCTGTCATTTCAGGCATGTGGTGGGACAGTTGAACAGTTGTACACAGTTTATTAGTATACCCTTCATACAGCTACTACCATCATTTCCTTACCTATACAACATGTGGAGGAAATATCTGTTAACACTACCAGACATTTTTACATTTATTCCTGATTCCTTGTGTGCAGATATGCACATCTTAGTACCACTCCCTGGATTTGAACCATGTCTGGGTATGCAAAATTAACAACTAAGCTATTTCTCATCACACTGAGCTACTGGGGAACTGCTTTTTTGCTTCACTGGTGTCTGCCTAATAGTCGCTTGGTTAAACAGTCTGAATTTGTAATCCTGTGATGCATGCATGACAGATAATTATTGTACTATGCATTAATCCTTTGGATAACTACAATCTGGAAAGCAAAGGTTAATACAAGGCAATGCTGGATGGAACACACTTTGAAACTTTACGCATTACTATTCAGGGTTCAGAGCTTACTGCAGTATATATTTCACATTTCAGCTATCTTGTTTTACAGCTCCATCATGTGAAGTTTTTCTTATAGCTGGTTCACAGAACAACCTCAATTAATGTATGCTGTCACAGCCACATTTGCTGTGAAGAACCTGTATACATTCTAAGTGTTTACAACAACATACCAGAATAAACACAACATTTTTGTAGGAATCTTTATTGCACATCAATATTAGTCAATCAAACTTTTTTATTTATTCAGTTCACACAGTAGCATTATGCCTACTAGCAGTAAGCAATGTACTCCTTCTTAGCTATTTGAACAATATACTGCAAAATAGATTTGCACTCACCAGCTTCTCGGCATAGCCTCAGCAGTCTGTCTGCATGGGCCTCTACATTCATAGCCCTCTCTGCTGCAGCTGTAGGGGAGAAAAACCTACATTATGCATACCTGTCTGTCACATTCTCAGGCTAATATTTGCTACAGACTACTTGATAGTGAAACTTGCTCACTACCGGAGATATCCGTGCCCATGCATTTTGGATCCACTGGGCCAAGAGCACCCCTTTCCTCCACTTTAGGTCAGCATAGAGGTGCCGCACCCACTCACCAATCTGGGGGATTCCAGTAGCACTGGTGAGATCACATGCGAGACAGTCCCAGGCCACCACTTTGTATTGTGAGCCCTGGTATTGTCCCTGCAGCAGTCTCTCATCATGATTTCCTACTAGGAGTCCAGCCATGTCCCTGGAGTCCTGAATGCTCCACCACTGCACCTGAAAGCTCACTCCCCCTCCAACGCCACACATGTTCTTGCAGAGATCAAACCAAACAGGTTATGGCTGTATTCTCACCTGCACAGTTTAAAGGCCATATTTCCACCTTTTGCTGTTATTGGACTATTTCAAAGGTCCTGAGCACAGCTTAGCAGCACACAAATCTGCTAAGCTGAGTTGAACAGTGCTTAAAGGGGTACTTGCTGAGCATGGCTTAACAGTGTGCAAATCCACTTAGCTGAGCTACTTGCAACGTGGAAGCCATTAAGTATGGCCTGCCACTGTACCAAAAAGGAGGTGAGGGCATTTTTAGGGGCAGCAAGGTACTACAGAAAGTTTGTCCCCAATTATAGTACCATAGCTGTTCCCCTCACAGACCTGACAAGGAAAAACAGGCCAGATAAGGTAGTGTGGACCCCAGTATGTGAGTAGGCATTCTAGAAGCTTAAAGGAGCTTTGGAAGGACCCCCTGTGTTAGCCAGTCCAGATTACAGCAAATAATTTGTTGTGCAGGTGGATGCTTCAAACCATGGGATGGGGGCTGTACTTAGCCATGTTTCCTCAGAGGGAGAAGAGCACCCAGTGGTATATCTCAGGCATAGGCTCCAACCCAGGGAGGAATGCTATGCAGCTGTAGAAAAGGAATGCCTAGCCATGTGTGGGCACTGCAGAAACATCAGCCTTATCTGTATGGAAGGAAATGCACTGTAGTTACAGACCACAATCCCTTAACATGGTTACATTGAGCCGGCCAGCAACATGCCAAGTTACTAAGGTGGAGCCTAGGGTTGCAAGTATATAATATGACAGTACAGCACCACAGTGGAGTTAGCAATGCTAATGCAGATGGGCTCTCAAGACAGGGAATGGGGTAAGGTATTCCCAGATAGGTTCACCCTCTCAAGCAACATTTTTCAAGGGTCACTTTAAAAACTAGCTTGAATTTTTGGGGAGGGGAGAAATGTCACACTGCCAGCCCAGCTGTCTGGAATTTTGTAAATAATTCTGTGTCATTTGTGAATATTAATATGATTCCTATGCTTGTCTTACAAATGTAACAGAACTATATGTTATGTGTATATAAAACTACTGGTGCAGAAGTGTGTGTTGAACAAGGTTTGTACAGTACTGAGCTTCAAGAATATGTCCACAGTGTACCCTACTGGAAAAGAACATACATTTATATAAACTATATACCTGTGCAAATGCATGGTTTAATAGTAGATGCTGGAACACACAGAGTTAACTTACAAAGCTTCAAGAAAATAAGTTGAAAATTAAAGTGTTTTATGATTGTGTTTTCTCTCAGTGAAGCAGACATATAGCTAGAGTTTATTTTCTATTGTCTTGGAGATATGTGTATTTATTTATTTATTTACATTTGTTGACCGGGAGTGTCCGACTGGATGTAGGTCCATTTTCAGCGGAGGCCCGGGGAGAAAAGCTCCACAGTTAAAATAAACAGACAGCAGTTACATTGGATTACATAGCGATTAACAATATAACATAGCAATTACTTACAAACATATTTACAGATGAAGAACATAGTATGTCAGTAGACAACTAGGATATTTATCTGTGAAGTACATAACAGACATTAACAAATGTTACAATATAAAGTTCCTGCTGTATAATAAGTACTAGGCTTATGAGCATCTGAGCTTGCTATAATCAAGGTAATTAGTGGAGTGGAAAGAAAAGTAGTGGTTGGATTGGGTGGGTGGTTTTAGAGTGGGAGTTGCAAGGGCATAGCCAGCATGTTTTTAGGTGCGCTTTTAGTAAAGTTTTGAAGTGGCTGCATGATGGTACGGAGGTAATTGTGGGTGGGAGGGAGTTTTATAATTTGGCTATGGTGCAAGAGAATAGTGCTTCACCAGCAGTTACTGGCTTTAGTGATCTGCAAATGATTTTTGTTGCTGGATCTTAGTGGTCTGGTGGTGCGATAGGGTTGGAGTAGATTCTGGAGGGATGGGACATTTAGTGGATGGTTTACTAGTTTGTGGGCGAGTGAGAGTTGATACCATTGAAGGAGGTGAGGGAGTTCAAGCCAGCCCAGTTCAGCAAATGAGAGACAGTGGTGACTACGGTAGGATGCCCCTGTGGTGAATTTGGCTATTTTGTTGGAGCAGGTCTCTAGCTTGTTTAGATCGCATTGCCTTAGGTTGGTATATATTGGAGAGGCATAAAGTAGGGTGGAGATAAGGTGGGCATTTGCTATTGAAATCTTTGCTGCTTTGGTGAGAAGTCACTTATTTCTGCAGAGGAGAGATAGCCATTGTTTTTATGCTGATGGATAGTGTTAGTAAAGGAGAGCAAGGCAGTGGTGGTGCTATGGTTTGGTCAGAAACCATGCTGAGTATTGGAAAGGAGTTTATTAGTTAGGAGGTAGTCTGAGACCTGAGAGTGTATGCACCTCTCTATTATTTTGTAGAGTGTAGAGAGAATATCTATGGGGTGGTAATTGGTTAGTTCTGTGGAGGGTCCGCCTTTGTGGAGGGGAATTATATGTGATACTTTCCACAGTGTGGGAATGTAACTTTCTGACAGAGATCGGTTAATCAAGATGAATACTGGGTAGGCCAGAGCATCAGCTGCGATTTGTAGGTATTCACTTGGGAGGTTGTCTGCTGCTAATTTGGTGGGCTTAAGTTTAGTTAAGAGTTTTTTTTATGTTGGAGGTAGGCACAGGAGAAAAAGAGAAGGCAGTGGGGAGATTACTAGTTGAAGGTGTGGGTTGGATGGGAGGGGGTAGTGTTGTTTAGCTAGTGATAGTATGGTTTGTTTGAAGTGTGTGTTGAATGAGGTAGCAATATTTTCTGAGGAGTGAGGGATGTTAGGAGGAGGAGTACTGATTTTACCTGGGTGGAGGATGGAGTTTATGGAGGACCAGAATTGCTTTGGGCTGTGTTGGGAGGAGTCTAGGGCAGACCGGTAGTACTGGAATTTGTCCTGTTTTATTAGCTTTTTGACTCTATTGCATAGTTCAAGGAATTTCTGTCTAGTTAAGGGGGTTTTGGTTTTGTGCCAGTGCTCCCAGGCTTTATCCCTGTTTTTCAATTCTGACTTAGTGGTTTTCTGTAGCCATGGGGAGGAGTGTGCTTTGGTTTTGGAAAGTCTTATGGGGGCATGGTAATTAAGGATGCTCAGGAAGGTAGTATTAAAAAATTCAACTGTGTCATCAAGACTGAGGTACCTTAGAGGATGCCAGTTCATTCTTTGAGGGAAGAGATGAATGTGAGTGGGTGAAAGTTTAGTTTTTTACGTATTTGACAGTAGATGACAGGTGTAGCTTGGTATAGGTATTTTTGGAGTAGGAATGTTGGGGAGTGATCACTGAGGCTATCTGATAAGCAGCCTGTTATATGGGACTGGGGGCTCTTAATGACTAGTATCCAATCCAGGGTAGTGTGCTTGCTGGAGTTTTTATTTATCCTGGTTGGCGACTGGACTAGTTGGGTGAAGCCATGAAGGTTTACATGATGGGCTGGATGGTTGCCAGAACAGGATTGCCAGTAAATATTGAAATCACCTAAAATGATAGTTTCTTGGGGGAGATGGTGGGTAGACCAGCTAAGGAGGTTTTCTAGTGGAGGGATGTTTTGGCCAGGTGGGAAGTAGCATCCAATTATGTTGATGGTTTTGTTTTGGTTTATTTTGAGGTTGGTATATATTACTTCTTCATTGCCTATTTGTGGAGCTGATGATTTTAAGATCTAAATGTTTAGATGCTGTTTAAATATTATAGCTACACCACCTCCTTTCTTGTTTAGCCAGTCTACTCTTAGTATGCTTTAACCTGTAGGGAGTATTTGCTCACTGGTAATGTGAGGTTTTAGCTAGGTTTCTGTCAGGATGTCTATATCTGGGGAGTACAGATCTATGGTGGCATGGAGTTCATGGACTTTGTTGGATATACTTCTAATATTTAGGCTTAGTAGAAGGCAGTTACTTGGCTTTCTATTGGCTATAATATGGGAGAAGTTGTGGTTTCTAGTCTGATTATGAGGATTGGGGTTGGAGATGGTAGGGGCAAGGATGGGGTGGATGTCTCCACTTAGGGCTAGTTTTGATATGCATGAGGTTATTAGTTTTCTCAGTTTTTGAATGTGTTTGTTTATAATGGAAACTTTATGATTGTGCTCTGTGGGTAATAGGTATGGTGGTATGGTTACTATGTTAAGTTGTAGGGATGCTTTATGTTTGAGTAATATAGTTGGTAGAATATGTGGGGGGTACATAGGGATGGTTCTTGAGTTGGTGGGAGGGGAGCTGAGTGAGGGTGAGACATGAGTGGTGGTATGAGTAGTAGTACAGTGGTAGTGGATGAGTGGGGGAATGATGGAGCTTTGGTAGGATGTAAGATATGCAAAGCGAGTGCATGCAGTGAGCATAGGTAAGGTATGCTTGTACATGTTAGTTGAGGAGGTGTGATAGTAGTGGGAAGATGGAGGAGGTAGTGTTGGGTTAGCACTGTGGTTGGCTATTGGAAAGATGGGAGGGGTTTGTGAGTGTAATAAAGGTTGGACCACTGGGCGTGGGAGGGAATAGGGGGCAGAGTGGGGAGTGAAGCCGGTAGAGATCCTGTTAGTTGCTCTTATGAGGGGGCTAGAAACAATCAGGTAACATAGTTAACTGATAAATTAACATATGATAGTGACAAGGGTGGTTGTAGTTTTAAAAATGGTGCCTGCCACAGGTAATATTTATTAACTTTGGGATTGTCTTAAGGTAATAAACAGGGAAGGGGGAGGGGAGAACAAGGTTGTGAGCAAGAAGTTCTTTGTACTGCTGCTAATGAGCCAAAGCAAAAACAAGTTTGTGTTTAAGAAACAATCACAAATGACCAAGGACTGCTCTGAAACTGTAAGTCATTTCTTAACCATTTCTCAGGTGGAAAAATAGGATAACCTTGTAACAGTAGGCTACTGTGGTCTCAGTTTAAATTAACAAACACACAGTATTGATCAGTTATGGATACTATTTGCTAACAGAAGGGAATAAGAGAGAAAGTGGAAGATGAGTGTGTGTGCGTTCATGTGTGTGTGTGTGGGGGGGGGGGGTGTTGCTTACAAGCCAAAGCAGAGTGCTCTCCAGGGGAAAATGAATATTGGCTCAAACAGGTAGACACATACTCAAAGTTAACTGTAGCTCTTTGCAGACAGTTCAGACCCGGACTGCACTTTTCTTACAAGAATGATAAAGGTGGTACCGAAGCTGAATACTTAAGAGTGGTGTTAGGTCTAGAAAAGAAGAGTACAGAGAGGAGTAAGCACTTTGAGATGGTAAATGTATATTATAAAGATTATAAAAAACAAACTGAGCAAATAGCTACTGTATGCAGGAAAATATGTCTTGAACCAACTACTAGTATATGCAGATACTCAGCCAATTGGAAAAACATCTGTTAGAAAAAACCTCAGACAGTTATGCAGTCACAGATAAAAATATAGCGAGCAGCACTCTGTCATGGTTTTCTAATGTGATTCTATCCACCAGTAACAGCACAATTATGTAGAAATGATTAGACACCAGTATGAGCTGTCTACACACAACACAATTACATGAATAACATTAGTGAACAAGGTGCAGCTATGCAAATAGACCATACTATTATACGAAAAACAACTTGGTGCAGACAAAATGCTAGCATGCAATAGTAACTTCCAATAATAAAGCATAAATCATATTAGATGTCTAACACAATTCAACATAAACATATACAGTTGTAAAATGTCTAACACAATTCAACATAAATAGGCATTTACAGTTGTAAAACAATTACTGGAGAGACACCAAGCTCCTCATGGGGCCTCTAGCAGGGTGGATTGTAATTTTAAAAATGGTGCCTGCCACAGGTAATATTTATTAACTTTGGGATTGACTTAAGGTAATAAACAGGGAAGGGGGAGGGGAGAACAAGGATGTGAGCAGGCAGTTCTTTGTACTGCTGCTAATGAGCCAAAGCAAAAACAAGTTTGTGTTTAAGAAACAATCACAATTGGCCAAGGACTGCTCTGAAACTGTAAGTCACTTCTTAACCATTTTTCAGGTGGAAAAACAGGACAACCTTGTATCAGTAGGCTACTGTGGTCTCAGTTTAAATTAACAAACACACAGTATTGATCAGTTGTGGATACTATTTGCTAACAGAAGGAAATGAGAGAGAAAGTGGAAGATGTGTGTGTGTGTGTGTGTGTGTGTGTGTGTGTGTGTGTGTGGGGGTGTTGCTTACAAGCCAAAGCAGAATGCTCTCCAGGGGAAAATGAATATTGGCTCAAACAGGTAGACACATACTCAAAGTTAACTTTAGCTGTTTGCAGACAGTTCAGACCTGGACTGTGCTTTTCTTATAAGAATGATAAAGGTGGTACCGCAGTTGAATACTTAAGAGTGGTGTTAGGTTCAAAGTTAACTTTAGCTGTTTGCAGACAGTTCAGACCCGGACTGCGTTTTTCTTATAAGAATGATAAAGGTGGTACCACAGTTGAATACTTAAGAGTGGTGTTAGGTTCAAAGTTAACTTTAGTTGTAATTACCAGGTCTAAAATGTAAATAGTGTTTAATTGTTTTATAACTTCCATTCTAAGCAAACATCTGAGAGATATGTATTTTTCACACAGAGATGTTGAATTTTGTTAAGTTTCTGTTAGCCTGGGAACTGAAGGCAGATGACAAAGAATGATGTCATCCAAATTGACCCAGCAGTAATATTTGATAATAATTTAAGAACTTTCTCAGAGAGAGACTGTGGGCATTTTGTATTTTGTCTTAGACCTAAAAAGAACATCCACTCATCATCTGCACTTGCCTTGCTATTAGTTAGTAACTAAGGTACAGTCATTTATTTTAGATATAGATAGGAATATAGTAAAGATTAGTTTAGATGTTCATAGGTTCATAGATTAGTACTAAGCTAACTGCCCTTGCGAGCCATTTTAAGCCTAGCCAATTATCCCTTGTAAGACTCAAACCCTGCACCTTGTGTTTGTAAGGCAAACACCTTAACCATTAGGCCACCCTCCCAACCCCTTAGATCTTTAATCTGTCAAGCTCTTGCCAGTGGTGAGCATCAAACTCTGCACCTAGTGCTTGGAAGGCATACACCTTAACCACTGCACCATTGGTCTTTCTGCTAATTTAGGTTCATAGAGCAGTACTAATCTAACTGCCCTTGCAAGCCTAGCCAATTATCCCTTGTGAGACTCAAACCCTGCACTTTGTGTTTGTAAGGCAAACACCTTAACCATTAGGCCACCCTCCCATCTGTATTTATTTGATACTGTCCTGAAATGATGTTTTAAAATATTGCTTGTGATTTTAAACTCTGTAGTTACTGTGTTGATTGAGTATTGTCTTGTTCTTTTAATGTTTATTATTAAATATGTTTAGACTTATCATTGTGGCTGATATTTGTGAGACATATTTGAGCTCTTAGCGTACTTGCATATGTATTTGGTGACACTGTGGGTGGGAGCTTTTGCATAATGGTTAAGGTGTTCAACTTAGACACAAGGTACAGGGTTTGATTCTCACATGGGGGAATTGACTAGGCTTGGAATGATCCAGAAGCACAGTTAGCCTAGTACTAATTTATGAATTTTATGAACTTATGAACTTAGCAATCACATCTAAGTTATGCATAAACCTGATAAGCATAGCTGACCATTGCTCACTTTTATTTTAAAAAACTATCAGAATAATGACTTCATTTAGTAGGTATCTATGATTTACTTTACATGACATCCTACTATGTGCTTTCATTACATTAGCAAGGGGTGTGACTATACTGCATGGGACACTTGTGTATACATGGGTGATTTCACATGTTATATGCACTCACACTTCCAATTTACACCAGCTACACTACCCTGGTTGACAAAAAAACAGTTACTACATAATGTATGTTGAAAAAATAATTTTAACTCTGCTTTCCCATATAAAAATAATTTGTCTGCCTTGGTACTCAAACAGTGAACACCTGCATGTAAAGCAGGGAATCTAATCACTACACTATCTTGGTTTGGGAATTTCAGATGTATACTTTTATTTATCTCCTATGGGATGTTTAAGCAATGCTAAGCAGAGAGTCATAATGTGCACACCTGCTCAGCTACACTTAAACATTTCTTAGGATTCGATATAATTTACTTCACACTAAGGAACTTATTAGTAACAAACATTATTTTTGTGACTAAACAAAAAACTAAATAAACTCTATGTAAATGAACAGTAAATCACACTAAAACAGAAAACTAAATAAACTCTATATAACTGAACAGTAAATCACAATAACACAGAAAACTAAATAAACTCTATCTAAAAGATGAAATTAGACAATATATTTAAAGAAAAAGGTATACATCACTGATAAAGAGAAAGCTTTATCTTGTCTTCAGGAGTCTTCATCAGGAAAACAGTCCTGGGCAGTGCATCTACTCCACAGGCAAGGCTTCTTCCTGAGTGCAGAGAGCCCCAGCTATATATATAACCAAATTGTTTACAGGTCAAGAGAATCACTACTTTCCCAGTGTAGACTGGATCTTGTTAGGTCATTCTGTGGTGTTGTCCACCCACCCCACAAGGAACAGCACCTCCTGCTAAATACAATGATTTTGAAAGTTTCAAGTGTTACACTGGAAAATTCCAATGACTTTGCAAGTTTTAGTACTGTACTGGAATATCCCAGCACACATACACATACAAGACATACTTCATAATCGAATGTAGTGACTTTGCTGAAATCACTAAACTGTTCTGGAGCACAGCATCATCTCTCATGCCTGCTGACACTTCAGGAATATAACATCACTTCATATGTCAAGGAAGATTCCAGAATATAACATCACTTCATATGTCAAGGAAGAGATAAAGAAAATAAAGAAAATAAAGAAAATAAAGAGAATAAAGAGAATAAAGAGAATGTCGAGATATAGTGAGGCAACAGTCAAATAACCACACTCACTCAATGTACCCCTCTTTTGTATCACATTCAGTCCCCTTACTATTGATTCACTTATATCTGCCATTTAAAACTGTATTTGCCTTATTATAAACACATTGAGTTAATCTACAATTTCAAAATGTCAATAAAATTAAAAGAATCATCATCACTAATATTGGGTGTATCAACCAATTCAACAGGTTAGTGCCAGATGCTGACCATCCAGTAAATATATCCCACCAATGATGCGCTGTATCAGATTCTGTTTTCTTGGCTAAACTAACCAACTTATTTCCTATAATACTTGTCATTTCATGATGAAAAATACTATGATTTACTGCCTGTAAATGTCTTTTGAGATGTTGCACATTGTTCATACTTTCTGTAAAGAATTCTGGTTGAATGTTAAATTATGATATTCCAGCTTGTCTGGTAACCATGTATGAATTACATTAATATATGTTTCAGGAGAAAAGATATAAGTTTTATTATGCCAGTTCAAAGGAGTTACATTACCTAGACAACCTACAAAAGTATTTCCCAAGGCATATAACAATGCTTGATTTGTCACTAAACATATAAATTGTGGTGCTGTTTCCATGAACATTTCAAATGTAGAAGGTAATATTGTCTCTTTACAGATGTCGATTGAATGCTGAAGAAAAGATGGTTTGTATATAGGGGAATGCTGTCTGCAAATAATTCCATCCATTGTTTGAGTACAATGTTCAAATCTGTGTGTTCTGTTTGAGAAGTCAATGTAATTTCCTTCTAAATAGGGTAACCAGTATTGGAATGGATACAAAGGAGGTCCAAATACCACTAGCAAGGTTACAAACTGACACATTATCTTTGCATTTGTGACATTATAGTGGATGATATAACCTGTACAAAAACTATCTGTACATTTTGTTTGTTTTTTTCAGAAAACAGCTTTATCCAATTAGTACTAGGTATCCATTGATTAAACAACTGTCTCCAAACATGCTCATTTTTGAGTATTAACTTGACTTGCAGAAGATTTTTCTGCATTGAAACATAAAAAGACTGTAAGGTACATATTGTCCAATTTACAAACTTAGTGACATTTGCATCAAATTTTAAATTAGAAACCACAGAAGCATTGAATTGATCTAAAAATTATTTTTCATAGCTGACAAGCTGTTTTTGTGTGTGCAAAACTGTGGGATTCCACTGCGCTTGTAAACATATAATCTGTGAAATAACCTAACCCACAGCTTTAATTTTATTAGCTAAAACTTCAACATAAATTGCATTCAAAGTTTCTAACCCTCTACCAATACCTCCTAATAAGGTACTATACCATGCTTGTTTCTGCCTGCACTTACTTAATTTTGGAAAAGTAATATTAAAATGTAGCACAGTGTTTTGATATTTCTGTCCTACTTATCTACACGTAGAAGATACTTTAATTATTTGGTTGAAATGAGCTTTGAGATTATTATTTAGTACAGTTATTTGTGAGGCCCATGGCTTTTTGTTTATGATTTGAGTTGCATTCATACAAAATAATACAGTAGTGTTCCGTATGTCAATCGATTTATTATAAATATCAGTTCCATTCTGACAAAGGTAGTAATTTTCTTGGTATGTCTGTTCGTACATACAATTGCAACATTTTATGTCGCATAGATTTGGATCGTTGCCGTAGTTGGTCCATCATCCAGTAGTTGGACATAAAAATGTCCTCTCCTCACCCTCCAAATAGTTAGATTTCCTTTGGAAGTCAAATTAACAGTAGAACATCCTTGTCCAGCGAGGCAGGTAAAAGTATCTTGTGTCCTATTCTGTGTACTAGCAACCCATCCCCACCAGATTACTGTTGAATTGACTCTGGTTGCTTTTACCGCTGGTGTTACTTACTCTGCCAAAGGGACTCCATACAGTACAACAAGAACACCAACAGTTATTATTGTATAAACTGGTGCTAGAATCTGAAATCAAAGAAAAGTATCATGATTATTCTCGCAAATAACACCAATCTGCTGGTACATATTCCCATTTTTTTTCCTGGTTTAATAATTAAAACAGTATTGCCATTTCCAGTAGCGATAACATCGGCTTGTTTAGGTTGTTTATTGGATTCATGGACCCGTATTTATGCACCTGAATTGATTTCATGCATACCAGATATTTGTTCCCTCTCAAAAGCAGCAACAAGCAGTGACTGCCCTCTGGTGACTGTGCCGCCTAACACAGGTACAGTAAATATTTTGGCTACCCTATTCTTTTTCCATACATGAACATCTTCATCTGAAGTATTTAACAAAATAATTTTAAGTTCCTCTTGGTAACCTGCTTTAATAACTCCATTCACAACCTGAACAACTTTCAAAGCAAGTGTTGACTGAGGCACTATCCAACCAAAATACTTAATTGGAATTTGAATTCCAATTCCAGTCTCGATCAGTTGAACTCACCGTGGCAGTATTTTATAGGCATTCATTGAATATAAACTCAGTCCTCCAGTCTCAGGTGTGGCTCTAGTAGGAGCTAATGCACCTACCTGAGTTTATCAATATGTGATTGTTTCTGTCATCACATATGGCTTGATCTGCAAAGCTGGAGTTAACATTTTCATTAATGGTGTCTCTGTTTCTGAAATTGGTCTGTTATTTAAAATCTGTAATGCCATATTTAGATTATTTTTCCAGTTTTGTAGAATAACATTTCCTAGTTTTGTTAACTGGTCTTTTAGTAATTCATTTATTCTCTTAATTAATCCTGCTGCCTGTGGGTAATAGGGTATATGAAATACCCATTCAATATTATGCTGTTTTGCGAAGTCCTACTATTCTCCCTTTCAAGTGAGAACCATTGTCACTTTGTATTTGCAAAGGCATTCCATAATACAAAATGATCACATCTATGGTTTTCAGAGTACTTACCTGTGTCATTCGTCTGCACGGAAAATCAATAATGTATCCAGAATAAGTGTCTACTGCTATACATATGTATTGGCTACCCTTATTAGATGGTAAAGGTCCGATATAATCAATCTGCCATATTTGTCCTGGTAACTTTCCTCATCCTTTATGTCCCTGAAATGTATGAGGTATAGGCCTTTGTTGTGTATGCTGACATAATGGGCACTGTAATATAACTGTTTTAATTAAATCTAATGGAAGTGCAATTTCTCTTATTTGTGCCCACCTGTAAGTGGCTTTTTTTCCTAGAAGTCCTCAGTTTTGATGTGCCCATTTTGCCATCCTCATCTGCTCAAAATCATCTCATGTATTAACTTTTGAAATTCTTGTTTGTTCACCTGTAACACAATTAAACCATTGTTTTAGAGAGTCTGCAGAACAATGTGTATCAGCATGATAAACTGTCACAGTACCTTGACTTATCATTTCCCAAATCGATTGCCATAATTATTTTCCCCAAATTTCCTTAGAATGAATTCTCCTATCATTTTTCTGCTATGTAGGCAACCAGGTTGCTAGTCCATTTGCTACTGACCAAGAATCAGTATAAATATGACATGTACCCGGCATCTCATGTTTCAGTGCTTGATATACCGCATATCATTTTGCATACTGACTACTTTTACCACTCCTTGAAGATGTTAAGATTTTTTTAGTTACTGGATTATAAGGCACAGCCTTCCAACATCTTTTGCTTCCCACATACTTTGCCGACCCGTCAGTAAACCAAACATGTTTACGTTATTCGAGCGGCACCTGCACATACGGCATTCCGCATTTTACTGGAGATGCATTAACGGGCACAGTTTTGTCAGTACCAGATAATTTCTGATCTATTGGTATTTGAGCTACCTTTTCATATACCATTGCTACCCCATTAATTCCAGGATTAGCCCTATCTTGAATATACTGTTTCCATTTAATAATACTCTCTTCTTGTGCATGAACTCATCACCCATTGCATTATAGGTATCTCTGGTTGCAGTAGTACAGTACCTCCTGTTGTCATTTGCACAGTATCTACAAGCACACAATAGCATGCCTGTAGTTGCTTTTCAAAAGGAGAATATCTTTCCTTTGCATCTGGTAATTTCCTAGTTGAGAATCGTAGTGGCACCCACTTTGCTCCCTGTTTCTGCCAAAGGCTCCAATTGGCATAGTGATCCTGCACAGACACATGTAATTTTACTTCCCCGTCCTGTAGGAGCCATAAATCTAGTGCCTTTTGATTAGCCTGATTTCCTGTTTAAAAGCTTTTTGATGATCACCCTCCCAGATAAACTCATATTTCTTTTTAGTCACTTTGTATAGTGGGGAAAATATTTGACTAAGATGAGGGATGTGCTGTCTCCAGAATCCAAACAATCCTATAAAGTGCTGTGCCTCTGTTTTATCTTGAGGGGGTGGAAATTTTAAAATCTTTTGTTTTGCCTTTGGCAGATTTTCTCTATGTCCCTGATGCCACTGGATTCCCAAAAATGTCACTGTTTGAGCTGGTCCCCGTATTTTGTTGGGGTTTATTTTCCAGCCCTTTGCCTTCATTTGATCAATTACTATTTGTAAATATTTACTTACTTCTTTCTCAGAATTTCACTGAATTAGGATAGCATCAATTTAATACAAAATCTGCATATTCTGAGGCAATTTTATCTCATTTAAATGTTTCGCTACTATTTTATGACAAATGATGGGACTATGTAAATATCCCTGTGCTAACTGGGCAAATGTATATTGTCACCCCTGCCAAGTAAAAGCAAAGCGGTCATAGTTTTTTTCCTGCAACTGGTATAGTAAAGAAAAGCATTCGCTAAAGTGCCCTGATGTTTCTGTATATTTTCTGTTAATATTATTGTATCTGGAACCACGGCTGTTAATGGCAAAGTGTACGTATTTAATTCTTGGTAATTTACTGTCATTCGTCAGGACCCGTGAGACTTCCTGACAGGCCAGACTTGGTTATTCCATGCCGTTGTAGTAGTTTTTAAGATGACCGTATTTAATAAGTCCTGAATTGTCTCACCTATTTTCTTATGTCCCCCAGGGATTCTGTATTGCTTTAAACTAATTACTTATTGCTGGAAGTAATTCTACATGTGGCATTTTGAGATTCCCTACTGAAGTGTACGTATTTAATTCTCAGTAATCTACTGTCATTCGCAAGGACCCATCAGACTTCCTGACAGACCAGACTGGGTTATTCCATGCCATTGTAGAAGTTTTTAAGACGCCCGTATTTAATAAGTCCTGAATTGTCTCATCTATTTTCTTATGTCCTCCAGGGATTTTGTATTGTTTTAAACTAATTACTTTTGTTTCTGGAGGTAATTCTATAGGTGGCATTTTGACTTTCCCCTACTGCAACTGCTTTAACTGAAAAATATGGCTTAACACCAAATTGATACTGTCTGTCCAACAAATTCAATGTCAGCTCCTTTAAAATGTCTATTCCTATTATATATTCAGGGACAGGCACTATTAAAACAGAAAACTTTTCCTTTAGTAATTGACCTATTTTCATTTTTAACATCATCTGAGCTCTCTTAATTTGTTTCCAAGTCCATTGATAGTAACTTGTCGTCCCTTAAATAAACTTGGATTACCATACATAAGTGAGGCCTCCGCTCCAGTATCAATTAGAGATCAGACCTGCTGTTCATTTTTACTTTTCCAAAATATCGTCACATCTATATATGGCCGAGCATCTTGCTGAGCCCATCCACTCACTAGAGTTTGGCCAATTTCCTAATCAAAATTTAGACTTGACAGATCAGGGTATGCCACAAGTGGAGCAGAAGGAACCACTGGATGCTCTTCATTACCTCAGCCTTACCTTCTGTCACATACTCATCCTGTCTTTCTACATTTCAAGCCTGTCTTCCGTTTTTATTTAAACCTTGCTTTTTATACATCTCCCACATTGTAGCAGTAAACATATCTTTTCAGGACACTCAATCTTCTTTGCATCTGTCACCTTTATTTTCTTGCCTATCACTATTTGACTGTTTTGGTCCCCATTCTCCTAGCTCTCCCAACTGCCTCAGTCCCACAATAACTTTAGAAACAGCATTTTCTGTCTCACTGATTAAGTATGTCAGTATTACTTTTTATAAGCCGGGAGGGGCTAGCTTAATAATCCTGTTTCTAACCGAGACTGTCAAAGCATTTTATAATAATGTATCAGCGGTCCCTACATGTAAAGCAGTTTTCACTGTCTCTTCCTTAATTCTTTGAATAGTATCTCGTAATGTGTACCATGGCCTATCATTAGGAGGCCAGTACATTTCTGTAGAATATTTTTCAGCACAGTAATCTGCTATAATTTTAAAAAGACTTGTCATTTCCTGTTTATCATAATTTTGAAATGCATCCTACACTGACGGATCATTACTAACATTACAAACATTTTGGTATCTGATTTGTCTATCTCTACTCAAGTGGCCTCAAACTCATAAAGTCTCACTAACCATGCTACTAATGATACCCCAGGCTTTTGTTTAACCTTTCAGTCAAATCACTAATTTCCTATTGAGTAAAATCTTTGTAATGAACTTCTTCATGCCCTGCTTGGAGCCCTTGTGCTCCAAGAATCATTTGCTGCCTTCGCCTAAGAATTGGTTTTACCTTTACTAGCCCATTTTTGCCATGTTCTTCCTCTTCTTTGAAATTGTTATTTTCATTATCAGAATCTGACTGGGATGGGGGATTGGAAGAATACCAAATATCTCCATCCTAATGGTCTGGGTCCCAATCAAAGCCTGCTTCTGGTATCAACATATGTACTTTCTTTTTATTAATTTTGCCTCTTCGTTTATGATATTTATATTTTGCTACATGTACAGCAGCTTTCTCTGCTACACGCTGATACATGTCTGTTTTGTCTGCAAGTAATCTGGTCTGATGTTGTAAGATTATGTTTTGCATTTCTAACTGTACTATTCATTTCTCTAATTGTTCTGCTTGTTCACATTTACATATTTTGCCTACATGTAATTTTTGGTATGCAGTCAAAAGGATCCAGCCCCGTCTGCATACAGCAGTCAATTCTTTCCCTTTTTCTACTAAAACTTTTTATAAGCACGCTTGTACTGAACCTGGCTCAGCATCTTTTAAACAAACATCCCAATTTTCACTTAACCTTGTACTACTTGACCATTCCAAAGCTAACGCTTTGTATGGGTCCTGGTTCCATCCTGGAATTTCTACTTCAATACCTGCTATCTCCTTTTTACTTTTCTTTTAGAACATTTTGAATCCTGTTCCTGTCCATGACACCAAAATAATGTATTGCCTAATGAGCAGGATTCAAAATAATTCACTTCACACTAAGGAAATTATTTAGTGACAAACTTTATTTCTGTCACTGAACAAAAAACAATAAACTCTATGCAACTGAACAGTAAATCACACTAAAACAGAAAATTAAGTAAACTCCATTTAACTAAAATATGAAATTAGACAATATATTTAAAGAAAAAGGTATACATCACCGATAAAGAGAAAGCTTCATCCTGTCTTCAGTTTTGAGTGGGAAGCCCCGCAGTCTGGCAGGAGTCTTCATCGGGAAAACATTTCTGGGCAGTGCGTCCACTGCACAGCTGAGGCTTCTGCCTGAATGTAGGGAGCCCCAGCTATATATAACCAAATCATTTACCACAAGTCATGAGAATCACTACTTTCCCAGTGTAGGCCGGATCTTGCTAGATAATTCTGTGGTGTTGGCCACCCACCCCAGAAGGAACAGCAATTCCTGCCAAATACAATGATTCTGCAATTTTCAAGTGTTACACTGGAATATTCCAATGACTTTGCAAGTTTAATACTGTACTAGAATATCCCAGCACACATACGCATACAAGACATAGTTCATAATCGAATGTAATGACTTTGCTGGAATCCCTAAACTGTTCTGGAGCCCAGCATCATCTCTCATGCCTGCTGACACTTCAGGAATATAACATCACTTCATGTCAAGGAAGAAATAAAGAAAATAAAGAAAATAAAGAGAATGTCGCGATATAGTGAGGCAACAGTCAAATAACCACACTCACTCAATGTACCCCTCTTTTGTATCAGATTCGTATCACAGCATGGAAAAAATATTATATCATTATTATTATTATTATTATTATTGTATTATTATGTTATATAGTGAGTATTGTGGTTTTCTGACAAGTCATTGAGGACTGTAGTCAGGAAATAATGGCATACATTTTGATTCAGACTTCTATCCTTCAGAATTTCATGCTAATGCATAACCTGTTTTCTATCAACTTTCTAAGTTTGTAAGAGCAATATGTATGAAGTGTCCCTGTTTGTATGGCTTTGTCCCTCCATTATTTGTGCCTTGTTCCACATGGACTTCAGTCAGGAAATAATGGCAAACATTTGACTTTCAGACTTCTATCCTTCGGAAATTCATGCTAATGTATAACCTATTTTCTATCAACTTTCTAAGTTTGTGAGAGCAATATTTAAGAAGTATCCCTATTTTTAGGGCTTTGTCCCCCCATTATTTGTGCCTTTGTCCACATTTCCTGCATTGGCAGGTTACGAGGTGTCATACGGCACTTTTACAATGCATGGAGTGTATCACAGAACCTGTCGCATACCCCTTGCATTGCTTTCCTGCTTCCATATGTATTTCAGTGGAGGACACTGAAATACTCATTTATTTCATTTTGGTGTCCATGGACACTGAAATACTGGCATAATATTAGAGAAATTCTCGAATATTATGCCACATTAGTTTTAGGAAGCGCTGTAGGGCACTTTCTGAGTGCAGGGGGCATGTTAACTATGTGAGCAGTGCTAGAGCATGCCCCCTGCACTCGTTCACTGTTCATGTCCATACAGCCCTTATCAGTAGCATGCCTTCATGAATATGTAAGGTTTGCTGCCGTTAGGGCTGTATGGACATGGACATGGTTGACTCCATGCAGGAAAAACACTATTCCTGCACAGAGATTATTGAATCCCAGGGATAGTACTATTATCTCCAACTTTTTATGTTATACATCTTTGGTTGAAACCATTTATTTATTTATTTTTTTTTGACATCCATATAAACCTTAAACAGCACTATAACTTCATACCAGACAAGTTAATAGTGGCAATATAAATATTGGCACAACTGTTTCAATGCTATAGTAACAATAAAGTATGATGTAATTTACAGTAATGGCGAATAATATCATTTGATTTGTTGCATATAAATCATGCTTAATAAACATTATGCACCAAAACTTGTTCATATTCATTATTTAGAAATGTCTGAACTGTTGCTTGTAATGACTGCAATCTCTCAGGACTGTATAACTAAAGGGATACACAGCTTAAGTGTCAGTTTATATTTTTTATACAACCATGTTAGGCAAATTAAACAAACAAACAATAATAAAAGCAGTTTATAAGGTTTTGAGGTTATATGTTATTGTTCTTCACACCAATGCAAAGAGTTTGTGGTGAATAGTAAACAAGGAACCAAGAAAAGGCTCACATAGTGTTGAACTCCCACACCACCAGTGTTTTACACAAAACAGCCAGAGTGAAACTTGTCAGCGAGTTGAAATAAAAATTTGAACGCAAAACCAGAGGCCAAAATAAAAACTCAACCACTTTTTATCATGTAAAATAGCAGCAAATAATAAACTGTTTGCAAACCAAATAAAAATGTTTCAATGGCAATGTTAGGCACTTTTATCCCTATTTGTTGGGACTTCTTCAGGACCATTGAATAGTAAAAACCATGGTACTTGTATACAAATTCAAGAGCCCTATGATGTAAAACAATTCAAAAGTCATGTGACATAAATCATAGCTAGCTTAGTAAAATGAAATCATACTGAATACTTAAAACATTCCTTGGAAAAAACATGAATCCTTTTAAATAGAATTTTAAATCCATGCATTTGTTAAAAAGTAAATACAATGTGTGTGGTTGTAACAACTTGTAAAGTAGTAGCAAATTTTGTTAAATTATAATTGAGCTGTTTGAAGTTTCAGCACTACATTAACTTGAGATCAGTTTAATTAAACCAGGTTGTTCTGAAGTATTCAGTCTAAGCTACCATGTCAATTCCCTTAATTCTGTCCTTGTTTCCCAAGACCCTCCATGAAGGTCCCTGTGAACCACTTCCAACAATCCAAAATTAAACTTAGAGACATTTAAACAGATCAAGGAATGTTTTGATTCAGCGTGACAGTGTTGTACTGTCTTTGGACTCCACCAATTCACCAGATTATCTAGCAGTGAGCAGAACACACAGAGTATGGAGGTCTAATTTGGTTCTGTGACTGAAAATGGAATGGCATCTAGTAATTAACAAGAAGACATTTCTCAATTGGTTGTGTTAAAAAAATAAAGAGGTGTGGCCAATATGGTGATAAGTTAGCAACACGTTTCCTCTGCTTCCTTTTATTTTTTCTGGTAGGATTTTATATATAAATTCAACAAAAACATATTTTCTTATATAATTTGAGCCTCATAAATAAACTTGGATAACATCCTGAAAGAAAAAATCAAGTTTATATGATTTTTCTTTGACTTTTTCCTGTCAGAAGTTTTATTGACTGTTCTAACAAAATGAGCCACTCAAAAGTGAACTCTCAAGAAAATTCAATGAAAATGGAATTACAATCTGTCTTGGGCAGTATTCAGGAACTTTCTACTAAATTAGATAAAACCTGAAACCAAAATGGACTACATAAAAGAAGACTGCAGAAAACAAATGGACATGTTAAATGAAGTTTTATAACAACAATCTGGACAGATGTTATCAATAGATGATGTAATAAATGACATAGGTGTAGGAGTGGTAGAAAATGAAAACCACATAGAATTCATTTTAAACCAGAATACATTGCTTTTGGAGAAAGTAGAAGATCTAGAGAACAGATCTAGGAGAAACAATATCAGAATACATGGCATTTGAGAGAAACAAGAAAGAGACAGTATATTACAGTTTTTGAGTAACTGTTTACCAAAAGCTCTTAATTTGCCAGAAGATATCGCTTTTGGTATTGAAAGAGCAACCGAGATCTCTTTCAACTTTGTCCCTGAAAAAAAAACAAATGTTCCCAGATCTGTCATTGCTAAATTTCTTTCCAGACAAGACAAATTTGTTGCTGAAATTTGCCTGGGATAATTCTCCAATAAAAGTAAAATGTAATATTGTCACGTTTGGTAATAACTATACTTGACCAGTTATTACTAAAAGAAAAGTCTGTATTCCATTTATAAAAAAAGTTTAAAGAAGCTGGACAGCAAGATTCAATTAATTTTCCCTGCCAGACTTTTAATTTTTCTACCTGATGATCAAAAACTTTTACTACTATAGAAGATCTCATAGATTTTGCTCAAAAAAAGGAAATTATTAGATAAAACTGAAGATATGGACTGGTCTCTTTCTAGTTTAAAGAGACAGGCAACAATAAATGGTTGGACATCTAAAGAAAGTAACACCAAAAAAACCTGAAAGAAAAGTAATGGTATTGTTATTTATTTAATTTAACAACGTTTTATATATATATATATATATATATATATACATATATATATATATATATATATATATATATATATATATTATATATATATAATGTTGCCACCTTTAAAATGCCATCATCAAAATAAGTTAAATGTTTTATTTTTATTAACATCAATCTTTTTTTCTTAGCATATATTGTTACTTAAATACTATTTTCTTTTAATATAGACATATATTATTAATAGAATGTAAATATGTTTAGGATGTTAGCTTAACTTCTATGCATTAATACATTTAATTTTCTTTTTTAGGTATTTATGTTTTTTTAACTGTTTATTGTATATTTTAAAATAAGTTACTAACAGTAGATGTAGATGATAGTAAAGTAAATGCAGTTTTGAATAGTCTACATTAACTAACTGTTATATTGTTTCTTTAATGACAGCTTGCATTTAGTAACATAAAATATTTAAATGGAGCATTTTTTGTATAGGGGTGGATTTGAAAGATTTATTTAAACTGTGGGTTGTGGTAGATGACTTCAAATATGCATTTTAACAGAAGTTATGTTCATTTGTATTTAAAACTGTTTAATGTTTTTTTTTTTTTTTCCTTTCTTCATTTGCAATTGTTAAATGCGATTGTGAGCCTTTTCTAAACAAAATAGTTTCCTGTTAATCTGTTTTTCCTACTCACAACACAAAATCTTTTAAAATAATGTAATTTAACAGCTTAAGGTTATTTTAAATGTAATAGCAATGCAGACTCTGTCTTAAATGAGTTTGAAAGCAAGAAGAAATATGTTGAACTTTGACCTGACTCTCAGCAGAAATTAAATGAATGGAATGTTAATACAAGCAACAAGAAAAGAAGATTCAAGCAATCTCAAGTATCAAAATGTGTTTAAAATATGTTTTGTAAATTTTTGTCTGCTATTTAATAATTTAAAATTATAGTAAATGTATTAAATGATTGCTGAAGACATTTTATAATTGCAAATCACAAATTAACATAAAAATATAAAGATGCAAGTATTTGAAAGTCTTACCATGCATTTAATTTAGGTATATGCTAAAGCCTTAATTATACAAATAGACCTCAGACAGTATGTATTTTTTATATATCGGTTGCTTTATTCACATACCCAGTGTTTTGACATTTACAATGTTTAAGACCCATGTTGGGGGTGTAATGTAAGTTATAGAGCTATACATTATTTCTGCTTATATAATTTCATTTTCAAAGTCAATTTAATGAATGAACACCTGTAATATGGTTAGAATTCCAGTGTCCCAGGACAGTTATACCTTCCACCTACTTTAGAGAAATATTTACCAATGTTTAAACCCACAATAAAGAAAAGTCCTGTACTCTATATAAAAGTGTGTGTGAATGTATGAGTGTGTGCGTGTGTGCGTGTGTGTGTGTGTGTGTGTGTGTGTGGCAGGAGCATGAGTAAGTGGTGATTGGTAAGGCCAGACATTGGAAAATAGCACTAGCCTTCTATTAAGTCAGAGTAACTAAGGAGTGTAAGTGTGCATGTGCATGCATATGTGTGTGTGTGTGTGTGTGTGTGTGTGTGTGTGTGTGTGTGTGTGTGTGTGTGTGTGTGTGTGTGTGTGTGAGTGTGTGTGTGCGTGTGTGTGTGTGAATGTGTGTCTAATGGTTTACTATCAAAATTCTGAACATCATAAAGAAAAGCAGTCAAAATACCAAGCCTAAATGCTGACTGTATATTAATTAGCTAAAAATGTTGAAAACTAGATACCAACAATATCAAATTCAGCATTTTGAATGTCTTTGATTTTTTTTAATTGCATTCCCTGGCCACTGTCTGCTTCCATTACCCAAATGCACATTATATTTGACCTGCAGTCATCTGTAGTTTAATCTCTGAGTTACACATTCTTTCCAACCACTTGTGCTGCAGCACATGCTACAATTGTGGAGGACAAGTACAGTACTTTAAGTAAAAAGTAGAAGCTATGAAATATGTGGAATGTATTTTTTACTGTAAGATGTAAACATTAGTAATTTATAAGACTATTTGAAAAAAAAAACAAGAATGTATAAGAACTATGAAGTACATGCATAAATATTGGTTCAAAGTAATCCACGCATAAATAGAATGAGCAATGCCAAACATCTAGCTCTACAAAACCTCTCAGTGTTAACTGTTCCCGACAAGAAATTAATACTCAGAGATAGACTCTTTACCCAGTAACTGACACCCTATTGGTGATGAGGGCAAACAGCATAACAGTTTACTTTTCAGATCTTCTATATGGTTCTGTTCTAGTTTGCTCTAGTTAAATAGCATGCAAAACATCCAACAGAAACAATTGCTTTTTACCTAATAGACTTTTTGAATGTCTATGCCAGCCTTCAACTGCATTTTGACTGTGGGAGTATCCTAGCATACATTTATCCCATTGATTCCAGAATTTGATGTCAAATAAAGGAGGAATTCATTCAGATGTAACACTACATATACCATAGAGTCTAGGCGTATATTATTACATTTAAAGAATTCACATAAGTTTTTAACAAAGTCAGGTATATCATGTTCTATTTCCTCAAAAGTAGACTGTATGCAACCAGGCGAGACAAACACTAAAGCAGGGATCTATTTACATAGTATTGTAAAATGTGTATTGTTACCAAACCAAGATGCCAAATTAACTTCTGTATTTGCCTCCAGATGTTCTAATAAAGATAGAACCCAACATTTGGTAAGCTGTCTGGTAAATTACACATTATGCAATTAACAGCCCATTTCTCAAAATCACTTTGAATAATTAATGGCTTCAACACTAGATCATACTGAGAACAGAGATTAAGCACAGATATCCAGAAGTGGTCACAACTATCCACTTTCTTTGATGGCAGTATACCATACACAAGTGGAATATCTTTACCATGAGCACTCCTTTACAGTGAATAGTATAAACTTGTTTGATCTCCCTTGTACTCATAGCCAGTTTTAGGCACCAGCAAAACCTGCAGTCACTGGGGGCCCCTGTTCCCTGGGGGCCCCCAACCCCAGCAAGTTATCTTATCTTGACATTTTTTCACATGTCTGTAAAACCAATGAAAGCTTGTACAGCAGTCTTGTATACTTAATAAACCACAGTGGTAATAACTCTTATTTATATCTGCCTTAAAATTCTGGTTGTAGTAACAGTGTTTTGTCAAGTAACAGGCATCAGAATTCCATTAAATATTTTACCACTGACATAGTGCCCCTGGCTTAGTTAAACCTTGCTTTTGGACATTTTCTACACTAAAACAAACTACACAGCCAGTTTTAGGTCCCTGCAAAACCATGGCTGCAGGGGGCCCCCTTAATCATCTTTGACATTGTGGGGACCCCACAAAATCTGCTGCTGGATGGGGAAAAATGAGGAAGAAAAAAATGTATTAATTTCCTAATTATGCTCTTTAACATGAACAGGGCTGTGTTATGACCCTGTTAGGGTGATAATGAACATGAACAATATAAGCACTAGATGGATCAGCAGCCCAGAGTGACTTACCTCAGTGCAAACTTTGGATTTTAAGAAGAGCTGATTCTTCCGATCATAAGGGATAGTTTCTCTTGCAGGTAGTTTTACAAATAATACCAGAACACCAGATACTATAACTCAATTTATTTGCTTAAGAATTCAGTACAATCCCAAAAATAGACTAAAGGCTCAGAATCAGGAATATGTTTAAATATTACTCTAATGTGCCTAAAAATTACTAGAATAACATAATTTGCATCAACATGTATTTTTGGACAATAAGTATAAACAGATATCTGGATTGATTGACTGTAATCCTGAATGATTTACCAGCAAATCAGACTTTTTCCGAATGATAAAGCAAAAGTATGAACAAAATCAGGGAAGGTCTGTGAAAGTAGGGACAGTGACAGGTATGCATTACTCCTCAATGAGATAAATCTTATCACTTCTGCTGTTTGACGACTGCTAAACTGCAGTGACTGATCTGGTGTGGCAGTACCAGTGTTGCACAATGTGCTGCTGTTTGCTGAAATTAAGTACAAAACTAGTACTGCTGTGGCTTATCCATGTGTATCACTGATTTTTATCTGTGCATGCACCCAATAATGCCAGGACACAGACATTATCCTTCTGTGCATCAGTAAAAAATGTACCTAACAAGTAATTAGATTTCAAAAGTAAGACATAACATATATCACAGAACATTCAGACACTTAGATATTCTTGGAGTCCGGTGGTCCCCACTCACCAGACTGTCTAAATGGATAATGGAGAATCCCTTAATCATCCTTGACTTTGTGGGGGCCCCCACCAAAGCTGTTGCTTGGTGGAGAAAAATGTTTCAATTTTCTGAATATGCTGTTTAACCTGAATGGTGCTGAGATATGACCCTTTTAGGATAAAACTGATAGCCTCTGTTTACAACCGCACTCATTCTAAAACCAGCCCTGCTCAAGTGTGTGTGTACAGAAAGCTGCTACAGGTTATGAGGGGCTGGAGATTGTGTGGTTATTACATCTTTAATTTTCATCACAGTCAAACCTTAGAGGTGCGCACATGAAGTTATTATAGCTTGTGTTTTAGCTGAGGGCAGTGTTTCTCACAGACCTCAGAGGTGTACAAAGAAGGTTACTATAGCTTGTGTAAGAGAGGTGTACTGTCTAGGAGCAACACATTTTAATATATTACTGAAATCATTCTCACAATCATGTATTAGGCATATATACATGTGGCTGCCTTTGAGGGCTAGGGGTGAAGAACATGCTATGTATATACAAATCAGCAGTCACTTGAAATCTCTGCTTTCATCCCAGTCTAACACCAGAGGGATGCATAGGCAGTGACTGTCTTTTGTAGGGGGTTATAGAGATAGGCAGTATTCCCAGATAAGACTTAAGTATTCTCACAACTACTGGCTTGTTAGTTTACTGTAAGCTACAATTTTGTCAGCTTTGAAAATTAAGCCTTGGGCAAAACTTATGTCTTCCTTGAAAAAAAAAAATAAGACTGAAATTCTTTTATTTTTCATGATTTTTGTTTAGGCCACCATTGGAGTAACATGTTGAGAAAATGCTCTAACATGCATCCCAGACCATCTGTAAACCTGTGGCTTCTTGGTCCCTGGCTCGAGTTATTTCCTAAATTATTATTACTGTGCTGTCTTGTTCAGGAAAGGTGTGTTGAAAAGATGCAAGGAAAACTAAAGCTGAGCCACAGCAATGAATTTCTTTCCTTAATCATAATTTCTATTCAGACCATTATTGGATGAAAAGGTTGTGTTAAATGCATTTCAGAGCATATAGAAAGTTATGGCTTCTTGAAAAAGCTGAGAGTAAGGCAGCATGTGAGAGAAGGAAGAAAAAGTAACACGCATGGTATGGGAGCCCAAAATGAGTATGAATCAGAGGAGAAGACTGGATTGTGTGTTTGTGTGTGTGTGTGTGTGTGTGTGTGTGGGGGGGGGGTGTTGAAATGTAGGCCCAGTCATCATTTCACTTTAAGTCCAGACCTGTACATAGACTTGTTGCAATGTATCATTGTTGCAACTAAGTGCCAGTAACTGTAACTGACCCTTTGTTAGACAGGTCAACATAGTGATAGTTTGGTACATAGGCCTGTTGTAATGTAATAGCTTGTAGCTGTAGGCCTGTCTGTGGAGACTACTCCCTAAAAGTTTGCAGCATGAAATAAAAGGTTGCTTAAGATGGATGGCATTGATAGGATGATACTTATACTGGAAGTATCTAGGAGGCCTCCAACTTGACATTTGCTGGGGGCCCCCAAAATGCTAACACCGGCCCTGCTTGTACTGATATAGAAAGTGCCATCTACAAGGATAAATTTAGAGGAGCACAACACATGCATGTTTTCTTACATAGTTGGAATTACAGTATTCAGACTTGTATTACTAACAGCACTATGTTGAATGATAAACTGACCATTTGTTTACTGGAAGCATTTCTGCTGTTAAATCTCTCAGAAAAGGTATATCAGTAAAACTTTGCTTTCTGGTCTTACGTCTTATCCTAAGAACAGACTGTTTCAGTGCTGCAGTATTTGATAAGGTATTCAAAACAGCGGTCGAGGTACCTGCAAGGACTTCTGACAGTAACTTACATGGCTCTTCCAAAGTCTGCTCTGTATGCCTTTTAATTTTATCACGTACTTTCAACTCCTCACAATTAAATGCGTCCAATTCATGAAAATGACAACAACTTTTCTGAAATGTTTTACCATCAATATCTAGCTCAGTTACACATCATCCTTTACATTTATCACTACTTTTCCTTGTGCAACACCAATACCATCTACTGTCAGTACATTTAGTAGTACTGGTAAACATCTACACATAAAACCTTCCTTCCTTTCTGTGACATAACTGTCTCATAAACATTACTGATCATCCCAGGAACCTCACCAAAACTCGTACTCACATATGTATTACAAACACCTAAAAAAGTATATATAAAATAAATGTAACAATTAACTACCTAGGATGCTCATAAACATTGCTGACTGTTCCAAGAACCTCAGCAAAACTCTCAGTCTCATATTTATTACAAACACCTAAAAAAGTATATATAAAATAAATGCAACAATTAACAACTACCTAGGATGTTTCCAATACATTTCCAAAAGTATTCAATACTTACAGGTTCGTCCTACCTCATACAGTCCTTCTGTACCATATATATTACTCTGCCAATGTTGAACATACATTATCCTATTCTATTTACAAACACAAACATTGTGAGCTATGTCATAATGTTGACAGTGCACTGACCAATCAGAACCATCAAAAGAAAGAAACACAAATTCTAAATTCTGAATGGTCATAGGTGATCAGTCATTCAAATGCTGGTAACATGACAAATGCATTCTGGTATGTTGGGTAATGTTATCTCGACATTTTTGCAAATAGACCCATTATTTTGATAGTAAACCATGTCTAATGTTCTTTTCTGCCTGTCTTATTCTTCTACAAAAGAGTTATACAGAGAACTTAAAACAGTTTTTAGCCAAACAGAGAACCTTCATTTGTTGTAACTAAACCAAATATAGACAGTTCATTATAGCAAATCAACCAATAGTTTCTTATCTGCATGAGATGTTTATCTTATTTATCTATTTAACAGCAAACACCAGCAGAATAAAACAGAGCCAGGTGTTATAAAAACGTTTATTTGCTCATAAAATTAAAAAGGTAAGCACTTTCACATCTGCTTCATCAGATCTTCTACAGAAATTGAATGAACTAGCATGCTTATATATGCAAACACAAATCAAAGTATTAAACCAAGCATAAATATAGCATATACATAATAAAAAACAATTAAATTAATATAACAACCTATATAGGAAGTAATATCACTCAAACATTCCTGAAAATGTATCAGTACACTTTCAGTACTGAGCCAACATTGATCTATTTGAAGCAAATATTATAAAAAGTAATATAAAATAATGCAAGAATATACATATAATATATAAAATAAATATATATAAATAAAAAATTATATAATGGCATTATATATATTTAATAACACTCAGCAGTTATCACTTTCTAAGGCTTCATCCTTTAGAATAGGTCTTAATGGGACTTTTTCAATAAGAACCCAGCTCTTAACCTAATCATCCAGTTGACCTCCCTCATTTCAATAAAGTTTCTCATGTCACCACCTTGGACACTGGGGTTTATCCTGTCAATCACCATGAACTGAAAAGAGTGTCTCACATCAGTGGTCATAACATGTTTGGACAAGGCATTGTTGGCAGAAGCACAATAGAAACTGTATGAATGCTCTCTAATCCTGTTGATCAGAGGTCTAGTCATCTTGCCATCTGGCATGGTAGACCACATGTTGACCTACGTCCATTATCAGGATGTGGAAAACACCCACTACTGTCTACATAGTTACAAAAATTACATGCTCCACATGCCAGTGTACTGGCTCCACACTCAGACACACCAGGTTTCTGGTTATCTGGACAGCATAATAACCTTTTTAGATTTTTCTTATTCTTATATAAGAATCTGGGAGTGTCACCTACAAGCCTCTGGATGTTGGGATCAGTTGTTAATATGTTCCAGTGGCTCTTAATAACATTCATTGTCATCCTAGTGTCAATAGTGTAAGTTAGAGAAACAGAGATATTAGTAGGTCAATCGGAGTTGGTCTCCTACCATTGGAATCAGTGGAGTGTTCAGAGTAGTACGGTCTGGCTATACTGGATCTAAGTGGAGGTATGCTACAAAGTATATCACCAACCTCCTTTCCTTTATAGCCTTTGTCAGTCAGCTTGCCTGTTAAGCATAACAACTCAGAATTAAAACCATCATCTGTCCCATTCAGCCTAGAGACTTTCAACCCCTGTCTCTTAACTATATTCTTAAATACATGTGATGAATGCATTTTATCTCAGTGCAACAGGGAATTCCTATAACAGGGTTTCCTGTATATATCAATACAGGGGGAACCCTCAACCTGTCTTGTTAAAAGCACGTCCAAAAATTCAGCTTGACTGTCTGAATAGTTCAGAGAAATTTTCAAAAAACTGGTAGAGGAGTTCAAATCTTGATGGAACTTGACTACCTATATAGTGGTTCCTTTTGTCTGTCCTAATTTGTTTTTTGGCTTTGTTCCTTAGTTTCTGGTATGCCTGTCTATTAGTTTGAGTTTTATTTTTATACGAGTACCATGTTTTATCTCTTTGTTTTAACAGTAGAGTGGTATCTCTTGTCAGCCAGAAGGCACCATTGGATTTGGCTCTAACAGTTCTGATAGGGGCAAGATGGTTTAGAATGTTTTGGAAAGTGTTATTGAAGTAGTCTACATCACTTTCCAGGGGGAGAGATGAGAGTGATCTCCAATTGCATTGATTAAGTACAGATATGAAGTCATGGGTTTTGAAACTCTTTGTGTAACAGATTTGTTGGAGGGTGGAGGATTTTAATGGATTCACTTGGTGTCTAATTATAAAGGTGGGAAGGTGGTCGCTGAGGGTGTCTGGGAGGGAGCCTGAGATGAAGGACTGAGATGGTCTCTTAGTAAGGATCCAGTCTAGGATGGACTCCTTTTTTGATGCTTTATCTACCCATGTTGTAGTTTTGATTAGTTGAGTGAAACCATGTAGGTTAATGTGATTAGTGGGGTGGAGCGAGTTACAAGAGGAACAGTCGATATTAACGCCACCTATTATGACTGTTCCTAGGTGAAATATTTGGGATGCCCAGTCTAGAATGGATTCAACTGTATTAATGTTATTGGCAGGGGATATAAAGGTATCTATTGTATGTAAGTGCTTTTTGAGTTGATTTTCAGCTCAGTGAACATAGTTTCTGCATTATTGAACTTGGGTTGTTCATTGACTAACATTTCAATGGTCGGGTTGTTTTTGAAGAGGAGAGCAATTCCTCCACCTCTTTGGGATATTCTGTCTTGTCTAAGAACAATATAACCAGGTGGAACAAAGTCATTATTATTGTTTAGTGGTTTTAGTCAGGTCTCTGTGAGAGGGACTATGTTGGGGGAGTACAGGGCCAGGGTAGCTTATAGATCTGGGATTTTATTCAGTATGTTCTTGTGTTGAGTAAAAGGAGATCTATTGATTTCCTCGGGGAGGTTAGAATGTTATTTGTTTGGTAGCGGGGGGTTGTTACTCTTTGTAGGGCCAGGGTTTGGGTGCATGTCTCCATTAAGTATGATTTGTGATGATATTTGGATTATAGTATTTAGGCATTTGATTATACATGTGTTATATTTTGAGGAAATGTGGTTGTTTAGTTGGTGTGGGGTTAGTTTGAATGTGGAAAGGTTAAGATTTGAGAAGTTGTAGATAGAAGATATTACTAAAAATGCTGGCTGTCTTGTGAATGGGAAGGGCAGGTAGGGGATTTGGTCTGAAATTTTGAGTTGCTAGTGTAGTGGTAGGAGGGTAAGTGTGAGGTGATGGTGAGGCTTATTATTAATAGAAAAGTTTTTATTGGGGCCACATTTTGCTTGGACAAAGTGTTGATGTATTGTTGTGAATTTTTAGTAGGTGTCTTCACAGAAGTGAGTAAGGATTTAGGTGTGGCTATAATTTATGTAAGTTGTGGTTAGAGTGGGGTAATTAAGTAGGGGGTATTAGCCAGAAGAGATTGTACAATTTGGGTTTTGAGTGAGTGAGATGATGTGGAGTGAAGGTAGATGGTGATGTGAAGTGAAGAGAGTGAGAATAGGAGTAGCTGTACAAAAAGGAGGTTGGTGTGAGAGTGAGGCTTAGGTGGTGTGGCTAGTCAGATATAAAGGTCAGGAGCCTGTGGGTGGATGGAAATAGGAGTAGGATAGGGGAGCAGAGTGAGAATGAGCATAGTGAAGGATGAACGGAGTGGGAAGAGACAAATTACAGGTATGTGCAAGTAAATACAATAATTTGCTCTAAAACTATTGGCTGCATAGTAGTAGTAAGTTAATTTGTCCATTAAGCTATAACACTTGTTATTATAGTTACTAGTGAGACTGCCTTGGTATGGGCAGCTGGGAGCCTAAATAAATGTATATAGTAAGAGGGTTCTGGTTAAATAGAATGCTGGAAAAAGTGAAACAAAATGGATTTAAGTTGGGAAGGGAGTCTATAGGAAAGAAATGAAATTCAAAAGATATCTGATGACCAATCAAATTTACTATAAGGATTAGAGGAAAAAATATAATGAAGTACCATTTGCAAGCTACTGTAATAATACTGGAGGAGGAAGACATAGAGTAAAAATTCCTTGCTGCTGGCTCAGGTGTTTGTATTTAGCGAGTTAAGGTTTATCATAAAATACAGCTTTCAAAATAATTTTTATGGTGAAACATACATATAATTGTTTATGGCTCTTCAGGGCAACATAAACTCCTGATATCTTTTAGGTTTCACAGAGCTGGATTTTTGTGCAATAAAAGGAGCTTGTAGCAGTGTCATAAATGATGGGAATGCACAACAATTTTGGGATATAATCGTGTTTGGTTCTTCAAGGCAGCATAAACTTCCGATATCTTTTAGGTCTCACAGAGTTGGATTTTTGTGCAGCAAAAAGAGCTGTAGCAGTGTCATGAATGCTGGGAATGTACAGTAATTTAGGCAGCAAGTGGACAAACATACCATGAGGCCAACAGAGGAGGAATACCTGTTTTAAAAATGGAGGCCATTGAATTGGATATATATATATATATATATATATATATATATATATATATATATATATATATATATTTAATAAGGAACAGTAAGAATAGAAAGGAATCACTGATCATACATGATAAATGCTATTTCATTATAATTTAGATCTTGTATTTGTTTTCTGGAATTATAATCCGATTGAACTGTAAAGCCTTACACTATATTATAAAGTGATTTATTAGACTTTCAGTTGTTAAATGCTGAGTGTGGTTTAATTGCATGGTCTCTAATGTTATTGTATCATATTTAGGAAATTAGTGGCATTCATTTAGTTTGTTAGTAGTGAAATAGGTCAGTTAGCAAATGGTCTGTATGATTCTATCATCAAACCAGAATTTTTTTTATTCCATGATAAGAGGTCTAAATGTTTCTAATTTTGAATGCTCAGTTTTAACTAAATTTTATTTGTCCATGACAAAAATCTTTAGAATTTGTATTTTACTTTTTACACTAACCATCAACTTTTAGTTTTCTTCAAGCCAAGAGTGCACCCAGATGAAATACTATCTGAAACTATCTGAAACTATAAAAGATATAATAGATTTGTGGGGAACTAAATACAAACCCCTTTTCTGTAATGGTTTGGCCATCACTAATGCTAGTTTCATTCCACATAATACTAGATTCAGTTTAAGTATGATCATTCCTTATGGTGAAGGTGAAAATACTTTGAAATCAATAATTAGGAAAAACTGGAATATTTTTAGGGGCAATTTAGAAATATTTAAATTTTTGGGACATGGTCTGCAATTTGTGCACAAAACAGGAAGGAATATATTTTTTTTTATGGAGTATAACATGCCATAATACCCCCTAGGTTTGACACGTACATCAAGATGTGATGCATGTAAGCACCGTTCATTTATTTTAGGTAGTGATACCATACAGGTCCAAGGTAGAACATGATCAGCTATGTTACAGAAAGGGAACTGTAACACTAGAGGTCTAGTTTACATCGCTGTTTGTCAAACCTGTAAACATTATTATGTAGGGAAAACAGAAAGGGCACTAAAATCTAGGATTTATGAACACCAGTATGCTATTTCCAGGTGTAATATTAACAACGCCCTGTACAAACACACACTTACATGCCAGGAATTCTAAAGCTTTAAATTTGGAATCTTGGAAGTTGTTCCCAGAAGTTCCAGAGGTGGTTGGTGGGAGCTTAGTTTAAGATTTAAGAGAACTATGTTGGATTATAAGGTTAAATGCTACTAATGCCCCTGGCCTTAATGAGCATTTCTCATTAGCACCAGTATTAAAAAGAAAAGCTTTAAAACTGTAATACATATATATATATATATATATATATATATATATATATATATATATATATATACACATATATTTATAATTTTTTCTGGGTTTTGTAATACATGGTTTTTAATAATTTTTCTTTATGGATGTTTTTTAAAACAGTTTTTTAAAAAAATATTTGGATTACATATGACGTATCCTTTTTTCCTGTTAATTTATTGATTAATTAATGACTTGAGCTATTTAATGGTGACATCACTTCCTTTTTACTTAATTCTGATGAGGTCCCAGAATATTGATGGAGGGATGAAAGCACTAAACTTCAATTTTATGGATTTATCACAATAAAACAACTTTTTATAAACTTATTACAGACTGGATGTGGAGCTTATTGTAAAATCCTTGTTCAAGCACTGCTTATTTTATTTACTTTGTAAGTACAACTTTTTCTCAAAAAAAAAAACAGGTAATTATTTTTAACACCATCTCCAATAAATTCTCATAAATATTAATATGATCTTGCTGAATCCCTTTTTGGTGCAAAAATTCAACAAACCACTCCATCCCCAATTTATGTGGGATGACTGTGTACTGGTATTTGTACATATATTGTAATAAATATATATGATTCTTTGAATGGTATGGTATTCATGCAGAAAAACTCCCATGAATCTTTACTGACATATTTCTCATCCATAACTATGGATTTTAATTTTTCATCATGAAATTTTGCACTGGGATACATAATTGATCCATGGGGGAATCTACTATGATTCTCCTTCGGGGTTGTTTAATGTTTTTATGACTTTTGGGAATTCCAAACATAGAAGGAATTAAAGGTGTTGCCACATTCAAATAGCTGAATTCATCTATCAGGATTTTACAATCTATAAATAGATCTTGAAAGTTAGCTCATATTTGTTTATATGCTCCAGTTAATTAATGGATGTTTCACAGTAAGTCTCCTCAGTGAAAAATGTTTCATCCTGTTGGAATAATCTCTCTTCTCTATTAGAACATCTCACTCCCTTGTCTGGCTTCATAATACAAATCTCTGAATTACTCATGAGTTTGTGTGGGCTGGTAGTCTCTTCCTTCATGAGATTGCTCAAATTTGGAACCTTAGGCAAGGAACTCGGTTCCCTCCAGAAGTTCAGGTCACACATCTTCTCATAGAAATGAATGGCTGGATGTAAGGGTGGATTGGATGTGCTAGAGATATGTAATGCACTGAATGCCTCATCCACTTGATGAAACATTACATTAAAATTAAGTTTTTGCACAAATAATTTCAAGTCCATTAATGTATTAGCTATATTAGCACATTTTATTTTGACAAATGTAAAACCCCTTGCAAATAAATCAGAACATGTGGTACTAATATTTTTTGAGGAATAATTACAAACTTTAACATCCCCGTTCATATTCTGAACAATAGACACTGTTATCTCTGTTGCAGCATTCTCTGAAATCTCTAATTTCAGTACTGTCCTCTCTACTGCCTTTCTCTGGGGATGGGAGAAAGCTATGCTGTTTGTTTGGGGAAATTTATGTTGTTGTCTCCCCTTGAGACATTCTGATGTCTTTAGGATAGAGTCCTCCCATTGATCTAAAAAAATATTTTGTCTAGACTGGTTATTCTGTTCCGAGACCTTGAAAATGGTTAATGTTTATCACATCAGTTCTATGTTCAGAACTGTTGGGAAATTGGTTTGAGTTAAATCTAGTTCCCCAATTTTGGAAGAGTGGGGGTTTTGGGTAAGCCTTATCACAAACATACCCCAGGGTTCATGAAGCTTGGCGCAAGGATGGCATTAGCCTTGCACCAAACGTGTGGCGTAGAGATGGCACAGCAACACCATATGCATATTAAAGAAGGCGCACTGCTGCACTGTCCACATGCACAGGAAACGTGCGCGAGTGCAGGGGGCATCTTTAAGCACTTCACGGAGGTGTGAACATGTCGGCTACAGTCGCGCAACCTAAAATGCTGACTAGTACAGCTTGCCTCTAATAGTAATCACTCCTGTCAGTGTCCGTGGATACTGAAATGTATGCAAAGCATACAAGAGAGTTCCATGAACACCAAAATAAAATCCCAGGTGTAAACACATAAGCACGTAGCTGAATGTTGAGCCCCCGTCCCTCGAATAATTACATTTAAATCCCCGTGTCCATATTTTATTATAGTGTTGATTGTTATACCAAGTGGAAGCAAAACACAGCGTGTTTGCGTGCCACTGCCCTTTGCTAAGCCTAGCTCAATGGTCAGAGCATTCACTTAATAACTGCCCATTCGCGGTCCAAGTCGTCCTTGTCTGGACACCCCAAAAATGAATGGGTATAACCTGGGTCAACCAACCATGTCATGAAAGATAAGTATTTGCGTGTACCTATGGGCATGAAGTACAGCATGTGTAAGACCAAATATGCTAGGGTTGGCCTCAATTATGGTACCAGAGATATGTAGAGTAGGCAATGTGTACCGCTGTCTGTGCCATGGTCTAACAACCAGAGAAGGGATGGATGGTGTGTATGTGGATTTTTGAAGGTGATAGGTAATGTAATAATCTGCCAAGGGGAGACTGGGATGAATGTATAATAGGTGTACTGGAGGTGTACAAGGGTGCAGTGGGAGAATCCAAAAGGAAACTAAAGAACATACATTCACATCCCCAATACACCCTGTCAGGTCATATTGCAAAACACAATCCCACAAACATATGAACATTAAAATGTATGATACACATGTACAGAAGTGGTACCGGATCACACCACATAATGGTTTGGCCTGAACTGAGCCATCCAACCCCTACACACCTGGATACATAATTGAATACCCATCGTCCCCTCCACAGCACACCCCCCTTGCTGAACATCCACCAAAACCACCCATACTTGGGCTGCTAGCTTGGGCCAGCCATATCTGCACATAGTGCCTCCTACCCACATCTAGTAGGCAGTCTCACCCTAAGCAGTCCTAGGCCTGAAAACTAGGTATCCCATGCATGTATAACCCTTCCTCATTTTCATATAGCTAAAAGAATGGTGTTAATAGCATTCACAATTTTTGGACATCCCTCATGGGATAAGTGTCTGTTCTCAAGATTAGACATAGTGACACAACACGATTCCCACTCCCGTTGACATCCGGACACAGGTCGGATTATCAGTACTTTTCCACAACCTTGTTCAGCCTCCACCCAGTCCTGAAGAACATACGACCCTGGATTAAACACCTGACCATGATGCACTTCTCCCCACGTGCATTATCGGGAATATATACCTTTCACATGTTCCCAAGAAGCTTCCCCATAGCCATCTTCCAAATAGTACACATCCATAAATTGTATACCATGTCCAGGTTCCATGTCGTAATGATGCAGACTACCTCTGTATACAAAGAGTACAGGTCCCTCCTGGATGCAGGTGTTCATATACATGGGCATGTATAACCCCAAATATGTAGACATATATCTATAAATGAACATACTTATATTCGCATAGCTACACATCACACATACATGCATATAACTAGTTGTCAAATGTGTCCTATTCATAAATATGTATACTTGCAAATGTATACATATGTATCTCAGGAACATACGAATATTAACATGTACTATACATATGTACACCAACTGACTGTCACATTTGTTGCCAGTAGTGTAGAATGCCTGTAATAAAGTCATATATCCTAACTACCATCCATGCAGAATGTATCACGGATGGTTTAGTGGTCAAACCAGTGACTATGGTGTTTATGTTCCTGGGTCCAAGCCATGCAAGGGCTGCTAATTTTATATGATGCCCAGAATAATGGCTGTCGGATACAGGGTGAGTAAGGCACATTCAATCAGACGTAAGTGGGTATGTACAGTGGTAAGTGGCGGTCATTCAACAGTATGGAAAATGTAAATAAGCATGTAGGTGTATATGCATGTGTATGTACAGACAGATATATATATGCTCACTGGCATGTGCTGACATGGCATCCAGGAACTGGTAGAATACTCTTGATGCTGATGCCTGTGAGATCCCCATGATATCCCCAGTTGTGCTTTGGGAGGTACCTGTGGCTAGTATACCTAGGCTTACACATACCTTGGTATCCACTGAGATGGGTTCCCCTCGGCCTGTTTGAAGTATCAGGTTTGTCGCTATCCACCCTATAGTGCTCCACTATCTCCAGCGCATGTAGCCTCTGGTAGGATACCCTGAGTCTGTACACTCTTCTCTGTCTCCTCACTGTGGGTTGTTCGGCAGCATTCACATCCTCACCACCCTCAGCCTCTTGCACATGTTGTTCTAAGTTGCCTGCTGCAGCCCTTCTCATTTTGTAGGTTTGTTTGATAAATTTTCCCAGCTTGTATACACTGGTGGTGTAGAGTGTGGAAAAAAACAGAGAGGACGGTGTTTGCTTAGTTTATAGTAGTGTTCTGGGTTGGTCTGGTCTGCTGCCTCTGTAATTGGCTGATTTTGATACATTTTACCTGTCAGCTCAGCTAGTTCTCCTTGATTACTTTCCTACTGCTGCTACCCCTTCTGATTGCCCTAGACAGGTTTAGACACACCCATAGCTTAGCCGTGCTAATCTGGGAGCAATCCCGAGCTACAGAGCTCCAATCCACTTACAGTATGCCTGACTAACCCCACATGATGTCACCTATATCCATGTCTTGCACCCTGCTATCTATACTATTACAGTCTTGGGACCTGCCTCACACCCTGGGGAAAACTTGGATTCACTATCCTTCACTATCCTTCACCCCATTTGCATAGGATTGCCTGCTAATGCATAGTTACATGTCCCACACTGAGCCTCCCCTAAATTAACTGCTGCTTACCGTCGCGCAAATCCACACACACCCGCTCACAACAGCTTAAAAGTGCCTTACTCACTCCATATCCAATGGCCCTTGTTCTGCCCAGCAAAAAGATTACTGGCCTCTGCAAGGCTTGAAACCAGGACTCTGCACACCACAGCAGATGTGCTTTACCACTATGTCATGGCAGATATACAGACATCGGTTGTTATCATGAAAATATCATCCAGCACAGTCATTCAACAGTATAGGACATGTATTCCATTATGTAGATGTATGTGTGTTTATGTCTATCTATATATATATATATATATATATATATATATATATTTATACACATACATAGATGTAGATTATATATTCCAAGAACAAACCTCTTGACACCAAAACATTAGAAAAGAATGAAACGGTAAACACCAGCAGCTACTGTCTTATGTACTGGTGTTAATCCCAGGGCAAGTGTGTTTTCTGTCTGACACATGGGCTCAGACTGTATTCTGGCTAATATTAGGGTTGCTGACTATACTTACCAGGCCTATTACCAAATGTATGGGTCTTGCCAACCCAGTCTTTTGGCTGATTGTGACTTATATGGCCACTATACAGGGAATCTACAAAACACACTCCTCAACACATCCAATGGCTAGACACTCACAGCCTCCAACACATAGGGTATGACTGACAAGCACACACCTGCTATGCCTTGTAATAGAACACCTACCTAACTACTTTAACACACTACAGCATTACGCATTTACAGAACGTGCTACCAAGATTACAAGGTTACAGCAATCCCAGAGGTGTATTCCTAGGTGGGTGACATCATCAGCCTTGCCAAATTTGAGTATAGGAAATGTACGGAGTGTGAGTACTCCAAAAAGCATTGTTCTGTCCACCGGCTGATGCACACGCACACACACACTCGGCATGTCTAGGACTATAATACCGACCTAACTACTTTATCACACTACAGTATTATGCAGTTACAGAATACGCTATCGAAATTACTGGGTCACAGTAATCCCAGAGGTGTATTCCTAGGTGGGTGACATCATCAGCCTTGCCAAAGATGAGTATAGTAATTGTACGGAGTGTGAGTATTCTAAAAAGCCTTGTTCTGTCCATCGGCAGATGGGCACACAGAAACACGCACACTTTGCATGTCTGAGATTAGAACACCGACCTAACTACTTTATCACACTACAGCATTATGCAGTTACAGAACACGCTATCAAGATTACTGGGTCACAGCAATCCCAGAAGTGAATTCCTAGGTGGGTGAAATTATCGTCCTTGCCAAAGTTGATTATATGAAATGTACGGAGTGTGAGTATTCTAAACGGCATTGCTCTGTCCACCAGCAGATGGGCACACACACACACACACACACACACACACACACACACACACACACACACACACACACACACACACACACACACACACATACACACGCGCATGCACACACATGCCAGTGATGGGATCAGAACACCTGCCTATCTACAGATCACTATGACTGTACTACGCAGTTATGAGTTGCACCACAGAGATTACACATTCCAAGGCACTCATCATGACTTTCTAGGATTGCGGACATCAACAGTGATGCTGACAGTTAAGATGTACATAGCTGTGAACCTGTGTGTTTAACGTAGGAGTCCATCCCTAACAGGAGTATGCCCTTCTGTGGAATGGATGACTACTATCACTATACAGGGTTACAATGGCCATGCTCATACACATAGAAACACATAACTTACACAAGGTGTCAGTGGGCATGCTCACGCACTTAATAGAACAGGGATGTTTGGAATGCACTTTGAGTCCAAATACACAAGGTTATACTGGGCATGCTCATACACTTAGTAGCACAGGGCTGTTTGGGGTGTACTCTGATTCTAAACACGGAAGGTCACAGTGGCCATGCTCATACAGTTAGATGTACAGAACATGTTGTAATGGTCTCTGGTGTTAGTAGTTGCCATTGTTAGCAGGAACACTGCACTACATGTATCTGACACTGGTCATCTACACAACATCTGCTGCTGTCCGTCAACTTAGATGTATCAGTCTATACCATGCACAATACTACCACTCGCAGTGATTACCTGCTAGGTATGGCAACTGCTTGACCAACACAATGAGCCAATGCCCTGCTGTAATTACAAGGTTTTCCAGTGTCTGTCAGTCTGGGATGACATGACCGAAAGAAGACAAGCCTTTGTCACAGATCACATGCATCCATGATTCAAGGGAGTGGTCATAATACCTTGTTCGCATTTGCCCATATAGTGCCATTCCAAGGCAAAAGACCTAAACCCAGGATAACACCCTGACAACTAGAAGACAATTGCATTGTATGCCTATGCTAACCAGTGCTAGATGTGTTGCTGTCATAATCACAGCTGCTCACTGTTGAACCTACAATGGGGAATACCGACATCTGTGCAGTGAAAAACACCTGGCTGAAGGCTCTGTAATGCACAATAGCACTACCACTTTATAGCTCAGAACCAGACATGTGGGCCATAACACTGGTACTGACCACTCCAGGTGGTGGTGTCCCCACATTCATAATGGCTACTCACATGTACAGACCTGTACACCAACATAAGTCATCACAGATGAGCCAGCTGCAGGTCACAGTGTCAAAAGCTGCATTCTAGGATGTAATCCTCAGACACCACCATGACCACAGACCACCAACACACATCCATGCATGTGGTATGACATGTAATGGTACAACACCTAGTAACCTTTGATTGGTTGACTGTACCTAGCCCTACAACAACTGTGCAGAGTACCCATGTACTGACACAGTTGCATTATGTGTTATGCAATGCAATGATACCACTGTCTGTAACTAGATCAGCTGTACACATGCCAGGGTCCCTCGGATATTGACAGAATTAACAGATGACTATTACAGTGCACCATTCAGTGTGTACACAGCCTGACATGAAGCTATGATTGTGTGTGTGTGTGTGTGTGTGTGTGTGTGTGTGTGTGTGTGTGTGTGTGTGTGTGTGTGTGTGTGTGTGTGTATGTGTGTGTGTGTGTGTGTGTGTGTGTGTGTGTGTGTGTGTGTGTGTGTGTGTGTGTGTGTGTGTGTGTGTGTGTGTGTGTGTGTGTGTGTGTGTGTATATATATATATATATATATATATATATATATATATATATATATATATATATAATATCTATCTATCTATCTATCTATATATATATGTGGGGAGCAGATTGTTTTGACATTTGTGTAGGATATAACCTGGAATGTTGACAGGTCCCATGCAGCCTGTATGTATGGCAATAGAGAATGCAGCCTGTACCTGCATAGTTGTTATTACAGGGGCTCTGTAGTGTACATGGATATATGAATGTGTATCTGTTGGGAGAGACAGTGTGCTTATGTTATCCAAGACCCTATCTGGCTGAACAGGTGCTATTTCCATAGCTGCAGTACTTCTCATGCCATACTGCTCTGAAGCACAGCAGGTCTTGTTGTTGCCATTATGTTTCATGACACAGCTATGGAATCCTCTGTGTTTGGCCTCATAATATGTGGATGAGTAGTTTCACAGTAGCTTTGCATGGCATTATATGGTGTATCTGCATCTTACTGAGGCTGACCATGGATCAACTTCCAGTCATGCGGGTTGACTCTTGCAACAGTTACTACCTTATGTGGTACAGTTTAAGGCAGGGTACCACTGGTTTGCCTTCATGTTTGTGTTTGTTTGACTCCTGTTTCTGTTTCAATGGCATGATCACTGCACATATGTGATTGCCTAAAGTGCATTTGTGTAGGACCCAGCATTTGCACGTGCAATCTACATCTGCATGGGTGCCATGACAGTCACCACTTTGCTCTTAAGGAGCATAACATTGGCTTTGAAGACTGACCATGTGTGGCATGCTGATATCCCTGTTGGTGTGACTATGGTGACCCAGGTCATTGGTGTTGATGACATCCAACATGCATTGAGCACATATTGGTACATGCTGAGTCTTTGCGGTTCATAATGTGATAGCTGAGTGGCCATGATTATGGTGTCCTGTCTCATAACTGGCATTCCCCATCACAGCACAATGACAGTTAGGATTTCTGAGGCATGGTGGATGATCTGTCACAAGGTGCAATATGGACTACACTTTGGCACAAAGGTAGTTGCTCAGCATAATGCATCTTATGTTGTGCAAGTGCAACTTGCATGGGGGTGTACATATCCCTCAGGAAGTTGGGCACACCTGTGGCCCATGTGTTCCAATAAAGGATGTTGGCCAAGAGGTGAGGTATGTGTTATAACATGGTCATGCAGGGGTGCTCTCCAAAGTACTGAACCATATCTCACTCACTGCACAGATATGTTCTCCATGTTTCAGATTGCTGTAAGTAAGTCCATATTGAGTACCTGATTTGTATCATTGAGAAGCAAGACCCGCAGTTTATTTCTTGGTTGTCCCTGTTGCACCAGTGGACTTTCACTTGAACCTGGCATGATGAGGGAACTATAGAGGAAGCATGGGCCATTGCCAGTATCCGATTTCTCAGGGGTGACAGGTGCAGGCCCTGTCTGGCAAAGCAACATGGTCTGTCAACCATATTATCCCAGGCAGAGAGATGCTGGATACTCTTTGAATTACACCAGTATGTTTCACGATTGTGGAATACAATCCTTGTCCCTGTACTGCTGCATCATTCTGGCCACTGGCAGAATGCTACCCAGGACTTGGGACATACCTGCATGGGCTACAAGACCTGACAGTTCCTACATGTGTTTCCATGCAGTCCAGGCTACTGCATCACAGGTCCTGCACAACAACATATCATATGCCAGAGACATGTGTATAGTTCTAAAGGTGGTCGGAGTGTATGAGTATGTGGCTAATCATGGCAGACAGGCAGTTGACACTATGTTTGCCCTCATATAGCTTGGTGTGTAACATAGTGCTAGGGTTTGAGTTCACAAATGAGTACTGTTGGTCATGTTTCCAGCCACGTGTTCTGAGGTGTGGCACAATTATGCAAACTATGTCATACAGTCTTTGTATTTTGTTGTCTGTCTATTCCAACTTGGGAGGCCTCTTGCTTGGCCAGATAATTAAGAGGCCTCTGTGGATGTGTGTGATATCTGGTAGAATGTGTGTGTGTCCTTACTATGTTCTGGTAAGGGTATGTGTTGGTTGTGGTGATAAGATGCATGTGTTAACCTGCACCTCTTGACTGTCTTGTCCAGTCATAGGTGTAGTATGGACTGCCTCCAAGAGCATCCCTGTAGCTGCATCCCAGACAATGTGTGGGGTGTGGTGTTAGGTGGGTTTGGCAGTGTACATGGCATAGAGATTGCATTCCCCCAGGATTGCCACATACACAAAGCTGACATTAGTAAACACCAGTAGCTGACTGCAGGACATACCTGTATGAGCATTCAGTACTACAACTACCACGTGCTGTATATAGTATACTTACTGTTTATGAAGATGTTTTAGACAGTGATGCTCACATGTAAATATTTGAGTTATGGATGTGGCAACACTAGCTATTACAGGAACATGGTAGCTACCTTTAGTAACAACCCCCCTCTGAGGGCCACATCACATCCTGATAGTTGATTAGAGATGATGCAAGTGTGAACAGGGCTGTATCCTTGTCTGGGTATATACTCACATACCCAGTAGAACCATGAGCTCTGTTGGGCACAGACACTCACTCCCCACACAGAGTCAAATATCAATAGACTCTGCTGCACTATCAACATGATCAGGATATAATCAGATAGTGTACGCCATCACCTATGAAGCAGCTATTACACATGGGCAGCAGTTTCCTACATCTTACACTCCTACTGCAGATGTCACACTGAAGTTAAAGATGATATGCACCCTCTTTCATTACCAGTACTGTCAACATATTTCCAAGCAGCCGTTAGTCTGGCAATGAGAGGTTAGGCTAGACAAATCTAAACGTTCAACCAGTGTGTCTCTACTGTCAATATCCACTCTATGTTGGTGTGCACATAGCCATTTGGCACAGCCCTATAACAAGGGTCAGTGCACATTTGTAGAACATGTACACATGCACAGCTGTCACTGCTTGCAAACAATAGTATAGAGGTGGATATTAGGCAAGGTGGACTTTTAGGCAAGGCTCATAAGACAAACCCACCACCGTACATAGCACAAGTAACCAGAAACTGAGGGTATTGCTACTCAATGCCAGAAACCTAAACCTCAAATTGCACACACTTGAGGCACTCCTCAGTATGGAGAACATTGATATCTGTGCAGTGACAGACACCCAGTTTAAGGCTCCAGAAAGCACCCCAACACCACCAGGCTATAACTAATACCACACCTTTTGACCACAGATCCTGGACTGGAACACAATAGCTGGGGGTGTGTCAATATTCATCAAGGACACTCACACCTCCAGGTTAGTGGCACAGCATGATACATCAGAGATCATCCAAGTGCAACTGAAAATGGGCAACACTGCAATCCAAATTGTAGCTTGCTGCAGATCACCCACCATGACCCAGGACCCACTTCCACATTTCCGGAGACACTGGGAAATATTCGGGTCCTACCAAACACCCTAATACTGGGTGATGTCAACTACCCAAACATTAACTGGGAGAACTACTCAAGTACTAACTCCCTTGCCCACTGCTTCCTAGAATTTCTTGACTCAAATGCCCTGGAACAACTGGTCTACACCCCCACCAGAGGGAACAGCATATTGGACCTGGTCTTCACCAACATGGGCAACCGGTGTTCCACACCCGATGTCAACCCCTCGCTGGTTAGATCAGACCATAGACTAATCACTCTGGATATTCACATTCCATCCACAACACCAAATAAGGAAACCACCATGAAAATATTTTCCAAAGCAGACTTCATGTTGCTTATGCCCAAGGTAAAATGGTTCACAGCCCCCATGCCAATGGACAATGCTGTCCAAGATGCTGAAACCTATACAAAGGCACTCTATGATCATCTGCAGGAATGCATGGATCATGCTATCCCAAGTCAAACCTAGACTCACTCCTCCAAGAACAGGAAACTGGTCTGGTGGATCCCTGCTATACACAGGCTCTACAATAGTAGGAGGTAACTAGTACAGATAACAGCAAAATCCCTAGAAGGACAGACATCCCTGATCAGTATCAGCAAGAAACTATGATCCCTCATGAAATCATCCAGGGCTAGCTTCAAAAGACAATTTCCCATGGACCCTACAGAAAACCACAAAGCGTTCTTTAGCTATTTCAAGAACCTAAGTGGGAACTCTCAGGTCTGCTAAGAGTTGGTGCAGACTGGCACAAAATACACTGAACCAAATGATATTGCCAACATTTTGGCAGACCGGTTCAGTGCAAACTTCACACCCCTCTCAACCCCTAAATGGCCCTTAACCATACCAGAAGAATGTATGGCCCTGGCAATCACCGACACACAGGATAAAACAGCCCTATCCAAAGCCACAAATACAGCCTCAATGGGACTGGACAGTGTCCCAGGCTGTGACTTACATGAGCTCCAAATGAACTAACCCCTCACCTAAACACACTGTTCAAACATAGACCCTATACAGGCTACATACCCACAGAGTGGCATACAGCAACAGTTATCCCACTGCACAAAGGTGGCGCCACAATGGACCACGGGAACTATTGCCCTATAAGCCTGACTAGCCTGGTCTGCAAGGCTATGGAGCGCATCATCATAGAACTTATTAACAGAGACATTGGGAACCTCCAGACACTCGACCCAACTCAGGTCTGCTTGACTTGAGTGCAGATCATGCCTACTGAACCTGTTTCATGTCTTTCAGTCACCTAGACTTTACGTGTGGGGTGTGGTAGTTCACACATACTACCTGGTCCTCGCCAAGGATTATGACACCATTCCCCACTCAGGCATTGTTTATAAACACACCAGCCAGTACATACACCCATGCATCACAGGTTGGGTTGCCACCAGGCTTATACACAGAACCCACATGGTAAGCCTAGCAGCCTCCAGGTCCAACTCTTAACCAGTCACAACTGGTGTCTCACAGGACTCAGTCCTGGGACCCCTACTGTTTGCCATATACTTCTCAGAGGTACAGGCAAACACAGGTGGACTACAGCAGACCGTGTTTGGTGATTGCTGCAAACTGGGAGCCATAATTGACAGGCCAGCTGTCACAGACATCCTTCAAGAGGCCTCACATAGACCAACACAGGGTGTCACAGTCATGGCCTCCAGCTAAAGGCCATGAACTGCATGGTCATTCCATGTTGGGAAAACTAAACACCCACATATTAACACATGAGTGGCAGCCACTTTAATACAGACAAGGTAATGGGTATGTGGGGACTACATTAGATAGTTATCTCTCCTTTGACAATCATATCTCCAAAGTAATTAGGCCATCCTTCTATGCAGGCCATCTGATTACTTAAGGGTTCGCATCTAGACATACTGAGGTTATTGTGCCCCTTTACTCATCACTCATAAATCCCATCATCAAGTATGATAACCCTTTTGGGATGTACCTCAGAAGACACATCCAACAGCTGGGGGGTCCACGAACATACCTTGCCCAGAGCATTACTGGCCGCAGACATGTGTTCTATGCTGCCAGACTGCATGAACTCTTGCATTACTCAGTGGCATCTCATTTACTCAGAGATGATCTTTGCTGCCCAACAAAGCCATGTCCAAGTCAGGCTTAATGGATATGCTCCACCTATGGGAATCCATGTCACAGTAAGCCACACACTGTAATGAGCTAAAGCTTGCCACAACCATAACTGGACAATGCTGGAGTGACAGATTCCTGTCACAGGTACTCCCCATGATTTGGAACTACATCCCTGATTACATTATACGGAGCCCCTCACTAACACTCCAGGGAAACCTTGCATAGTGGATGGGGAACAGAAGGTACACCCAGGAATCCCACAACTGGCTCTGCTCCACAGAGGGGCAGTTAGTTAATCAATGGGGTGGTGACAACTAACACATTTTGGCTAGGTGTATGAATGGCCTCGGGCAGTTAGCCAAGTACCTACCTATGTACCTATGAACCTATACATACAGTATCACCACATTACCTTGTGCCAGTAGTGGTTGTGTGTGCAATAGTTAAGGGCTGCCTATGTAGGATGCACACAGTACCACCTATACATAACAATTTACAGGTGGTCTTGTGTGTGTGCCATCCATGTTTACTATGTGTGCAGGTGAAAAAGGGTGTCAGTCCGTAGGTGCCTACACTGTCAGTGTGCATGCTATCCATTCCTTCTTTGCCAAGGCATGGGCATACTGGGCATGCCTCCATCTGCTTACTGGGGCTGGCTCAGGGTGTTCGTGGTTTGAGTACCTCTGTGCCTGTGGGGCCCTTGGCAATGGTGGTGTGCTGTGAGGGCCTTCACCATTCTGTCCCTGCTGCAGCTGTTTATGCAGGATCATATTGTGTAGCATGGCACATACTATTAAGATGTGGGCACACGTGCCTGGAGAGTATTGCAAGGCTCCACCATGTATGTCCAAGCAACAGAACCATGATTTCAGCATCCCAAACACATGTTCTATGATGATTTTGGTTTGTACATGTGCCTCATTATGGCATTCTTGCATGGGTGTGTGTGTGCATTTCTGATGGGAGTTATCATCAGTTCCAGTGCATAGCCAGCATACCCAACCAGGTGGCCATATGGGATGCCTGATACAGCTGTAAGGCATGCCAGGTCAGAGTCGTGATAGCTTCTAGGGCTGCCAGCTCACACATCCATGATTGCACACGACCTGACAGTTGATGGAGTGGTATCCCTTGTGGTTTATGTAGCGCCTACCCTGCTCACCGGGTGGTGACTTGATGTGTATGTGCATGCAGTCTATTGCACCCAGTACCTCCAGGTATTCTGCCACATTGTGGAAGAGATGCATATTGCTGGCTAACTCCTCAAGTGTTCGGGGGAAGTATATGTGCTCATTGGCATGTGGTAACATGGCATCCAGGAACTGGTGGAGTATCCTGGATGCTGATGCCTGAGAGACCCCCAGAATATCCTCAGTTGGCCTTTGCAAGATACCTGTGGCTAGTATTCTCAAGCTTACACATACCTTCATGTCCACTGGGATGGGTTCCTGTCTGTTATTTCTGGTCTGAGGTGTGGCCGGCACAGCTCAACAAGTTGCTGTATGGTGTCTCTGTCCACTCTGTAGCGCTCTACTATCTCCAGATCATTTAGCCCCTGGTAGGTTACCCTTGGTCTGAACACTCTTCTCCTCCTCCAGTGCCTGAGGTGGTTGTCAGCATCATCCACCACACCACCTTCAGTCTCCAACACATACTGGTGAATCAAAGCTATGGCAGCCCTTAACATGTACATTTTAAAAGTTCCTCGTCTGTTTACACCAATGGTGCAGAGTGTATGGGAATACACAAGTGTGTGTGTGAGGTTCTTTCACACTTTATACTATTGTGCTATGGTTGCTGCTGATGTCATTGGGTGTGTATGTGCAATTCCAGCTGCAGGCTATCTTAATTATGGGTTTTGTAGTGAGTACTGCAATTGTGGGGCCTTTGGTGTTGAATTATGCTTGCCTGCCGTGATTTATCTGTTGCCCTTTAATTCACTTTTCAACCAGAATCCCCTCCCATTGATAGGCATGCATCCAGCTGCCGGCTTTCTTGTTTTGTACTTTCCCTACCCAGGGAACATATGTGTTATGTAGCTGATCTACTGCAATTTTGCTTTGTTCTGCTGTGACAGTTCTGTTTTCTTTGCACCTTCCCTTTCCTGTTCTGCACGTAGCTGCTAGCAGCCTTTTTAGCTGTTGTCAATGGCCCACTGTGGGTTCCTAGGTGTTAATTAGTCATTTGTAGTCCTATTTCCATGCTGCAGCATTTCATAGATAACGTTCATAGATTAATACTAGGCTAACTGCCCTTATGGGCCATTTTAAGCCTAGCTAATTACCCTATGTGAGAATCAAACTCTGCACCTTGTGTTTCCAAGGTAAACACCTTAACCATTATGCATTTCCTTATCTTTTTCCCATATCCTTCCTGTTTCTTCTCTGGTGCATACCGCACACAGCCATTTACCAGGTTTACAGCACGTTTTCATCCACGTTCACATGGACATTCGGTTATCTTGTGTGCTCTCAGCTAAGCAAAGCTATGGCTACGTCAACACACCCCTATCCTGCTGCTTTGCTTAGCAACAGACAAACCAGGTTAGCAATGCTCCAATCTGCTTACAGCAATGGTGACACACAATTCACTTGATGTCATTTTTATCTCAAGGGCTCACATCAGTGTTATAACATTACACTGTTTTGTGCCTTCTTACACCAGCGGGAAATCTGCGATTCACTATTACTCCTCTCATTTGCATTGCATTGCCTACTAATTCCTAGCTACTGCGCATAACACTATCACTGCCGCTTAGCAACCCTTGTTCCATGAGCATGGTGTGGCATGCCTGCCATTGACTATTATGGGGAAATCGTTATGTGTTTCATTGCAGTTTTATTCTATATTTTTATATATTCCTTGGGATCCCCTTTATGCACCGATGCCCTGTGCTTTAACTTCGAGTTAGCATGGGCATAATATTACATGTTCTTTTTCATATTTTGTGCATGTTATTTTATGCCAATGGCTATATATTTTGCCATTGGCATATATTAACAGTATAATACATGAGTTTGGTCTGCTGTCATGGCTCCGATTTTATGTTTGAAAAATGTAAACCGTTTTTTTTGGTTTACATTTTTGCATGCTTACACTACGCCTGCACCACTTCCTGAATCGCTATATACCTTCATTTGCATGCTACACTGCTCTGCATGGGGTGATTAGCATACAGGTGCTGGGAGCTGTGCAGGCATAGCATACGCAGGTAGTGCACGTGGAAACAGCTTGTACCTGAATCGCTCAGCGGCCATATTTGGTGTTAGATCACCGACGCTACACCTGCACCTGGCGCAAGCTTCATGAATCCCGGGGATAATTTTCTGTTTCTCTCACCAGCTTTTTTATCTTACAGTTTTGTATGGACTGAATTTGTGCCTCAATCCTTGTAAAATTTGTGCATGCTCGAATTTAGGAAGTTCATACTGGGTATCACTAGTAATTCCTACATCCAGTATTTGGGTGTATTTTATAAGTTCATCAATTAGCATGGTGTTACATTTCATTAATAAATTCACATATTTGCACCTATGCCGATAGAATAATACCATAAGTTCTTTATGTAATGGGAAACCTGTCAAAAGTCCAGATGGGTACCGCCATATCCTCAAACCTTTCAGAACCATGTTAGCTGTTATACATTCCCCAAAATACTCATTCTATAATTGCAACTTTTAATTTTTGATAATTTATAATCAAAGTCACTCAGCTTGTCTACTACAGAATTACGTTTTGGGTTTGAGTCAGTCTGTTGGTTTACAATTAAATTAAAATGTGGTTGCAACTATTCACTTAAAACTGGTGAATTACTTGAAAAACTATTTGCAGGTTGTCTTAAAATGTTATTATCAGCAGCCAAAATATTTGAAACAGAATAAGTACCTGGTGAAATTCCCGTACTCCCATTTGAATGTCATTGCTTACCTGAATATTTGCAGGCCTTAAGTTATCTCTTGGCTGGTCAGGCTGTGAACTGGGAAAAGAAGAAATATAAGAATCCATCCACTGAGTTAAGTGTTGGATAAGTAAGGTTAAAATTCTAATGGGCTGTTGAAGGCTTGGAAGAATCACTTTATCAAAAAACTTTGGCTTTGATGTCTGTTTATCCTCCCCTCTGTCATGCCATAGTATAACCACCAAACAATAACTGAAGTATTTTAGACCCATGGTGGGGCTTTGGGAGCCTAGTTGTCTCTCCTGGATGAGAGTCAAATCTTTGTTTATGGGTGGATACATTCACCACTAAGCTAGCCTCACATGAGTGTGTTTTATCTACATGTTGTAAACTGTTGTGATCGAAAAGTCTTTCATGAATTGAGTGGAGCTTGTTGGGAGGCTTAAAAAAATCACATGAAGACAATCACATGGTTACATTAAGTGACTCTTATTGATCTAAAATACTTTTTAATCATGAGTGTAAGCTGACTGTCTGATGAAGTTGTTTATATAAAAAGACAAAAGAGTTTATCATTTTATGCATAAATGAAAATATTTGATTTTAAATCTACAAGCAGTAATTGTAAAAGGATTTAAGGGAATTTTCCTTTAAGTAGAATTCTGGTGGCTGTATTTCAGCTTTCATTTAACAATTTGTTCAAAGTTTATTTTTGGTGTGATTGAATCATGATTAGACTATTGTTTAATGCTTTAAAGTCAACAAAATCCCTTAACTATATGCATTACCAAAATCCCTTAACTATATGCATTACTCATATATGTTTGGCATCCAAACTGATATTAATAAGGTTTTTATTTCAAGTGATTTATATTCCAAAACTGAAGAGGTATTGATAATGCCATGTCATTTGTCTGACCGCAATGGTATTATGTTTATTAATATTACTAGGAGGCCTAATAATTTGAACCGTTGTCAAATAATTCCTGCTTATATAATAAAAATAAAAGATTTTAAAGACTATTTTTGAAGGATATAAATCAATTCATTGTTATTAATAATGGAAAAGTGACAGAAGTTGTTTGTGGAATGCATCATAAAGTATATATATATATATATATATATATATAATAATTAAAAACAGTTTTTATGTAAAAGATGGGAATATGATAAAAAATCAAAAACTTTGCAATCTAATGTAGATACATTTAAATTTAAACCTAATGGTAAGGCAGCACCCTCTGAATTAAAACTATTGAATCAGAAATATCTTGAAACACTTCACCATATAATCTCAATATAAACACAAAACGTATGCATAAATTAGCTATCAGATCCAAGAAAAAATAAACACATAAATGTTTTGAAAACACTAATTAAAAACATTGTATAATTCTTTAACTGTTTAATTATCAATGAATGCACTATGATATGTGTATTTAAGGTGCTAGTACTGTTGATTCAACTTCATCCCTTGAAGCGAAAGGCTGAGGTACCAGGACATTAAAGAAGCACATTTCACCAACTTCTTGCAATGTTTGTTTCCATTTATATAGTTCTTGGTTATGTAATTGTTTTGACCCTGGGTAGCTTCACTAAATTATCTTGTATGAAAGCATGCAACATCTCCTTTCTATACTCTTAATCAATGTATGTTTACTGTACTAGCCACTGATGAATGCAACCAAATGACCGAACAGAATGTCCTTTTAACTGTATTGTTTAATGTAACACACTATGCTCCTTATAGTATATTTACTTTTTGCTCCTTTCTTGGCCTTCAAACTGTACCCTTATTAACCTTTTGACTCTGTACTGTACTTTATTAACATGTGCATTGTATTTACTGTGTTTGCTGTACTAATCTTTGTGGAGCTTTTCTCCTCGGGCCTCCTCTAAAAATGGGATCCATGCCCAGTTGGACTTTCCCGGTAAACAAATCCAAAATAAATAAATAAATGAATAAATAATTAAATAAGTATTTAATAATAAAAGGACAACTTTTGAGAATAGTAATAGAAATTATAGCTTTTTAAAAGTTAATATACAATATAACTTAACTAAAGAGCAAAAAGTAAGAATTGACAAATCATTTTCTTTTAAAGATTTAAAAGATCAAATTAATAATCTTAAAGCAAACAAAACACTAGATCTTGATGGTCAATTCCAGAGTTATATAAACTAATTCCAGATAATATTTTGCATATATTATTAAAAGTATTTGAACAAGTTAAATATATGTTAAGTATCTCCCCTTCTTTGTATTATTCTTTTGTTTCTCCCATACTTAAGCAAGATAATAATTCTAAACTTTGTTCTTCATATAGGCCCATATAATTGCTAAAAGTAGATTGTTCATAGGTTCATAGGTTCATAGGTGTGTAATAGGCTAATGGCCCTGGGGCCTTTACAAGCCTAGCCATAGGATTACCCTGGCATAGTGCCACCCGACCTTAGTTCCCAGTGCTTCTGTCAAGTAGAGCCACTGGTGTTATTCCCCAAGATGAATTTTCTGTTTCCCATCCACTCATCAAGTTTTCTCTTGAAGAGGATCAGTGAGGTGCGCTGCTTGACATGTATGGGAAGTCTGTTCCATAGCATGGGCAGTCTCTGGGTTGTGAACTTGTCCCCCCAGCATGTTCTGTTAATTGAGGTAATGAGGTTGAGCTCACTGGAGCATGTGGTGTGGAGGGATTGGGATTTCTTTAGATTTAACATTTCTAACAGAGCTGGATCAGACATGGCTTTGTAAGTCAAGTAGAGATCATCTCTAAGTAGGTGATACGAGACAGAGAATAGTTGGAGTGTTTTGAGTCTGTCCATATAGGACAAGTGTTTAAGGCCTAGGATCCTCTTTGTGAGGTACTTTTGTGGCCTCTCCAGTTGTTGCAGTTGTCTAGTGAGGTACATGCCAAATGGGGCATTGTACTCGATGATTGGCTTAATGAGGGAAGAGTAGAGGGAGACAATGACTTCTTTCTTCCTGGATGCAAAATCCTTAGTAATGAGATGTGCCACATAGAAGGACTTTCTGACCACCGTGACAATGTGATGATCAAAAGAGAGGTTGCTGTCAGCCTGTGTTACCAGATCTCATATAACATCTTCTGTGTTCCGTGGACTACCATCAGTGTGGTAATTCATGGGAACCAAGTTTTTCCCAAAGGCGATGATGACACTTTTTTGGCATTCAGCTTAAGGCCATGGTTCTGACAACAGTCATTGGTCACAGTGAGGCCATTCTGTAGGATGTCACCATGACTTGGGAGTTAATAATAGCTCACAACTTGCATTCATCTGGGAACTTTTTCAGCCAGAGTCCCTTCGTGTTGGCATGGACTTCAAAGAAGTAGATACCAAAGAGGAGATGACCCAGGACCAAACCCTGTGGGACTCCACTCGTGACTAATCAGCAGTCTGACTTGGAGTCAGCTACTTTCACACTTTGGGTTCTATCTGTGAGCCAGTTTGCAACCCACCTAGTGATATAGGGGTTGATACAAAGCTTAGTGAGTTTTTCTATGATTCCTGAGTGGGGAATGGTATCAAAAGCCTTGGCCAGATCAAGGTAGGCTGTATGAACCACCTTGCCTTCATCCACAGCTCTGGTGACTGACACAAAGAAGTTGACCAAGTTGAGCAGGCATGATCTACCCTTCACAATACCAAACTGTGTGGGATCCAGAGTTTGGAGAATCCCTATATCCTTGTTTATTAGGTCCATGATGATGCATTCCATAGCTTTGCATATCAGACTCGTTAGGCTAATGGAACGATAGTTCCCAGGGTCTGTAGTCACTCCTCCTTTGTGGAGAGGGATAATTGTAGCAGTGCGCCATTCGGCAGGAAAAAAGCTTGAGGTGAAGCTGTGATTGAGCAGAGCACACAGGTGAGGTGCCAGTTCACTCTGTAGTTCATGTAGAACACAATCAGGGATATTGTCAGGTCCAATAGAAGCTGTATTCTTGGCCTAGGAAAGTGCTGTTTTAACCTGTGCAGCAGTAATACTGGATGCCTAGCAATTTACTAGTATTGTGATTGATTCTTTGGGGGGAGGGGGGTAAAATTGGCACTGAATCTGTCGGCCTGTATACTGGCAATGCTTGTTGGCTCAGTATAGGAGATATTTCAGACTTTATATTCTTTAGAAGGTACATGTTACACAAAACCTTTTATTCTAGCAATTTCCTAAGTTTATAAGATCAATATTTGAAATTTGTCCTCATTTTTGAGGCTGTATTCCCACATTATTCACTTTGTCCATTTTTTTTGTGCTAAGAGTTTGAGAGCTACGGTGAGAACTGAAGTCACTGAATATGTTTGGGGGCTGTATTCACCCATTATTCACTTTGTCCTGGTGTGTTGTGCTAAGAAGTTGAGAGATATGGTGAGAACTAAATTCACTAAATGATAGCCATTTCAGTTTCAGTCTTCCTATCTTTGCAGAAACAGCTAATTTGGCATTGTGGTATGTTGCTCTGACTGTAGTGCACAGGGTCCTGGGTTCAAGACTTGGCAGTTAAATGCATGGTGGTAACACAGTATTTTATTCTAGCAATTTTCCAAGATTATACAAGCAATGTTTAAAATGTGTCCCAGGTTTTTGGGCTTTTGTCCCCCCTCCACAATACATTTTGGCTTTTCCAGATTTATTGTGCTGCAAAATTGAGAGATACAGTGGATTTTGCAATGAGCTATGAGAGCTTCAGGGGAATAGAAGTTTAGTGCTGCTTATACTGAGTCTGTTTGCTTTGTTAATAGTGCAACAGGTAGTGTACTAGCTTTTGATACAGAAGGCTGTGGGTTCTACTCCCACAGTATGTAGATGCATTGCTGATGCTGTTCTGTGTTATACTTTTAAAGGGGGTGGATGCTGCAGTCCTGAAAATGTCCTCTTTGGCGGAGATTCCAAGTAACTATGAAAATGTTGTCAGTTTGCCTTCCAATCTCTATTGCAATATTACTAGCTTATCATTTTTTTAGTGTAACATAGACAATGTATTCTTCAAGGGCAACAGGCACTTTATTTGTAGATGAAACAATGAAATATAAAGTTATTTGCTAGCAGCAACCTCTTCATTAGTTGCAGATCTCGTTAATGTGGAATTATTTAGATGACTGGTGGATTGTATAAGTTTGAGTAGGATTTCTGATGGAAATGTTCTGAATTGGACAGTTTTTTTCATTATTGGTGCATGCATTTTGCTCTATTGTTTACTGGAAAAAATGTTCAAAACAATAAATTTAAAACCCCCTCAAATAACTGTACTGTATTATACATTATCATTTAATGCAATCGGGAAGGTGTGCATTTTATGTGCAAGGGGCCTATGATTTGGAAACGCCCAAAGTTAATCTGTATCTGCCACTGGCCAGATGCATTTTCTTTGAATGTGGGTTTCAATGCTGTTTCAATGAATGTGAGTTTCAAGGGTAGAGGCATTTTAATGCTAAGTCTATTTTCATTGTGAGACTGCATTGCTTTGTTTAGCAGGTGTCTATTGGTGTTTGTGCTATAAAATATAAAATAAAACTTTTAAATGAAATCCAAATCATCATAGAAGTAAAGCAATATGCACATTCCAATGTTTATGGTAATGGGATGAAATAGCCAAGTAATGGGACATTGGAATGGCTGCAGGGGGGAGGCCCCATTCGACCATACTTTTGTGAGAGGGGAAGGCCAACAAACTCAGAGACAGCCCCGGCTGAACTATACCTCTCAACTGTCCAGATGTTCACAGAATTAATCGATTTTTGCTTTTTTTTGTATTGTTTCTCATAAAATTTGTGGTTTTCTGGAAAATCATTTAGGAATGAAGTCACTAAATAATGACAGACATTGAGTTTCAGACTTCATACCCTTCAGACAAATAATTGCTAAAGCAAGACCTGTTATTATATCAACTCCCTAAGTTTTTATAAGAGCAATTTTTAGTACTGTTTATATGTTCCCCCAATATATTTGGCCTTGTCCAGATTTCTTGCATTAAGAGGTTGAGAGGTATGCACAAATAAATCACTTTATAGAATTGGGTACATCCAAACCGCTCAACTGTCTCCAATTCTGGCTCAAAGTGTAGCTCTCCCCCTAATAATCCCTCCGCAAAATAGCAAATTTGGAAGAAATCATGGAGGGTTTACAATTAAGTAATTGCAATGATCAGAGTTATAGATTACTTTTAATTTTGGAAATGCATGTAGATTTTATTTTGTCAGCTGCTCAAGTTAACAGTACTAATATTAAAAAAGGGTCCCTTCTTTTACAGGTTCCCAGCTGTATTGTGTGGCTATTTTATATTTTTGCATGACATTTTTGGTCCGTTTTTCATAAAATTGTGTTTTTCTGGCAAATTAGTGGCAAATCATTAAAGACTGAAGTTAGAAAATAATGATAGACATTTGAGTTTCAGATTTCATACACTTCAGAAAATTCACACTAATGCAAGACCTACTATTCTATTATCTTTCTAAGTTTATAAGATCAATATTTGAAATTGTCCTTATTTTTGGGCCTTTATTCCACTTCTATTTATGGCTTTGTACAGATTTCTTGCTCTGAGATTGAGAGGTATAACACATGTGTCAGGGCCATCACCGTCAGCTAGAGACATTTCAAATTGTGACATACTTTTTGTACCTCACTCCCCCCGTATAGTGACTCTGGATGTGTCCAAGCAAGCCAAGGAGAAGTTATGCAGTGCCAGTCATGCCCCATCCAAGGTAGGCACAAGTACTACAGTGGCTTTTGATCTGTCCTTGATTTTGCAGAATGTTCTGGTTTCTGTCATATTTTTATACTGTTGATTTATGCATCTTCTTATTCAGAAAATTCATGTTGTTACAGTACCAGTTGGTGCATGTTTAAGTATCAATACTATAATGACCATCATTTAAGCTTGTCTGAGATTGTAAGATGCAAGTAAGTTTTAATAAGCATACTGTTAAAGAATTACCAACATTGAAAGCCTTTTTGTTGTTGCCATGCAGAGCATATTTACATAACTAGATAGCATATAAGCCTTAGGTATTGAACTGCATGTGACAGTATTTGTAATAAAGGACAGGATTACAGTATTTTCAGAACCTCATTACATTTGTTGGAGACTTGCAGTCATCTTTGCAGGCTTTACCGTAAACTAAACAGAATGCCAATCTATCATGTGTGGTCCATAACCTGTGCAGTAATTCTTTAAGCAATTTATCTTAGCTTGTTTCTTATTTGCTGTTCATTTTGTAGTTTGATCATGTTTTCCCCATAAAACAAGTAGATAGTTATTGTTAGGCAGCAGGTATTTTATGGATAAGAAACATTTTTATAAGTTGGTGTATCACGACTTTCAGCATGTTACTTGGTACTTTTATAAAACTGAATATAAATTATAATTAGAACTGCAGTGCAACAAGAAGTGGTTTGAGTTGAGTGCTGCTTGTTTTTTATACTTGATTTTGACGGGCATTCCAGTGATGTATGTAAAAAGTAATTTATTTTTTCATGCCACAGAACCTTTTTATTTCCATCTAGATATTAAGGAAGCCGTCATGTAGCCAATGCATTGAAATATTTTTTTCTTCTACACTTCAGTTTGTCTTGATTGGACTCTCATAATGACAGTTTAGCACCCAGGGCAGCATATTTAATTAAAGTCCCAGTTTTTGCATTTTGTAGCACAGCTCCACACATTTCTTGTTGGCCACACCCCTTCTCATTGGCCCCACCCATTCAGCTGTCTGTTGCAGCTCCCCCTTTGATTTGAAGTCCCCAACCGCAACTGGAATTAAGACTCTAGAGAAGTACACAGTGATGGGCAGAAAGATAACATTAGAGAAAATAAACAAATTAGAATATAATTTTACCACGCTAAAGATGCATGGATGTATAAGAATGTGATAGAGAAACATTGGAATATATTGAGACGAGATGAAAACACTAGTAGTCTAATAGATGTGAAACCCAAGTATTCACTGAAGAACTATAAATCTTTGAAGAGACAGTTATGCCAACCTAAGGTCAGTGATAGGAAGCATGGCCACATAAAGCCAACCATAGGAAAAAGGTACAAAAAATGTGGAAGATGTAATTTTTGTAAATATATAGACAGTACTTCTAAGTTTGAACATCCAGATCAGTTAAATACATATGAATTTGACATCTATGCCACTGTGAAAACAGTGCATTTAGTCTATTTGGCCCATTGGACAGTGTGCCATAGTTTCTATGTAGGGAAGACAGACAGATCTCTGAAGGAAAGAATACATGAACATATTTATGCCATCCATAAAAAGAACAGAGTGAATGCCTTGGCTAGATATGCTATTAATAATGATATGGAACATGCTTTTAAATTTCTAGTTATAGGGAGAACATATGAAAGTATAAGGGGGTGGGACTTACAGAATATCACTGAAGAGCTTGATCCTAAGTGGATAGTAAGATTAAGGGCTGATAGAGGTCATGGATAGAATGAACACATACCCCTATGTCCTAAGTTAAAGTCTAGGCAGTTTTTAGGTAAGATGTACTGTGTAATTGTTTGTATGATACATAACTGAATTCTTGCCATAGGCTTGTAGGTGTTTTGGAGAACATAAGTGGAAAATGTAAAAAAATGTGCAGATATATCAAAAAGAGAAAAATACCAGTAAATGTCAGGAACCAGAGGTGAGGCAAAAGTAATTTTAGCGTACCACACTTTATTCAACGCTTTCATCTGAAGACTTCCTCAGAATACAAGATAAAAAATTCACTCAAATCAATCAAATAAATAATCACATCAATAAAATCATTAATCAGTTAACAAACTTGATATAAACCATCATTTGGAAACCATGTGTAAATAAAAAAGGAAAGGAGTAGGAAGGGGAAGGGGTGGGGGCCAGTGAAAAATAAAACTAATGTGGATAACAAAAAATTATTTCCATGCTAATCAAGATATGCCGGGAAATCCAGGCCCTTATTTAATTTTAATTCCCTATGCCTTAAAAACATTTAATATTAATAGCTTCATTTAATCCAGGTTTCTTATCAGAAAAAAATCTAATTTGCCACATGATTTCTCTTTGCTCTAAAAAATTCGTAAAGTCCCGACCCCTGAGATCTGTGTTGCAAACTTCTAAAATTGAAAAAATATTTTTTTTATATTTTTCACACTCAAGGGTATGACGAAAAAGTGCATTCTTAGAATCCTTAACTCTAATACTATAATTATGTTCCCTTATACGTTCCCTTAATCTTCGGGTAGTCATACCAATATAAAATGCCAAACAGCCACTATACATGCTAATATATACAACCCCTTTAGTGGAAGAATTAACAAAACCAGGTACTTCAAAAGTGATGTTAAGATGTTCCAACATGATAAAAGGCCCCTCAGATATGAACCTACAAAAATTACATTTTTCACAATGAAACATACCTTTTTTACTAGTCAAATAACTATTAAATTTGTGATCAGAATTTTCCAATAACCTTTTAAAATTGCAATGATTTCTAAAAACACATTTTGGTCGGTCACTTAATGTCTTGAACAAGTCAGAGGTACCTTTTAATATACACCAATTATTTTCCAAAATGTTCTTAATGTTGTAATAATCAACCGTCATATCTAATGAACAAACTACATCAAAAGAGCTTTTTCCATTAAATTCCCTATCATTTTTTCCAACAATATTATTTAGTGTTCTCCTCAAAATTGCTGGATAAAGAGAGTCTTGTTTGTTCATAATCTCCCTACTAAGTTCATTCAAAAAAATGGGGTCATAGCCCCTATTGACGAACATAGATTTGATTATTTCGAATTCCTTGGTCAAATCATTGTCCCTAGTGGTCATACGACAGGCTCTAATAAACTGTCCTTTGGGTATATTTTTCTTTACATACTTAGGATGATTACTGTTAAAATGTAAATAACCGTTGGTGAAAGTCTTTTTTCTGTAAACTGAACTTTCAAATTTGTTTACCTGATGGTCCCACCAAAGACTAACATCCAAAAAGTTAACTGGGAATTTCCCTTCACTAAAAACAAATTTTAAAAAATCAAATGAACTATTAAGATCAACTAAGAAAGAATCTAACAAATCCCGGTTACCCTGTATAATAAAAAAAAGATCATCAACAAACCTACAATAAAACAAAATTTTAATTTTTTTACCAAAAATTGGTCTCCCACCAAGCCATAACTATGTTAGCGTATGTAGGAACAGCTGCAGAACCCATGGCTACCCCCTCTTTTGTTTATAATAGTTGTTGTCAAAAATAAAAAAAATGTTATTCAAAATAATATCAATTAAATTACAAACTAAGGAAACATTCCCTGTTTTCATTCTAGAGTAAGTTGTTAAATAACTACGTAGAGCTTCTAATCCCCTTCATGAGGAATACAAGTAAAAAGAGAAACAATGTCAACAGAAAACATGACAAATTCTATCCTACTCAAATCAATAGATTCTGAGAAAATTCTCAACTTGTTGAGAAAATCCCAAGAGTCCTTTAAGTAGGAAGATAAATTCTGCACTAAAGGGTTAAGAATAGCATCTACCAATAAAGCTATACCTTCAGTAGTAGAATGTGGTGATGAAACAATCAGCCTAAAAGGTGGGTTAAGCAGGTCTTTGTGAATTTTTGGAATGCCAAAAAGCACCCCAATTTTTGTTTTTTCAACAACACAAAAATCATACATTTGAAAATCCATGTCACCAGACATTAGTGCATCAAGCAAAAAATAATAAATGTACCTGTAACTGTGATTAATATTAAATAATTGAACTTTCTCATATTCTTCAGTGTTACTTAAAATACATGTCATGCTTTCCTTATATTTAGATGTATTCATAACAACAATGTTACCCCCTTTGTCACTTTTCATAAACCTGAGGTGAAATTTTTTTTCTAAGTTCATTAAATGCCTTACGTTCTACAGTAGTCAAGTTGTCAAGCCATCTCCTATTTGTTTCCAAAGTAACAGCCAAATCTTGTAAACACATTTCATCAAAAACCTTAATGGTGTGATTTAAAGAAGGTATGTAAGCAGAAGGTTTAAAAAACTTTTTTTGTTAGAACAAGGTACATTATTCATTAAAAAGTGAAGATTTAAATTACAAGTAAACTTTTTAATATCAATAACTGTTTTACTAAATTCAGCCTTCCTAGTGGGAACAAAATTCAAACCGTACCTTAAGATACAGAGCTCAGTCTCAGTCAACACAGTATCAGATAAGTTCACCATGTTGAAATTTTCACTGAAAGCTGGATTCAAAGTCTCTAAATCTCTTCCCCCGATGAATTCGAACTGCTCACCATCCTGCTTCTTGTCATTATAGTTCTCTTTACGTTGTTTCCTTTCTTGGTTAAAAAAGATTTAGAGGCACAATCAATGCCCCCATTGGTAGAATAATGCTGATTGCCACTCTCATTAGCAGAAAAAAGCCCTTCCTGACATGTTTCATTGTTGACGTCAACCTCCTTCTGGATAGGGATAGATTTTTTTACAGAAGTCATATACGAAGATCCTTTGTCAAAATTAGATGTAGTTTGACCACCAGATTTAAATCGGTCATTAAAAAATAAATTCTCATATTAAAGTTCATCTTGACTTTGTTATTATTTTCATGACTATCACCAAAATTGTGTTTTCTATTGGGTTCGAAATTAATATAAGCAGTGTTATTTTCATAAGCGGCGCCATCGCAATGTAACTTAGAGTGTTTGCGAGTCACCACTTCATTAACATGTTGTTCAACTTCAACAAACAGCTGTTCTTAAGAATCATCTGACCCAAAGTCTACCAATAAGCTGGTTACTTTAGGATCCACCTTTAAAATCTCTTCTTTAAGCCGGACCATTTTAGTTTTACTGTTCTCAATTAATAGTTTAATTAATTCTAAACCAGTTTTATTAAAAAAAGACGTTTCTGAAAATAAATAAATATTATTCAGTAAAAAAAAACATTTACTGTTTCTATTATTTCCTATATCTAATAGTAATGACTGTTTAGAGACATTTAATATAAGTAAAATATTAGAAAGTAAATATACAAATGTAATATTCTGTCAAACAGTTTAATAGGGAAAAGTATGCACTACAGATCATTCTCTCACAAAATATTTAGATAAAAATAATTGGTTAAAAATACAGAGCTGTAAAAAAATGTGTAAGTGATAAACTTAAAACTTCCATGAATTTTCAAGAAAAACATATCCCTAAAATTTTGGAATGTTTCTTTAGCCTTAATAATAATTTAAGTAGTAATAGATCTTACTTGTCAGTAATGTACAGGATTTTAAGAATGGACTTTATATCTTCACATTCATCTTTTTGAAATCACCACTTAAAATTAATAGGATTGATTTCTCTGATAGTGATAAAAGTTTAATTCTAAAATCTGGAGGAAAAACTGCATCTTCTCTTTACTGGAGAATTTATACTTGGAAATTTCTTCACAGTGTTTTTTTAACTCCTTATAAAATGTAATTAGTATATATAAAACTGGGAAAATTAATTACTGGATATGTACTGAAGATTCTCAGGCAGATTGGATTCATATGAAAATAGAGTACAAAATGGTTACACCATTCTGGACTGAATTTACAAGTTTTGCTCAAGCATCATGGGCAGATAAATGTATGAAAGGTAATTGAATGATTTTGTTTAATGTTCAAGTTCTAGAATCCGTCCATAGATTACAAATGCGTCTTCCATTTTAGCCATAGCAAGAAACATAGTTCGAAAAAACTGGAAATGTAAAACGTAAAACTCTTTTATCTTTAACTGAATATATTTGTTTGGCTAAAATTGTTTGCAAAAAGAACTGTCAACCTTAAAAATGAAAACATCTGATAAAACACATCAATATAGATATTGCTAAAATTAAATGATTTATTAGAAAACTATTACTGGTTTGGTTTATAATATAGAAATTTCTTGTAGATCTTTGTAAATAGTTATGATTTTATGTTTCTTGTTATATGGTTTTGTGCATGTTTGTTTCAAATATTTAATAAAAAGTTGAAAAAATGATGCAAAATACTTGATAAATGTTTACATGCACATTAAGCACTTTCCAATAACAATTATCTTGGACTTCATCTAAACAAGTGTCATTAAGTCATTATCTTATGTTTTTATTTTTTATTCCTCTATCAATGTTCAGTTATCAGTCATTTGAGCATGTCTGCCCATGTATCCTCCTCATTCAAGGCAGTTGCATCTCAAAATGTTGGAAGGGGTTTTACATAAGAGGCCTCCAAGTAAACCAGTGGCCCGTCTTTGTGATTTGAATTTTGTGTTAGAGAAACTAACACTTGCTACATTTGAACCAGCTAATCTGGCTGACTTGAGGTTCTTAGCATGGGAAACAGTTTTATGGTTTGTTCTGACCTCTGCAAGAAGAATATCTGAGTTGCAAGTTCTTATGGTGACTCAACCCTACCTCATTTTACACAAGGAAAATACAAAAAAAAAACTGAAAAAAGATTAATTTCCACTAATGTAAATAAAAATATGAATGCAGAATTTTGAGAGATCTAACATCATAAGATATCTATTAGTCTACAAAAAAGTTAAATTATATATTTTTATTCTTTCATTCCTAACAGCTTGCATAAATTAGTTCTTAGATCTGACATGAAATAAAAATTAATTACCTCAACAGTATGTCTATACCTGATAGTTAAAAGGAAATATACAAGTATTGATAAATCATTATGGAAAAATTAAAAACTAGAATGGTAGCGTGAGAAATAGATTAATTTTAAAATAGCAATATACTGAAAATAGTTTTGGAAAAAATTAAAATGAAAAAAAAAATGTCCCTGTATTAGATATAAAGGAGCAGGTTAAAGAGTGAAGGAAAAATACATTTGTTGGTAATGACAACAGTAATCCTAAATTGTATAATTTATTCACTGAAAATGTTACATAGCCTTTAAAGAAAATATTTTCACAAACTAAAACTAGACTTATCATGTCTCTGCCATGGTAACATACAATACTGTTGTCTTTATTATAAACTGGATACAAAGCCAATACTATGATTTTCTTGGGTCTATATCAGAATCTCGAAGACTGACAATATTGAATACAATATTGTTGACACGAGATTACCGAAGGCGCACAACATTGAATGTTTAAACAGAAATCTCTGTAAGAGGAGATTTCCATTTACTTCAATGTTGTTGGATCTTGGAGTTGGTATATTAAAGTAGCGTGGGGTGTGGGAGTACAGGGGGGCAAGCCCCCCTGTGTAAACACTTTAGTTTTATTTTTTTGTTTTACTAATTTTTTTATTAGCATTCGATGGTTCAATACTTCGATGCATACAGTTCAATCTTTATGCATTCGAAGTATTGAACTTTCAAGTTTATGATATAGACCCGATTTTCTTATATGCCTGTACTAATGAATGTTGCTTTACATTTTTATGCCAATCATTGGAAATCGATTAAAATATATATTATTTACTTTAATAAATGAAAATCAAGCAGGCTGTCCATTAGTTATACAAACTCAAGATAGTTTTAACAGAATAATTACTTTAACTGACTGTGCTAATAACATCAGATGCAAAAATATCTATAATTAGCCTCAGTATACATAAAGCCTTTGATCCAATAAATCAGTCTTACTTAACTAAAATAATTGGTCTTATTTAACCATTATATATCAAAATGTCGAAACTTTACAATGTTGAACTCAAAATATCTTCTAATAGCAGGCATGTGCTCCATACATACACTGTACCAGTGCACAGCCAGTTGAAAATCAGTATCACTCTTTTGTTAGTGAAACTTATAAACAAGTATTAACATGTGACTTGCATGGCAGTTAAGTCCATCTACCTACATATGTGGGAGAGTAGGTATTTTGATTTCATGATGTTAGCAGTTCAACATTTTGACATCTCAACTTTGTACATTAAGTATTCTGATTTTCAATATATTGCTTTTCAGTAAGTTGACTTGGCCCCATATATACATTTTTAGCAAACATTTTTGAACATTTACTTCATTGACAAAGTGTAGTGGACTCACCATTAGTCATATGTTTACATTGTCACTGTCTAAATATTTTGAACACTGGATGGTCGACTGTGGTGGTTCTATTAAGTGCGCATGTGTGTGGGTAAATGGAGTTTAAATGGTTAGGTTTAGAATAAGGGTTAGAGTGGAGGATAGATTTAGTTGTGTGTTTCTTTGCATTTTGTTGTGTACTTCATTTCAGACTTAGGGTTAGAATTAGTTTTAAATTTGGAGATAGTTTGTATTGTGTATGTGTGTGGGATTGTGTATGTGCTGTATGTTAGGGTGTTTTTGCGTTCCCTTACCTGTCTTATTTATTGATGCTCTTAGCGATAGGATTTTTTGGTAAGGTATTGTATCAGGTATGGGGCTAAAATTAGCATGTATGAGTAAGATGAGACAAGGGGTGAATATCTCTTCGATATAAAGAAACAGTTTTCTAAATAGTCATTATATTTAGATGTTGATGAATAGTAGTTTATTTAAGCATATATATATATATATATATATATATATATATATATATATATATATATATATGGGTCTACTACGGTTGTTTGAAAACTCACTTGATTGAAAATGAAATTACTAGGACCACTTCACTGAAAGCTCACTTCACTGAAAACTCACTTGACTGAAACCCATTTCGTTGAAAGATATAAATGGCCTTTTCCTTGCTGTAGTGCAATCCTGGAGTTAGTATATATAGTATGGGGGGTGCGAGGGGCACAGCCCCCCCACATATCTTGGTTATATATTCTCTTTTGGAAACAGTTATTCATTGCACTTGTAAGTATCACTGTGTATAGTTTAAAATGTTTATAATATGTGGGGGGCTATGCCCCCCCCCCTTACTTTATATACTAACTCCAGGATTGCACTACAGTGGGGAAAAAGGGCATTTATAACTTTTAACTAAATGAGTTTCAATGAAATGAGTTTTTAGTGAAGTGAGCTTTCAATGAATTGGTCCTAGTAATTTCATTTTCAGTCAAGTGAGTTTTCAATGAACCGTAGTAGACCCGTACACACACACACACACACACACACGCATATATATATATATATATATATATATATATATATATATATATACACACACACACATGCACAAGCACTCACACACACACACACACACACACACACACACACACACACACACACACACACACAAACACACACACACACACACACACATAAATATATATTCTTATTAATCATGCTTATCAAAAAACATTGTGTTAAATTAGTATCCCTTATTTGTATTGGCTGTCGAGTATCAAGCCAATTACATAAAACTTTATAAACAATATAGTAGGATTTAAAAGAAATGATCAACATGCTTCCAAAATTTAATTATTTGCCAATGATATTCTGTTAACTAAAGGCAGTTTTGATTATTCATTAATAACAAACACAATTAATTAAAAATGTTACATTGGTGTCATGTATAAGGTTAAATCATAAGATTAACACCTTATTAATATTCAAAAAGCTAAATTATTTGATGAAAACTCATAGTAAAATTTGAAGGCCTATTAGATAGAATAAATATCTAATGGTTACTGTTCATGCAATTGTAATTACAAAGAAATAACTGCAATAAATTATTTAAACAAAGAGTTTTGACAATATTAAAACAATAACAATTGCATTGAATGAGTTATTTTCTGTGGGAGTTGTTTTACCAAAAATGTTATGCATTTTATCAAAAACTTTCTTAGTCTTTTCTAAGGGACACCTTAAACAATTCAAATACATTTTTTGAGATTTTTATGATACTCCAACAAACCTAGAATAGTTTTTAGGATATCATATAAGTATGAATTGGAAGTAAATAGAATAGTTTCCTGATCTAAAAATGTATACTATAGCTTCAGCTATTAAAACAGTAGTGTTATGGTAAAATTCTGATTATTCAGCAAATTGGGGAAAAACTGCTTTAAGCAATTTAGTTACAGAGAAATTGTCACTAGACATTATGTATCAAGCTTCAATAGTAATAATAATAATAATAATAATAATAATAATAATAATAATAATAATAATAATAATAATAATAATAATGTAAAGTATAAATATCCTGAGGTAAAATAATGATGCTTCACATTATTCCCTCCAGTATTCATGCCAGAATGCATAGGTAGTTTAATTAGCAAAAATGTTATGTTTAAAACATAGGTATTTGATTTGTTTTGGAATCAAATGTTAAAAGAGTCTAAACTACTTCACAAATTATGTAATGATTTAATATTAGCTGGATATTAAAAACTGTCTTGTAGTATGAAACAATGGACATATTTTAATTTCTGAAGCTGATTTAATGTCAGATATAATAAATGAAGAACATACTCTTCATGGTTTTCTAAACAATCTCAAACAAATGGTAAGCTAGTCAGATCATATCTATTATATTAATAGAAAAATATATAAAATAATATGATCTGATGAACTCTAACTACAACACAAAAAAAGTTTTATCTCTCTCTCTCTTTCTCCCTCTTTCTCTCTATCTCTCTCTTTCTCTCTCTCTCTCTCTATATATATATATATATATTTATATATATATATATTATATCTGAAGGTATTAGTTATTGAAGGTATAAATCCTAAGTAGATTAGCAGCACATGGTTTCTTACTTTAGAGTTCTATAAACTGGGGAAAAACATCTATCATTCCTATAAGAATGGTTATGTCTAAATTGTTGGTGTTGTTTAATACTCTTATTCCAAGATGTGTATCAAGCCAAAGTTCTTGCATCTCTAGGACTTATTCAAACTATCCAGAAAAATGACTAAAAAGAATTGGAAAAAAGGCTACTCTTTCATGCCCAAAATTTGTAAATCCTATCACTGGTATCTGTCAAAAAGAATGTGTACTAGTAAGATAAACCAATTTCAGAGAATTTTCCAAAAAAAGAATTTACGAGAAAATGAAAATCATAATCTAAATAATCTTTAATTGAAGTGCAAAAATGGGGGCATGATCCACAGAAAAAAGAAAGAATAGATTGTATAGAAGTAAATGGAATATTTGTGTAATAATATTAACAGAATAATTTCCAAGAGGATGAGTGAGGTTTTAAAGGAAGGATGGAACTGAACATTTTCTATAATGTTGGAGTGAAGGAAAAATTTTCAAAATGAAACATGTATACTACATGAAAAAACGTTTCTAAATTTTATATTGATATATGTGTACCTGTGTCACACCTTTAGGTATGATTTAATAATGATGGTTATAAAAAAAGACAAAAAACACAGAATATAAGTACTGGACAAAACTGAGTGCATTAATAGAGGAATATTCTGTGTTCTGTGACAAATTCCCACTGCTAGACTCATATTAATGTTTATAGAAAGACCTTCACATAAATAGTTATTTGTTTTGTTTTGTTAGTGTGCTTACTCCTAATGTCATGAAAATGTTAATAAATGAGTCTAATGAATAAAGCACAAACAATGGAATAGGCAAATGAAGGAAATGGAACATAAGACATCTAATGAAGTAGCTCTGCACTACAGTCAGCATCCAAGGTGTGGCAGCAATAGAAATGTAGAGGACTTGATGGGATCATTACAGCTGCTTGAAACCCAGCTGCAAGACAGCCACTTAATCACAGCCAGGTATTCAAATAGTACAACCCTGACCGGTGAGCTGCCTGACTAGCTGCTTGAACTCAAACTCAAATGTGAGTTCAGTGATGCAGCTTCCACATCATCTGCTCACATCCTAAGAGCTGGGCAAAAGCAATTACTCAAAATATCCCAGGTATTTGGGGAAGGAAAATGCAGAGGGGGAGTTTTGCTTGTAGGAGTGATTGGGATATTAGGAATGGGGAGGGGGATTTTAGGTTTAGAGAGTGATCAAAAGGTATCAGAGTTTTAGGATAAGTGAGGGGAGAGGAATTTTAGATTAGAAAGTGATTAGGAGATTAGGGTTAGGTAGTGGAAGGGTATTTTAGGTTTAGAGAGTGATCAGGAGTTTAGGTTTAAGGACTAAAGCATTGTTGTCAGAGTGCTGAGAGTGATAGTTAGCAATTTGTAACTTTACAGGAATTAAGTTAGTGGGAGATAGGACATTTGCCAACATGAGAAAGTGAGAGCAGGGAAGTGTGTCACAAGCTACTTGTACATGAGCACTTGCACAAGACCAGACATGCTATACGGGGTAGTCATAACACAACAAAATGGCATGACACTATCATACTTATGTCTGAGGGGTATCAAAGGGCTATGTGTGTATTGCCCAGGACATGTTGGTCCCTATATATAATGTGAGGCATGTGACATGTAGATTTGGGAGGGATACTTTCCAAATTCATACAGGGGTTAAATAAGCTTCTGTAAAAAGAGGTGTTGTAATAACATGATCATTGCTGCAATTTATATAGGAAAGGGTGAATGGTTCCACATATCTCTCACATACAAGGAGCCTGAGGAGTGATGATTCAGATGACCAAACCCACTGCCATTTGACAGGCATACTGTAACTATGAAAATCACCCAGGTTACACAGCATTCTCCATCTCAGACAGCATTTGTGATCCACATTATCTATGATGTGTAGGCCAATAATGGAAACCCATGGGGGTCTGTGTCACCATCTTGTCTTTCTCTAACCTGGGTTTAGCTTTTGGCATTGTTCAGCAGATGTGCAGATCAGTGTCACTTGCACAAACAGCTGCTACCTACATCACTAAGGTGATAGTTAGTGTGCTTTCTGGCCTACAGGATGAATTGTAACACCTTCCTGGCCTGTAAATTAACAGGAGATACCTGTCAAGGGAAACGGAATATATGGACAGGGAGCAGACAATGCTGATCAAGTTGATGGTGGCTAACTTTACATCCTCAGGTGTATTTATGAGGCAGAAGGCAGGTATGCCTCCAGTCTGTCTCTGTATGTCTTACTGTCCATGGCTGTGAAAGGCTGCAGATGCAAGGTGTCTGGTTATAAGCTGGGAATATTCAATCGACACACATCACTTTCAGCCATTGCCATTGAGGTAGCCACATGTGCTCAGACTCATGTAGCACCTATGTGTGGTTCTTATTTGGGTCTTGGACAACAACATTCTACTGGCACATCACATAGCAGACCCCTTGGCCACTTTTTTTTTTAGCACCATGCCTGTTGTGTTCATCATCCAGTTATGGCCTCTTAGCATTTTATGTGGTTCCACCATCAATATCCTTGTGAGCAGAAGTGCTCCATGCTTACTGATGGCCATTATCCAAGTGATGGACACCATATGTCTGTTGCTACCTGACAGTGAACGCCATCACTGTACATGTAGATGCAGCCATAGTTTTGCCCTATTCCTGCCACAGACCACATTGAGTGCTGAGATTACAAGCTACTGCAGCTCACTTGACCAATGTTCACACAAAAAAGCTCTTCACTGTCACAGGAAGGTGTGATCCTTGATTCCACACAAGCAGTTGCCAGAAACCAGTACTACAAATGCCTTGCAGGATTCTGACTTTTATGATAGCATTTTTCACATATCACTTCACCTGCACACCTGTGTGAATGATCATGTCTGTACTCTGTCTTCCACCTAAATTGTGTGGGTAAGCTAATTTTATAATCTTGCATTGCCTAGGTGTGATAATGAATGTGCCATTTTAGTCTGCTTTATCAGTTTAATCATGCATTTTTTGTCAACCAGATACCACCGCTTTGTTAGAGCTATCATGTATTCCTCCCTCTACTGCCTCAGCTGAGGTACTACTGCTGCCTCTTCCTCCTCTGGCTGACCACCCATTACCTCAGCCCCTGCTCCAAAAGGTATTATGTCCCTGCTAGTATATATATACCTGATGTTGTAGCTGTTTCTGCACAGCCATGTTATCTGGCTATATGTCTCAGATGAATGCTACAGTGCCCCAGCCAATGAATCAATGCATGGAATAGTTAGCCAAAAAAGACATTCTGCCATGCACTATGTCTCTACGTGTGCAGTATTATATGTCATCTTGTCTATGGTTTAGGGGTTCCTTATAAGAGTTATCAGTCATTGTTCCATTGCATAGGTGGCATCTCTTGCAACATAAAACAATGGAAACATTGCATGTGGTCTGATAGCTAATTGCATGGTAACTGCATAATCTATTCTCTGTATCTTCCTACATAGGCACCTGACAGATATATGACACTGTAAGGGGTCACCTTATATGAACCATTAGTATAGGTCATGCATCTGTCCTGTGTAAGAATAACAGGAACTGCCTAAGTGGTGTACAGAAACACAGATGGTACACTGAGTGTTGAAAGCCACCTAGCAGCTCAGGAAGTGGAGGTCCCTGATGTTGATATCTATATATATATATATATATATATATATATATATATATATATATATATATGGGGTCCTATCACTTCACTGAAAGACCATTTCACTAACACTCATTTCACTGACACCAAATCACCTGAAGTTCATTTCACCTAAATCTCATTTCACTGACAAGTAGTACTCTAAGGCAAGTCAAAAGTATATGCCCTTTTCCCCACCGTAGTGTGATCCTGGCATTAGTATATATAGTTAGGGGGGTGTGGGAGGCACAGCCCCCCACATTGGGAGGTGTAGATGGCATAACACTTCCACCTAGTTTGGTTTTATCATATAATGTAAAATAAAACCAGACAACAGAAAATCAAATTAAGTGAGGGGCTATGCCCCCACACCCCCCCAATGTGGGGGGCTTTGCCCTTCACCCCCCAGCTATATATACTAACACCAGGATTGCAATACAGTGGGGAAAAGGACATATATCTTTGACTTGCCTTAGAGTACTACTTGTCAATGAAATGAGTTTTAGGTGAAATGTACTTTCAGTGAAATGAACTTTAGGTGATTTGGTTTCAGTGAAATGGGTGTCAGTGAAATGGTCTTTCAGTGAAGTGATACAAATCCGAAGATGAGAATCAAACCCTGTACTTTGTGTCTATGAGGTAAACACCTTAACCATTACACCAATCACCATCAGGTGAATGCCATAGCATAGCATGTCTGTTTATACGTTTCTGAATTAATGTACCACATCTGTTGTCATCTCTTGCTTAACTGATAACTCTCCTTAGCTAAACTAATGTGAAACAGGTGGAGGCAGTGATAGCAATGTCTTTGCAAATGGTGGCTCTCATGAACTCAGGGAATTGGACAATAGTGTAAAACACCAGCATAATAGGAATTATCTCCTTTGTAGTTCTTGGGATCCATATATATTTCTACATATATATTAGAATTTTGTTGAGGAATTGCTTGAGGGTATACACTATTTCTAGTATGCCCCCTCTAGGTTGTTAAATGGTCTTTGTTGCTAGAATGTTTAAAGCTACTTGGATGGCAATACATCCTCCTTTATTCCATATAGAGCAGCATAATTTAATAATCTCCTGTATGGTTTCTGTACCCAAAAGGGAGTGTTCCTCAAACTGCTGATCAGTTGAACATTGGCAGGCTAGGCATTGATCATACCATCTGCTCTGAAAGAGAGGGACCCAATCCACCATATTGCTGGCTCTGACTTCAACTCTGTGAGTGGCCATTAGCATGTGTTGCTCTGGTATAGCTGCTTCTTACACAATATTGTAGTGCCCTGTATATTATCAATTCTTAGTGTTCAGAATATGTTCAAGGGAGATTATTAGGCTAATAACCCCAGGGGATCTTTTTAAGTCTCTACATACTTCCGAAGATGAAAATCAAACCCTGTACTTTGTGTCTATGAGGTAAACACCTTAACCATTACACCAACAACCATCAGGTGAATGCCATAGCATAGCATGTCTGTTTATACATTTCTGAATTAATGTACCACATCTGTTGTCATCTCTTGCTTAACTGATAACTCTCCTTAGCTAAACTTCATTTCCACTCAATTATGTAGTCACATGCCTATGTTAAAACCATGCTATTTTTCCCTGAAAGCAGCTGCAATATTTGTACTAGTGTAGCTGAATCAACTCCTTCCTACATATCTCCACTTTCCACACTACTTTGCAGATCCCTGCATTAACAGTCTGTAAATACCTTCCTTTGTTTAGAGAATCTAGTATAAATATACATTAACAACATTAAAGCTATAAATAAAGGAAGCAATACGTATACAGGAACACTTTACCAAATATATCAACCAAAATAGTAATGGATAATAAAATATATTTAAGATGTCCACTTATAAAATATTCAAAAATATCTCATAGTATAATATTTTAATTAAAATAATTATTGAAAATCTTTAAAATTGTTCAGATATTATACATGGAAAAAAACAATTGCTATGCCCGTAGGTGATGCACGACCAAACCAATTCCAAACCAAACACAGTAGGTCAGCAATGTTAACAGAAAGTCAGTCTCAAAGAATAAATGTAGAGAACTAATATTTTATTCAATAACAGACGGTTTCGGCAGAAATATGCCTTCATCAGTGTTTAAAGAACAGACATGCAAATTTCAATTTTAAATGCAAATAAATACCTTAAGCTTGCCAATGAGCACACTGGTAAGCAATTGCTCATGAATAATATATGAGAGTCCAAAAAACAGTACATTAATGAGATCAAGCTACCAACTATTATAATAAAGGAATCCAAAAATGTTTATAAAAATATATACAAATTAATTCATCATGGAAACAGTCAACACTGATTATAATAATAATCAAGCATAAAACATCCTGTAAGTATCATGGATATAAGAAAAAGTTACAACGTATTATGTGTAACAATAACTAACTTATCAAAAAATACAGTTTGTGAATGCCAACTAAGAAACCTTTTATAACACATTTGGTAAAGAAATGAAATTAAAAACATAAAACAGTACAAGAAAAACAAAACTTATGTGAGCAGTATACAAGTTCAACTTAGTTTCCATAAAGTGCATTACTGAAAAAGTTGTTGATGTAATTACCAAAACACATTTTTGATAAGAAAATGTAAATTGTAGAGAAAATGACATTGATTGATATAATTCCAACAGACATTTTGATAAGAAAATGTAAATTGTAGAGAAAATGACATGCAAAAGTATAGTGAATAATAATCAGTTGAAAATCCGCATAACAGTATCCAAAATAAATAATACATCCAACACAGAGTAGTTTTGAGAATTTATTCCACAGCTTATTTTCAACTTGTATATAAATGAGGTTCAGGTGGGGATTAAGCAGAACTAGTAATGGGATTAAGAGGGTAGTGGAAGAAAGTTAGTTGGGGGGGGGGTGAAAGGGTTAAATGGGAAAGTAGGTTGATTGGGAAGAAATGAGGTAAGTGTAGGGAGGGGCTTAATGGGTTTTATGTGCGGTAAGTGGGTAAGGAATCACATTTTAGCATGTTCTTGCGACCCACCCTCCCTTTCTGTTTTCTTTGAACATTGGGGATTGTGTGGTTATATGTTTGGGTAGGCAGAGAAGAGAAGCAGGCTTGTCCCTCTTCTGTTCTCCCTCTGATGTTGGATGCTCATTTCAATGAACTGGGAAGTGAAAGTGAGTTGTCAGACACTGCTTGATAAGTAAAATAAGTGAGTGGAGTTAAGGACTCTGCTTATTTCGTTGGATGTTTAATGCTGCAAGTAAAAGTCATCAAATGTCATTTGTTGTGATGTTTGTTTATTGAGGGGTACCGGGGCAAAGAGCATTAGCTAATAAAGTATCACCAAGAATAATAATAACATATAACTCTGTGGAAGAGAAGGATGCCTTATATCTGAGCCAGAGAAAATTATTTCAATTAGCAGGTATGGCAGTGTAGGATGAAATGTAGTTTGGTCTTCATTGAGCTTCCTCTGTTGATTGAATGGAGAGTTATGATTGGCCAAATAGCTGAACAAGTATCTAAACAGTGAGACGGACTTGCAAACTCCATACAATAGAAAATAAAGTTAGCATAAAGCACCCTCCACCCATACAGAGACATACCATGTAACCCTTTTATGCTTGGGGAATGCCATCTACCCTGCTCCTTGATTAGATGGACAAATGCTTTTTGTCCTGCTAACACTTTTGGACATACTGTAATAAAAGTGTATAGTCTGTATTCCTTCTTTGATTACCCCAAGAGAGATTTACATGCACATGTATACATATACACAAAAATGCACAAACATACCACATTCCTAGATAAAGGACTACTTTCTTAATGCCCAATTTCAATGCCCATATTTCATTTCCTTTAACTTTGGTCACTCCACAGTGCTGTTTCAGGCAACATCCAGTATACTTCAAACAAAATGTGCTGACCTTCTCCTGTCTGATCTGTTTTAAACTTATTTCTGCTGTTATATACTGCTGTAACTCCCTGACCTTGTCACAATAGAACACCCCTACTCCCTTCCCTGAAGTCAAAGGCACAGCAATTTTAAACACTCTGGAATACAGACATGTCATAAAGATCTGCCAGTTTATGATATCCTCTTTTGACAATATGGTTACCTTAGTTATTTGAGTCAATTTCATGAGAATGAGAACTTATGAGAGCCTTTTTTCACCTGCCTCTATTCTGCCTATGCCAGATATTAATGTCCAGCTGGCACTCCTGTCCTCATACCGCTCAACCTCTTACCTCTAAAATAAAAGTCTGTACAAAGCCAACAATAATGGCAGAGACAAAGGCCCAAAAATATGGTCAGATTTTAAATATTGCTGTTATAAATTTTGAAAGTTGATAGAATAGCAAATTTTGTGTTAGCATGCATTTTCTGTAAGATGTGATGTCTGAAACTTTAAAGGTCAGTCATTATTTACTGACTTTAATCATTAATGATTTGCCAGAAAAAAAAAATGCTATTGAGTATAGGGGAAATTCAGTAAAGCTTACACAGACTGATTGCTCATGTAGGCATAGAGCTACGGCCCCACCACCGAAACAGGCAGACATGTGATCCAGTAAACATAACCGGGATGCCTGCATGAGCTTGTGGACACAGAAATGTCCGTGGAATGCAAATCACCTCATAAGCTGTTGAAATCCATGCTAATGAGGGTAATTTGTGATCCAATAAGCAGAAAGGCATCCGTGTAGGTGCCGTGTTGGTGTCAGAAATGTACACAGAAAAAAATGTGTACCGAAATGTACATTTTAAGCAGGGGCTGCAACCCCCCCCCAAAAAAAAAAGGCTGCATATTGCAATTTAGGCATGCAAATGGCCAAAACTATGGCCAGTGAGTCCAAAAAGCAATGCACAACTATAAAAAATATTTATTTTTTAATATATATTATGTTTGCATGGTGCACAGCAACACTCAAACATGCTGCAATGCAAAAAAAATGTTTAAAAACTGAAAATAAGACATTTGGAAAAATAATGCATTATAGTGCCCTGCATGCAGTGTGTGCAATGGTAGATTGCAGTGGTTGCATAGGAGGCAGACCCTTGTGTAGTGAAGTAGTAAGGATACATTCAAGTAGGTGTATGCAAATTAGCTGGGGTTACTGAATAGCGAAAAGGGCCACTGTGTCTGAATGATACAACTGTGCTAGGGAGAGAACCATGCAGGTAGTAGTAGAACAGGTAGTTGACATCAAAAGGGGTGTGTGTCACACTATGTTTAAGCAGACTGGAGCTCATCAGTGCCTGTTTGTGCTCAGCTAAGCAAAGCTAAGTAGGGGGGGGGGTGTCTGATGCTAGTGAGCTGCGTTTAGTCCCGCTGCACATGTTTTAGCTGGTTTAAGAAAAGCTGACCGTGCCAGGTGGAATGCATCATAGTGAGCCATTCACACAGGGTGCATCTGCAGCACACCACTATAAAGTATGCATACACCCTACAATATGATTTTCCCACATACTCTGCACAGTTGGAATACACACTTTGGAATTTTAACTGACAAAATGATAGAGGCTGCTGGTACTCTGCTATATCTGTATGCACTACATGCTGAGGTCAGTGATGATGATGATGCAGACAATAGGTCCAGACTGAGAAGGAGAAGAATGTTCAGGCCCAGGGTAATCTTCAAGGGCTACATGAGCTGGAGATTGTAGAGCACTACAGGGTGGCCAGGGACATACTAGAAGAACTCACCAAGCTCTGCTGCCCTCTACGCAGACACAGAGTCAGCTGAGGGGAACCCATCCCAGTGGAAACAAAGGTATGTGTAGCCATTAGAATATTAGCTGAAGGTACTTTTCAAAGATCAACTGGGGACATAATGGGGCTGTCACAGGCATCTGCATCCAGGGTATTCTACCAGTTCCTGGATGCCATGCAAGCACATGCCAGTGTGCACATCTGTTTACCCTGCACCCCTGAAGAATTCAAACCATACCTCTGTCTTTCCCTCTCAACTACCTTTAAAATGCACCACACCCAAAGACTTCTAAGATCAAACAATCAAAACCTTATTGAGGTTTACAGACCCCTCCGCACCCCAGGACAAAACCTCCTATCCTTCTCACTAGCACGCTTATGGAACTCCCTACCCTCCTCCATTCGTACAACCACTAGCCTCCCATACTTTAAAAAACTACTTCATTCTCATCTAACGTCAACATGGCAATGCTCCTGCTCCCATCCCCCATAACCTACTCTCCACTCTTCTTCTCTTCCCCTTCTTACAAATCCCAGATAGTGAATTCAAGCTTGCTTGTAGTATATAATTCCTTACTTATACCTGGCAATCTCTTAGCCTACTGCATCTAATTACCTATCCCACTAAAAAAAAAAAAAAAAAAAAAAAAAAAAAAAAAATTCTACTTTAAATACTATTGCATTTATTACTTTTGATTAAAATATATTTGACCTGTTTATAACCTGAAATTGTATAATGTTACTCTCTGTAATCTTCATGTAATCTATGTGTGGAACTTAATCTTTGTATAATCTGTATGTGGAGCTTTTCTCCCCAGGACTCCATTGAAAACGGGTTCCTTGGGCCCAATGGACTATCCTGGTTAAACAACTGCAAATAAAAAAATAAATAAAATGAAGAGAGGGCCAGCAATATGAATCTCTTCCACCATGTAGCACACTACCTTAACGTACTGGGTGCCATAGACTGCACTCATGTCCACATCAAAGCACCACTCAGTGATGAGGGTAAAGTCAATGTCAACCACAAGGGGTATCACTCCATCAGCTGCCAGGTCATGTGCAATGCCCATGGAGTTATCATGAATGTATGTGCTGGCAGCCCTGGCAGGTATCATGACTCCCACATCTGGCATGCATAACAGCTGTACCAGATGTTTGCCAGGGGGGACATCCTGTACGGCCATTACTGGGGGATGCTGGCTATGTACTGGAGTTGTGGAAGATGACATTCATCAGAAATGCACACACACTTACCAAAGAATGCCATAATGAGGCACACACACAAACTAGGAACATCATAGAGTGTGTGTTTGGGCTGCTCAAGTCATGTTTCCGCTGCCTTGATATGTCTGTTGGAGCCCTGCTGTACTCTCCAGCCCCATGTGCACACATGATCAAAGTATGTACCATGCTACACAATATGATCCTGTGGAAACAGCTGCAGCAGGAACTTCACAGAGAAAGGCCACACAGCTCCCAGCAGTGCCAAGGTCTCCACAGCCACAGGGGGACTCAGAGGAGGAACCCCTGAGCCTTCCCTGTAGGCAGACATAGCTGTGCCCAGTATGCCCTGGCCTTGGCAAAGAGGCAAAGCATAGCACATGCACTGACATCCTAGGGACCTAGGGAGTGACACCTCATTTTGACTCACATACATAGTAAAAAGGATGCCAGCCACACCACATAACCTGTACCTTACCATGTATTGGCTGTTTACTGCATGCATCTGACAGAGTCAACCCTGAAGCACTGTGATCTCCACTGTGGCAGGCACAAGGTATGTCACTCTTCTTTACAAGAAATGTATGGGGTACTAGACTATGGTAGCATATGCACGGACCTGCTGCATGTATGCTAGGGAATCAAGTGGGCTACTGGGAAACCTGCTGACAACTGACAGCTATGTGGCACGACAGGAGTTCTCAGCCCAATACTGGCCACACCATAATATCATACCTCTCAACCTGGAAACATCAAAAATCTGGACAAGGCCCATGAAAAATAGGTACAAATCTGTACGCCGATTAACATAAAATATGCATACATAACTAAGTAACCCCGTCCACTCCAATGGAATTGTGGGATACCAACTTTCAAATGCAAACTGAAGAACAGACAACCAAAATATGGCACCATAGTCCCCTTGCAGCCTTTCCAATGTCTCATTACCTGGCTATTTCACCCAATTTAACATAAACACTAAATGTGTGCATACTGCTTTATTTCTACAATGATTATTTTGATTTAATTTTTACATTTCGTAGCACAATGCACACAAACACTAATAGATATCTGCTAAACAAAGCGCCACTGTCTCACAATGAAAATATACTTGGCATTAAAACTTCTCTGCCCTTGAAACTCACATTCATTGAAACAGCATTGAATTGAAACCCACACTACATCCAAAGAAAATGCATCTGTCCAGTGGTGGATAAAGATTACCTTTGGGCGGTTTTCAAATCATAGGCCCCCCCGGCTTGCACACAAAGCAAGAAACATACATGCATTCTATGCTACACCTTCCTGACTTTATTAAATTATATTCCTTGTATAATACAGCACACTGGTTAGACTTAAGTTAGAGAGCATTTTAAAATTTATTGTTTGAACATTTTTCCAGTAGGCAATGAAACAAAATGCATGAAACAATAATGACAAAACTGCCTTATTCAGAACATTTCCATCACAGAAGTCTACTTCCACACATTATACACACATTGGGACACAAATTTGTCCCGCCAACAAGTCCTATTGATATCACAGACCAGGTTGAGGTCATGTGTATGGGTTGCTCAAGTGGAGCTTGACTTGCGGATATGCGGCAGTCCCATCATTGTGGGGTCTGAGATTGCTTTTTATGCCAGACAGAAGTCACATCTAAGGATTCTGTATAAAACTGACTAGAGGGACATGGCTTTTAGCCTGTGTAGGGTAGGAATTTGTAATGATTTTCCTGTCCTGGTATTCAAACCATGCACCTATTGCATGCATAACCAGAGCTCTACCCACTACGCTAAGTCAACCTCCACGGCATGCGGCTATTCTTCAGTACAGACCACCAGCACCACATATCTTACATGAACCCCATATTTTTTACACTAAAGATTAACAGAAGTATCTGCCTTTCTTAAAGGAATACTGAAGTGGTGGACCCCTTGACTACATTTCCCTCTCTCATCACTACAATCTCTCTTAGCTGCTAAGCAGAATACTGAAAAATAGACAATGTTAGAATAAACAAAATACTTTAATGCACATTTGATTATAAAAATCTTCATCACCTGCATAATTAAACAAAAATTATAGTCAAAGGTGCATAACAATGCAGAAGAAACTAAAAATACTACAGCAATTCACAATTTGTACTTCTGTAGTAAATCAGAAGTGCAACTGGAATTCACAGATTGCTATTAAACAGTTTTGAAAGTCACAGTACTATAGCTAGTACGTGCGATATCTGACAGGTCACTAGATGTTATCCCAAGCCAGGCAGATAAAAGGCGTGCTGGCCCACATGGAGGTTCATACTGAATTTATTAGTAAAATGAATCCAAACATCTGTCAATATGCATTCAATGTTGCAATAAAATGGAGCCTCTGTGCCAAGTTCGCGGTTACAGAAGCATCTCGAGTAGTGACAGGATATTCTTAATACCACAGCATTTACTATGACCACCTCTCATGTAGAGAGAGATTATTCTCTGTTTTTTTTAAAGCAGGACAGCATACCCATAACATAGGGGGGGGGGTGCAGCACACAAAGCCGAGGAAGAAACCAAAGTTAGCACTCAGTGTTTTAGAAAGCACTAACTTTCAGTATTTAATCAAAACAAAAGTACCCATCCACACCAAACACAGCTGCTATGGTGGTTGTGAATGGCATTCTCCACATACCAACTGAATCTCATTCAGCAACCACTGCCTGACAGAGGGAAGGATCAAAGAAGTTGAAGTTGCAGTGCAAACTGATAGAAGAACCAGTATCACAAGAATGCAGACAGTTGCTACTAACATCCCACAGTCCAAAATGTAACAAGTAACTGATAAAGCTCCTATTACTTTGATATTTTCAACAAAGTAAAAAAAAAAAAATAAAGGTCAACACTCCACAACATTCCCTCCAGTAATCATACTGCCATCACGTCATCTGCACCTGTTGAACTTTATCCCTGAGCTGCAGTAACTTTCCATTCACAAATAAACAACTGTGCAAAAACTACTTATCTTACCATTGCTAAACATGGCACAAAAAAAAAAAAAACAAAAACAGAAGGTTCGCCACTGTTTTAAAACATTTTAGATGCATGCAACAGTGAGAATTCTGTTCAATAATGGCTCGCAACGCAACCAAAGATGTTTCTCCCAGCATGAAAACACTAAGAATCCTACCCTTCCTTTACAGCAGAATCAATGCAGCAGTGAGTCGAGTGATGAGTGACGAGTTCTCTCTGTTCAATAACGGCTCACAACCAATGCAGCAGTTTAACGGCTCCCTTCAATACCAGCAGAATGCCCGTATATTACAAGTATCATTCTGTTCGCCCAGCCGGAATGCAAGCTCCATATACCCATATTTCACACAAAATAAAGAGAGGCAAGGCAACCAAAGATAATGCAGCAGTTTAATGGCTCTAACAGAGGCAACCAAAGACAATGCAGCAATTTAATGGTGGAAATGCAAGCTCTTAGCTCTGTATATCGCAAGCAGCATTCAACTTAAGTGCGGCCAAACCAAAAGATAAATGTTTCCCCGCTCTCCATTTGAACAGCCGGGATGCAAGCTCAATTCCGACAGGCTGGCTGACTGAGCTGACGTCATCACGTATGTGATGACGTCAGCTCAAAAAGTGGAAAAAAAATAAAAATAAAGAAAAACTCGGAAATGAAGGGGTGCCACTCTGGAATCGTGGCACCCCATTATTTGGACCCCAAAACTCGGTAAAAACCGAGAAATTCGGTACGGTTGGGAGGTATGCATATTATTCAGTAGGCTTCAAAGCAACAAAACCTACTGCACTGAGGGAAATGACAAACAATGGGATCACAGGACAGATGCATGACTGTCAGTGCTAGAGTCCCCTACTCCAAACACACCCATGTTCCCATACAACTGCACTAACATTATGATTGCAAGGTAATAGCAGCAGACCATACAATCTCCAGGCAGTCCCAATCAACTTGTTGACATGTTCCATTTCCACAATATGCAGGGGTCAATGTGCTATGTATGTCTGTGTTTGATAGTGTCAGGAACTAAACCACACTGTCAGTTGGCTGTTGTAACTTAGTGGGCTAAGTACAATACCATGGTTGATGGTGTACATGGTTTGAGACTGGCTGTGTCACTATTTTGCATGTGAGCTGTACTTATGGTAGGAGTTCTACAGACTGTTCATATGTCACTATTTGTAACTGCAAGAAAGCTGGACAAATCCAGAGATAATGAAGGGACAGGGGACCACAAATAGCTCTGAGTTACCTACATGGTGGCTAGTAGAACAGCAGGTTGTAACAAGTCAGAGTACCAGCAGGATGCCAAGGCTGTCACGTACCTGTGTCAGTACTTACAACAAGTCAGTGGGCACCACCATACCTATCCAATGTATAGAGTTTCGGAGAATGTCCACAGTTTTGCCTCATACGTCTGCTCCATTTTTCATAACATTGCAGTTTACTGTCAAACTAGTGGCAAATCAATAAAGGTTGACGTTAGAAAATGACAGACATTTGAGATGCAGACGTCATATTCATCAGAAAATTCATGCTAATACAAAACGTTATTCAACCGTTTCGGTTTGTAAGAACAATATTAACAAACTGTCCCTACTATTTAGTCTGTGCCCCACTTTTATATATGGCTTTGTTCAGATATCTTACTTTAATAGGTTGAGAGGTATGGGCACCATGTAGCATTATAATAACAATACAATACAGACTGTCAGAGGACCAGAGCAGACATAGGGGCGCAATGCTGGATATCCTGCAAAACAGGTACAGTCAGAGGTGTGAAGTCTGTAACCCTGTGTGTGGTGTTACAGCTTGTACCCCAGTCACGGCATACTTACAATTACATAGAGCTGCAGCTGTAGACAAATCCAGGAACAGGAGTGGGACAAAGGCCCACAGATAAGGAGAAGGATGAACTGGCCAGACAAATGTAGAAAGTGCAGAGTAGAACAGGTTGCACAGTAACATGGGTTCCTTGCTATGTATTTGTTTTATTTTTATTTTATTTTATTTTATATTTGCTTTACTGGGAAAGTCCAACTGGACACAGGTCCATTTTCAGCGCAGGCCCAGGAAGAAAAGCTCCAAATAACAATAACAATACAGTACATAAGAGAAGAATATGGATAACATATAAGAGAACAAATAAGCATACATAATAAGAATGCACACAAGCATATGGGTAACATATCAAAAGACATATGAGCATACATAAGAATACAAACAAGCATACATAAGCAGAGATTATCAGTTAATTGTAAGTCATTATTATAGTAAGTGATACAAATATGAGAAATTAAGAGTTACGTTTTATTTTGAAGATGGTTATTCATTCTGTTTAGAACAAAACAATGATAGAACAAACTGACCAGTGCTGTAAAGGAGTTTTTATTGCATGCACAGATATGCAACAGGGCTCCTTGTGATAGTGCAGTGGTCTAGATCAACCTGGGGAGTAACAAGAGCAGAGCCAATTATTTAAATAGTGGGTTTTGATGATTTTTTTAAATTGGAAAGTAGAGGTGGTAGACATGTATGGAGTCAGTAACTCAAATGTCTGTCAGCAGTTCCTCAAGTCAGTCTATAATGATCTACCACTGATGTACCAGGAAATCACATTGCTATGTAAAATGTATCAGACATAAGATGTAAAACCCTCTTCAGCCTAATACAATCTGTACACACCCTAGGTATGGGTCAGATATTACAGCCAGCACACAGCTGGAGAATAAATTGGTCCTACTATTGGGGAGGTGCTGGACTGTGTAATCAGGTGCAGCAGCCATCTGGCTGTACCACACTAAATCCTGGACTGGAGTACAGGTAGGCCTGGACTGGAGTCCCCTTGTAAGTACTGATGGTCACACTGGGCATGCTCCTGCACTTAGTTTCAGCCCATGTCTGAAGCCTCATCTGCCTATAGAACTGAGGTGTCAATATATCTCTGTGCATACAGACAGCTATGTATACCTAACTATCTCTCCCTATCCCCATCAGACATGATTACCCTTATTTATCAGTATGTGGCAAATATATGATATATATGTATCTGTACAGTTTTCAATATATATATATATATATATATATATATATATATATATATATATATATATATATAAATATATATATATATATATATATATATATATGTGTGTACACACACACACACACGTGCACACACACACACACACACACATGCACACACACACATATATATATATATATATATATATATATATATATATATATATATATATATATATATATATATATATATATATATAAATATATACAGAGAGAGAGAGAGAGAGAGACACGGGGGGGTGGAGAGAGAGAGAGAGAGACACACACACACAGAAAGGTGTAGAGTGATGTAGTGCTACAGCCACTTGCACACCAAATGTTACCAGTGGCGCATGCAACTAGTATGATGAGCTGTAGTTTGTATTACTAGTAGGTGGGGGGTTTAATCTCCCATCAGCCATCTTGTGTGTGTGTCAATATTCCACATACAGCATAATGCACAGATCCAACAAGCTTATGTCTGTGCAATGATTAATTATTTTATGGCCCTGTGACTAGTGTCCTCCAAGACAGGGCCACCCTCTCAACAGCTGCTGATGTCATCCACCACAAAACAAGTGATAGACACTGTCCATATACATAAGCTGTGTGGTGCGTGCAACATGTATGTAGCAGTATACTCTATAAAACTAGATAGGTAAGGGCTATAATCCCAACAATGGCAACTCTGTGAGTGTGTGTATACATAAGTATATCACCTTGCAGCAATGTGTCAGTTATGCTGATGTGTGTGCAATGCTCATACATTTTCAGGCCTGTGCATATCTGGTAACCCCCATTTTGGCTTACTTTACAAGGCCTTCTGATGACAGCCACCTTAGAAGCACATTAGGACACGCTTCAACCACAGAAGCTCAGTGGTGCATGCCATAAGTATGTAGCACTATAATGTATGCAACTGGATAGGTAGTTATTCTAATCCCAATAGCAACTGTGTGTGTATGTGCATAAGTATATCTCCTTGCAGCAGTGTTTATGTCTTGCCTATGTATGTGTAATGCTAATATATTTTAAGGGCAGTGCCTACCTGTTAAACCCCAAATTGGCTTACTTTACAGGGCCTGCTGATGTCATCCACCTTAGAAGCACAGTTAGCCACTCTGAAATGCACTAGCTTTATGGTGCACGTGATATGTATGTAGTACAATACTCTATATAACTACATAGGTAGGGGTTCTAATCACCAAACCTGCAACTCTGTGAGTGTATGTGTGTGTGTGTGTGTGTGTGTGTGTGTGTGTGTGTGTGTGTGTGTGTGTGTGTGTGTGTGTGTGTGTAAACATATCTGCTCATAGCTGTCTGGCTGTCTTGCCTGTGTGTGTGATGGTTATACAGCTTTAAGCACATGTTATCCTCCATTGGCAAACCTTACAGTGCCTGCACATGACACCTGCCTGAACAGTAGTGGCAGACACTCCAAAAACAGCTAAGGTTCATGGCGCATGTGATACGTGTGTAGTACTATAGTATGTACAACTAGGCAGGTAGAGGTCCTAATCTTAACAAGGGCAGTCCTAAGGGTGTATGTGTATCTAGACAGGTAGGTGTTCTAATCTCAACAAAGGCAGTTCACGAGTGTGTCTGTAACTAGACAGGTAGGGGTGCTAATTTCAACAACAGCAGTTCACAAGTGTGTGTGTGTGTGTGTGTGTGTGTGTGTGTGTAACTGGACAGGTAGGGGTTCTAATATCAATAAGGGCAGTTCACAAGTGTGTGCATGTGTGTGTGTGTGTGTGTGTGTGTGTGTGTGTGTGTGTGTGTGTGTGTGTGTGTGTGTGTGTGTATGTGTCTGTGTCACCTCTCCCACTGTGCAAGTTACAATCCATGTTTGGACAGGTGTGTCCTGTAAAATCTAAAACAATACAAATGTCCCGAGAGTGTAGGACAACAAATATTTCCTAATTATTGTAATACTTGAATAAAACACTCATTTTACAGCACAAGCACCTAAATGTTATAAGAAATAAAATAATCTAGGCAAATTCTACAAAACTAAGTTGTTATGTTGTGAAAATAAAGTGAGGTTTTGTCACTTGTACTTGCTGTGGGTATGGTTTCTCCTGCCAATTCTGACATTACTACAAAATGTGTCCCACATTGTTGCATCTGATAAGGTGACAAACATAGTCTGACTTGCCTATGTGTGTGCAGTATGTATACATTTCGAGGCCTTGTGAGTAGCTGCTGTCCCCAAATAACCCACATGTATGCAGGCATGAATGCTATCTGCCACCATCTACAATTGTAGGTACTGAACAAGTTTGTGGATGAGTGTAAGTTGGGTGCTGTGGATGACTGTAAGTTAGCTGCTGTCTGTCAGTGACTCCCCAAATTATGTTTGCATACTGCAAAGGGTCTTACATCACCTACGGACTGGTACCAATGTCCTGGCCTCAAGCTAAACCAAAAACCTGTATCATCATGCCATTCAGGAAAGACACAACCCTACTGCTTACCGCATCAATGGCAATCCTCTAAACACACAACCTGTGTTAAGAGACCTAGGTACTCAGGTTGATAATTTCCCATTCAGCTATTGTGTAGCATCAGTGGTCAGTAAATCTTTGTGCATAGTTCATCTCATAGGTAAAGGGATTGCATCCAGAATAAAAGGTGGTCATTACCTCTCTATGCTCCTCAATCACTCCATGAAACAATATTTTACTACAACACCCCATTTGCTATATACCTATCCAGACATCTGCAACAAGTGGAAAGGCCATGGAAATTCCTCACAAAGGTAATCCATGACCTCCAACACCTGTCCCATGCAGGCAGGCTCAAATCATCAGAGGTGGGCTGTGTCATGCCTACAAGGCAATGTTGGAGCCTGCCCTACTACAGCTGGCCCATATCTGTAAGTCTAACCCCTCATGCATTAACTGCATGACAGGCCTACATCTGTTATGAAACAACAACACAACCTGCTGGTGAGACAAGTTTGTCTCCCAGAGGCTGCCCTGTCTCATGAATACACTTCCCATACATGTCAAACAGAATACCATGCTGACCCTCTTCAAGTGCGACTGTGTTGAGTGGATGGGGAACCACAATCCTGTCCCAGGGGTCCCACTTGTGTCCCTCATTAACAGGGGCAACAGGTGCTGACTGATGTTTCTTGCTGGGGATAAAATAATGGCTAGCCTTGTAGATGCCCCAGGAATATTACTCTAGTAACCTCCTATGATCCTATGAACCTATGATCCTACTGAACTCCCAGGTGACATGTATCATGAGTAGCATATTGTGTCATGGGGTATGCATGCAAACTTATGCTGTCTGCCTCTATTGTCCCTGACACACTGTCCCACACATTCATACCTAGGACCTAGGTAAACATGCACATATACAGCTGTACCTTGGCTAAGTCACATTTCTACATTGCCACCATGCCATCCTGTGCCACTGTATTGGCACCAGTTCTCCACAGCATAGACAAACAGACCCCTGGAACAGAAACAGAAAAAGGTGGGGGAGACAGCAGTCAGTCAGCAATGCTAACAGTAGTGCAGCATCATGAAACAAAGGTACATACACTTTGATGTGTACTCATGACACATGCCAGCAGACAGCACCTTACAGGTCAGAACACTACTACACTACAAACTGTCATTAACTGCACTATAGTCACCCTGTGCATTAGACACATATTTGCATGTCCCTGCATTGATGGTATGGACAAGAGGGATTTGGCACAGGTATCATCACTTGCACAGGGTGTGGTGAGGGGTTTCCAAAGGACTAGTCTCTGCCACACAGTTGACATTGTGTGTGCATGTGTGTGTGTGTGTGTGTGTGTGTGTGTGTGTGTGTGTGTGTGTGTGTGTGTGTGTGTGTGTGTGTGTGAGAGTGGGTGTGTGTCTGGAGGGGTGCTGGTCAGCTGGGCCATGGAGAAGGGCTGTGTGTGTGCTGATGGTGACCTGCATGTGACAATGATGTGTGAGTGTGTGCGTGTACACAGTCAATCCATGTACTAGCCCTACATGAGGGTACGTTGGACAGCTGTGGACCATGTATAGCAGAATGTGCAGTTCACTATCTCCGGCCATGAACACAGGAATTGTCTCTGCCAGGAGTAACACTGGCATCACCATGCCCAGAGTTAGATGCGGTCCAACTTGCTGATGGTGACTGGTGTCTGCTGGGTCCATGTCCCTCATGGGACTGCCCAAGACCAGGTGCCTATGGCCTGCCATGTTCTTTCAGTAGAGCTGGTAGTACTGCCACTATGAGAGTATGACTGTGCATGTCCATGTGAGCTCTCAGTTGATGCTGTTGCTGACCTACATCCACATGTCCGATGCCATACTCCCACCACATTTTCAAGCATAGACAGTGAATGGTTAAGGAGTGACAATGTCTCACCACACCCCTGTCCACTACATTGGCGAAATGATGTAGGGCATCACCACTGTGGTGGATGGAGTCATGGATGCCACGCAGTGATGCACCTGTGATCCTAAGCATCCATCTGGTGTTGCATTCAGAATGTGTCTGTACCTGCATGATGGACCAAAACATGCTTCGAGTGACATGTGATGTGACACCTCTGACTGGTGGAGATTGGGCAGCAGTCCTCCTTCAAGCACCCCTGTCAATCTGTCTCTGTGGGATCTCACCAGCTGTCTGGCTATGGCAAGTGTCTACAGTCACAGATGTCATAGTCACCACACTCTCCTGTTTGATGCCACCACCCTCTGACTGTCCAATATCTGTGGCCACAGGGGACTGGGTATGTATAGGCATACTGACTGTGTGCAGGACATTGGGGAAGGAAGTGGGATGTCAACTAATGTCACAGATTTAGCCCCCAGCAACCCCACCTGTGCCTCAATATGGCCAACATCATCTTCAGAGTCCACTGAGATACTAACATCAGATTATGAAGGGGACAGACTCCAACCCCCATGGTCACCTATGAGGAGGAAGACAACATGACTGCATTAATTTGTGCACTATTATGTCTGCTGATACATGCACACACACACACACACACTCACACACTCACACACACACACACACACACACACACACACACACACACACACACACACACACTCATGCTGGTGAGGTGTTACAAATGCATTCTACATACCACACCTTATTACTGATCCCATGCACAACATACATGCAAACCAAAGCAGACACAGACAAGAGAGGAACTTAACAACATGCAGTGCAGCTATGTCCAGTTAATGTTGCAAGTACTATACATGTGTGAAATAAGCAACAAGTCAGTGTATGTGATGGCCCTTCACCTAACAGTCAGTGTACCTGTGTCCCCATACTAATGCCCCCTTTACAGCACACGGCTTAGACATTCACAAAAATACCTTCAAATATGTTTCAGATCCTGCAAATATGCTACTGTGATTACCGATGTAATGCACTGCAGTGAACCCATTCACAACTGAACATACGGGTATTACAATATGACTAATCTTACCAGTTGTGACCATGTTGTGACCATGGCAAACTGGTATCCCTTAACATTCCAAGGGTATAGATGAGCCATAAAAACAGTGTCACACTCACCGTCTACAGAGTGATGTAGTCCAGCCACACCTGAGGTACCTATGGAATTGTGGGGGAGGGTATCATGAGCAGACACAAATGTGGCATTGTTACAGGATAATATGTGTAGATAACAGTAAGTACAGTACAAGCTCTGATACTGCCCACATTGCTGACATTCACACTATGTGTGCACGTGTGTGCATTACAGACCAGAGGGGTCACGTGGCCTTTGCACATTGACCTGACATCTGTGTGCAGGTATGCAGATGCTGCCACTGTGACTGCTACACTGTTAAAATGACCACAGGAGGCTTAACTGGATGCTTCTCCACTATGGAAGCTGTGCCACCCACCTCCACGACATATGGGGTGATGGATCTTTGCAAGCTGGTGTCCAAACCCATGTTTGACAGGAATTCCTCTGTGGCTGACAGTGACTGTTGTGCTGCAGGCCCTCCACCACCAGTGCCAGCACATTCCATGGCCATGGCTGCAGCCCTTTGCCGTGCATTATTTATCATATCAGTGGCCTGGTGTTGGACCTGCTCATAGCTCCTTTCCTTTATCCCAATGTGATTTACAGATGCCATGAGGTCTGCTCACAGTGCAGCACATTATTGCTGGTTATGGCAACACCTCAACAGCAGGATCCTGTGATGGAGTCTCAGTCCATCAAGTATAGCATCATTCTCCACTGCTGAAAATGGGGATAAGAATTGGGGAACACATCACAGGGTCACATACATTGCTCTCCATTATGTGCACACCCTGCAAATCCATATTTGCCAGCGCTATCCTCCACTAATTACCACATCATACCCCACCATCTATCGCCACAGTATGTACGTGGCTATAAGCAACATAGTAGCAATTCATCATGTGTTACCCTCTGGATCTTGCTGTTTCCTGCTAGTTGCTGCATGTTCTCTAAGGTGTTCAACTGCAACTTTTCAGTTGCAACTATTAGTGCTTGTTTATAGCCTTCCGACATCATATGCACTAGTGTCAGCCTCCTACTTTTGTTTTAAACACCTGAGCTGTCGGCTCATCCCTTAGGTCTCCCTGGCCTTCCTTCCTCAGATTCTGGAAAATATGGCTTGACAATGTCCTACAGTTTCCTCTGCAAGTCTGGTTGATATGGGCATCCTATCACAGTATAGCAACTGCCTCATGTGACATGGGCACATATCTATAAACACCACCAAGGAACACAATTTGTGACAGATGCAATGACATAAGGAACCTACAGTCCATGTGCTCTCCCTCTCAAGCTTGCATATATGGCATCAAACAGGTTGTCAACACAATCAGTACACCTTGCACACCACCCACACCTACACAACACACACCCACATATGTGGAGGTCATGAACATACACATTCACATACAAAGGAGACCTCAGAGACAAAGACACAAGTGAACTCTACAGCCCTCCACAGCACTTACCATGCATAGCCACACACACACACCTGTGTCCCACAGCCACAATAGCATCACCATTAATCAATCATATTAGTCATAGGAGACTCCATTGTGAGATACACAAATGTGCCTCTCACCAGGCTGTATATGGGTAAGGTCACAGTTATTTGTCTGTCAAGAGCCAGAATCTACCATATCACATATGTGCTACTGTCTCTCAACATCAGATACTGTTATGAGTCTACCACAGTCCATGTTGGTGTGCCTGTCCTGAGACGTACCTCCCTGGAGTAAATGCAGTGAGATATGATTGAGCACACTGATTATGTGTCCCAGGCAGGTATATCTCTAGCCTTATGCAGCATTCCACTGTCACCCAAAATGATGTTGCCATACAATCAGGAAATGATTGATCTTAACAATTGGCTTAGTTTCTGGTGCCATACCATGGAGTCCAGTACCTGACATCATGGGATGACATGATCAACATACCATGATGTTTTGCCAGAGAAGGCATCCATCTGTCTCAATTGGACCTCAGGCATCTGGCAATGGTTCATGACACCTCCATAGTGCCTTTATTAGGAAAAATGGTGAAGTTAACACTATCAACATACAACTGACACCACATCACAAAGTGAAGGCCATGCTGCTAAACGCTAAGGGTCTAAACATGAATCTGCACTCAATGCAAGCAGTCTTAACCCTGTGAAATGATGACATCTGTACAGTCACAGACATATGGTTCAAAGCTAGAGAGAGCACCTTAGCCTTACATGGTCAACCATCCTATCATACGTTATACCCCAAGGTGTGGGCAGTAAAGCCATGGGACATGGGATTTCACTATATATGAAAGACATGCACACCTCCAGGTTGTTCAAACAGTAAGATGCACAGGGGACAGTGCAGGGGCAGTTAACCATGGCAAAGACACCTATTCAAAGCATAGGCAGCTACTGGCCCCCACATGTGACCAGGAAGCCCATTCTGCCTATATGGATCTGATCAACTCTATCAGGATTTGAGACTATACCCTGATCCTGGAAAACTTTAACTACCCAAGCATATATTGCAGGACTTACACATGCCAGCACACAAATGCCCAGAGATCCATCAATAGTGGAAATGCAAACACCTTGAAGCAGCTAGGTGCTACCGCCACAAGAGGTGAAGGTCTGTTGGAGTTGATATTAAACAAAACGGGTAACCACTACAGCATCCCTACAGTATCATCTTCCATGGTCAAACCAACCATAAAGCGGTCATGTTTGCAGTCACCATCTCCCATAATATACTTCTAGCTAGGGTCAGACATACAAACAACTCCAAAGTTGAATACAGCCTCCTGAGAGATGGTATAAACAGTTTCACAGCCCCCAACCCCTCTGTAGGAACTAGCACCAATATCCAAAAATGCACAAAAGTGCTATATGTGCATTTGTATAGATGAATGGATTCAGGAATACCCGACAGGACTACATCATCCTCTGGAAGACTACGCAAACCTGTCTAGTGGACATTTGCAATAAGTAGTATGTATAACAGGATGACATACTGCTGTCCGAGATAAAGAAGGAGCAGGTGCTCAATTTGAAGCAATGTCTCCTTAGCCTGCACAAGCAAATAAGAGCACTACTGTAATCCTGTAAAGCAAACCGCGAGCCCACATGGCACTTAACGATTGGTTATTGATTTATGAAAAGTAAATCAATTCACGACTCCCCGGGCTCATCTGATTCCAGGGGTCTGAGATCTAGCAGCAAGAATAAAACCACAAAGTTAGTGGTTTACAGACATAGACTAAGCTAATGGTTTCTTTGCAGTACCACTGCAGGAAAAAGATCGGCAAAGGTTTGCCTTTACTTTTCAAAATGAACAGTATGTCATGACATGGTTACCACAGGGGATTCAAAACAGTCCAGTTATATTTCACCAAATAGTTGGATGAATACTACAAGGTCTAGAATCTGATGATTCTGTTCTGCATTACACTGATGACATATTAATACAGTCTAAAACAAAAGAACAGCATTTATCTAAAGAAATACAGGTCCTTCAAACACTGCAGGAGGCAGGGTTTAAGGTTAAAAGTGAAAAAGTACAATTCATGTCATCTGAATTAAAATTTCTAGGTACTATTTTACGTCCTTCTGGGAGTACTCCTTGTTCAGAGAGGGTGCAGGGAATTTTGCAAATGGATAAACCGGTTACCATTCCAGATTTGCATAAATTTCTTGGTATTATGAATTATAATCGGGAATTCATAGAGGATTAAGCCAGCCTGGCAGTTCCTTTGTATGACATACTTTCTGGCCAGAAAGAATGACCCTTTCTGGAGTGGGGACCAAAGAAAAATACAGCTTTTTGTGATTTTAAAGCAGCATTGGCCAAGGCTATAGAATTAGTAGCTCCAAGTCTAACATGTCCCTTTGTGTTACAGGCAGCAGCTGGACCCAACACACTCTCTGTTGTGCTTTTACAGGAGTGGCCTCAGGGCTCTGATGCTAGAATGGAAAAGACTTTACACCCCATTACATTCTTCAGTAGAAAGATGACATGTTGAGAGAGGATATCACCCATGCATTCAGCAATTGTTGGCCATTTACTGGGGATTAAAACAAACTGAATACTTAGCAGCTTTTTCCAAAGACATTATAGTACAGACACCACATTATGCCATACAGGCTTTGGTAAATGAGACTCAGTTAATTAAACTGATTGGTGACATCAGTCAAGCAGTGTTTGCAAAATGGTTGGCATTATTTAGTGTCAAGCAAGTTACAATAAAGACAGGAGATAAGTATTACTAATCTAACTTCATGGGATATGAAGGAAAATGACACAGATGTATTAGGCACATTTCATATCCTGAAAAGCCTATTTTGTCTCCTGATTTTCAGAAAGACAGTCCATCCGTCTTTGTTGACGGTGCTCAATTTTGGGACAATGGACAATATTGGACTGGATTTGCAGTAGTACCAGAAAATCCTTCTATGGGACAGCTGACTGATTCAGTTACCAGGACACATGTCTGCTCAGCGAGCTGAACTGGAAGCAGCTCTTTATGTGGTACAGCATTTTCCACCTGTCAATATTTTTTCAGAGTGCATACATAGTTAATTCTCTGCGGCTGCATATGTCTACATGGGCAAGGAGAGGGTTTGTTGATAATATGGGCAAACCACTCAAACATGCTTCTATGTTACAGACTATTTGGAATTTGGTTTGTAGTCAGTCTCTCGTGGGTTGCTAAAGTATCTTAAAGGTAAATGCTTATCAAAAAGCTACAAATTAAATTTTTCAGTTAAATAATTATGCTGATCAGATGGCAAAAAAAAGCAGCCAAGGAAGGAATGCAATTGTATCCTACAGAACACCTTTCTGGTGTACCAGATAAAACCACTGCAGTACATGCCATACAGACATTTTCAGCTCAAAATTTGCAGCATGTTTTGTTGCAGATCCAAACTAAGTTTGGACAGCAGGAAGAGTTATAAAAATGTACTCTTGTAGGAGAAAGTCCAGGGCAATATTAAGCAAAATGTTTTGAAGACAGTTCTAGTCTTCTTTATATACCGTAGCAACAGGTACGACAGTTAGTGAAATTTAATCATCAGGTATTGGGACATTTGGGTACACAAAAGTTATGGGCCAGTGTAAAAAACAAGTACTGGCATCCACAGTTAAAGAACATCTGTGATTTAGTGCATAATAAATGCTTAATATGTTTGCAGATTAATGTTCAATTGAAAAAGCCACAGTTACTAAAGGTAACTCCAGCAGATGGACCTTGGTATGTCATCCAAATTGACTTTGCAGGTCCATTACCCCCCAGCTAAAGGTGGGTACAGGTATCTTCTAGTGGTAGTTGATGTTTTTACAAAATGGGTAGAAGCAATTCCTACCAAAACAATGGTGGCTAAGGCTACAGCAGAAGCCTTATGGAAAAACATTTTTTGTCACTGGGGATGGCCACGAGTTATCGAATCTGATAAAGGACCACAGTTTGTCAGTAAACTGATGAAAGCTTTGTGTGATTGGCTTGGTATCCAGCAATGATTTCATGTTCCTTACCATCCTCAGTCCAATGGGATTGTTGAAGGAATGAACAGGACTCTTAAGGAACGCCTTAAGAACACCTGCTTGGAAAAAGGTGTAAATTAGGTAAAACATTTGTCTGGAATCTTGTTGGGTGTCAGAGCAACTCCACACAGTAAAACAAGAATTTCACCTTTTGAAGTCATGACAAGCAGGAAAATGCCTGTACAACTGCCATTTGATCCTACTGTTAGTACAAATAAACCATTATTAGAAATTGCACAGCATCAACAATGGTTAAAAGATATTTCTGAATTGTGTCAAAGCCTATCAAAAATGCAAGAATTTAAATTACAGTCAAAGGATCCTGTTATGCCAGAAGAAAACCTTCCCTCTGGGACACAGTTCTTTGTCAGGACGTTCCAGATGGATGGTCCATGGGACAGTAATTGTCAGGGACCCTTTGAAATAATTGCTCAGTTAGGACCTCTAGTGTACAAAGTTAAAGGAAAGAAAAAAATGATTCTTGTTCATAGAGATCAGTTGAAAGTCATTAAGTGACTTCATGTTTTGTGTTTTTTCCTAGACTCATGGCAAATGCCAAGTCTGAAACAGTTGAAAAAGCATCTATCAAAACAACTTTTTAAGTTAATACTGATTACGTGAAAAGGTTATATTATTGTACATAAAGAAGATTTTGTCTGTTATTGTACTGACTGTACTCACTGGAGCCCTTGGGGTAGGGTGTCAAATAAGAGAAATGCAAGTTTGGAAAATACACAGTGACAATAATACTCTAAAGCTAGGTTGGCATAAATGCTCAAAAATAAATCTTTTTTGTGGGAAAAGACGGCAGGACAATTTTACTTGTCTGTCTAATGATGATATAAACATGACATTATGTCTTGATAAATATGCAGCATCAACATTTAAAATGGGAAAGCTGCAGCACAAAGAAAATATCAGTCATGGACAGGAATATAATATAAAGGAACTTGAGCTGAAGGGAGTGCATACATATTTGGTGGTAGATGAAAGCTCAGCAACAAAACACAAACAAATAAAAACAAAATTCAGTAAAGAAAATTAAAACCTAAAACTAAGATTGAAAACTGCCTTTACATCTAAAAATAAAGTCCAGGATCAAAACTAGTTTGCTATTCCTGTTCTAACTTACCATATTGGAATGACTGTCTGTCTTCAAAATGACTTGGATCAGTTAGACAGGAAAACAAGAAAAATACAGTATGCATATAAAATTATATAAAAAATCTGTGTATACCAAGATTGTATATTCCTTGGTCTGAAAGTGGTATGACCCTTCTCAAAATGTATTATATGTATAGATCTGCAGTCATGGGATTGCCTACATATCTGCTGGCCTCACCAGATTCAAACATAGGGAATGTGTTAAATCATGAGGAAAACAAGTCTAAGATAACATTTCTGCTTAGTTTGGCAGAAGCTTTTCTGTGTAAAGTGGGAGATTATCAAACCAGAAGATGACAAAAATCAGGGAGCAATTGAATGTGCCAAAAACATTTTTTTTTTTTAATTTATTTTATTTATTTAACATTTGTTTACCGGGAAAGTCCGACTTGGAACAAAGCCAATTTTCATTGGCAGCCCAGGGAGAAACACTCCAGATACATGCATTTGAAACATAAGGAAGAATATAAGGAAAAGGATCTTATAAGAAGGAAAGAAAACTGGAAAATCCACAAATATAATGGCAAGTACCGATATCACCTGGAACAGCCTCATGTTGACCAACATTTGATGTAGGAATGGTTAAGGAAGAGTGAAATGCAAACAAAAGATGAAAGACTAATAGTGACAGCCGATGATAGTGGTCTAAATAAATGATGGTTTACAAAGGCCATTGAACATGTGGGGTAAATGGACAAATGTAGGTTCTGTAAAAAAGAATGGAAAACAGCTGGACATCTTGTTTCTGGTTGCGATACACTCATGGCAGAGGGTCTGTATACTTAAAGGTGCAATAATTCAATAGGCAAGACTGTTTCAGTGGGGATTGTGCAAGCGCTACAATGCAGAAGTAGTTGAGAAGCATTGGAAACATGAACCATAAAGCATTACAGAAAATGAGGAAGTTTATATCACATGTGATGACCCATTACCAAGAGTTCAAAAAATAGATGCAAGAAAACTGGATATAGTAGCGCATGAAAAAAAGAGACAAAAGTAGCATTGATTATTGGAATCGGTACACCTAGTGACTACAGTGTCTTACATACACAGAGACACAAATTCCTAAAATACCAGGATTTGCAGGCAGAAATGAGAACAATGTGGAAAAAAGATGCCCAGACAGTTTCAAAAGTAGTGCGAACAAGAAGTCTAATTAAAAAAATATAGTTGCATTTAAATATGCTACCAACACTTGTAACTTCGTATAAATTACAGAAGTCAGTTACGTGCATATTGCAAGTGCTGAAAAGAGCAAAGACTGAAACAGTACTAATTTCATGAACTACAATCATACTCTGATATAGGAATAGGACTAATTTCTGTCATATTATTGGAACCCAAAAAGTCTTGGGAAATTAAACTGAATCAAAGCCTGGTGTGTGCTTCACACCCAAGATGCTTAGAGTTCAAGAATGTCCTGTTTGTGTTCATGGACCTGAGTTACTTCATATATGAAATACAAATGCAGCCTCCTCTTCACCAAAGGCTGTACTAGGGATGGGACTCAGCCAAGTGCCTTACAAAAATGATATTAGTCAGCTCAAGCTGAATTGGCTAAAAAGACATGTTTGGGTCCCATGCTTTTCGGAGATTTCCTGCCAATGAAATGAGTGCTCCGCTCTTGGCTTCAGAAGATTGATGGATGGCTTGAGCTGTTCAGTTGCTGGGGAGATAAGTTCCTTTTGGGGGAAAAAAATTCCACATATTAATTGTAATAATTTAATTTATTTTCCTGTGTGGGAAAGTACATTTTAAGCTAGGAATATTTTTTTTTCACTCTCCCGTGATCTTGCTGTACTTTTAAACAGGAGGGCAATTTTGTGTTTGAAAGTTGATTTAACATTACAAAACACTTCTTTTCTGAGGATGAACTGTGTTTAAAATACTTAAGATGAGAAGGATTTAATATTATAATAGTTTTAATGGAGTATTTTTGTATATTTTTTTAGATATAAAGTTTTCTTTTTGCTATATTTATTATTAACTAATTATCTATTTAATATTCATTATTCATTGTTGTTAAGGATTATCAGCTAGTTAGTCATATGATTTTTTTCATGTTATTTTATTGGATTGTGGACACACTGATTTTGATCTGACAAAGTTTTGGTATTAATAAAAAACAAAAGCACTAAAGTGTACTAACTTGCTGAATCCATTTGTTGTGCCTAATTTGGTTTACTGATGAATTTGAGAAAGCAGTGTATGCTTCAGCAACTTTAGTTTTTATTTTAGTATTTTGTGTTAAGGTTTATTCTGACTAATTGTGTAAGTATGAGGAATGTTTTATAAGCAATCCCTTCCTGTGAGAGAAAGGTCTGCTTTGTGTAGTTTAGTTTGTTCAATTTCTGAAGTCACTATTCATTGTTTAAAGTGTGTTTATGACTCAGAGGCTACTACATCTTGGGCTGTTGCTACTGGTACTGCTACTGTGGTGAGGAGGTTTGTCCTGCTGCATTCTTGGAACCTCCCAGAAGATGTAAAAAATGAGATTTTAAATCCACCATTGGATAGAGATTTAGATGTTGTGCCCTCTGTGGAAGAGGTTATCAAAATGTGACGAGATATGTAAGCAGATAGTTGGAATCTCTCAGATTTTTTAGCCCTCCTTATGTAAATTTCCAAGGGTTTTTCTGCTCCCTCATCCAATTTTAGCAAGAAACAAAGCCAGCTCAGTAAAAGGCTGGTAAGCAGGCATTTAAAAAAAATGACAGGGAGGTACCAAAAAGAAAGCATGTACCTGTCAGAACAAAGGACAGTCAAATAAGTCAGAAAGACTATGTAAGTCACCTTGTGCCCCCCCCCCCCCCCCCATGGCAACGCCTTATTCCATCCAGAAAGTCTGAATTTCTCTCTCTTTGGCAACAGTTTGTTTCAAACAAATGTGTTCTGAAACTGATTCACTAGGGTTACAGATGGCAGTAGGAAGCAATCCCTCCTTTCATGGGAATTACTCCAATTCCAACAAACCAAACCCCTTCATTTCTTCCTGTCCTACAACATATGCTTTCTCAGGATGTAAAAGAAACAGAGCATCTTCCTCATTTGGACTGTGTATTTTATTCAAGAATGTTTTAGGTGCCAAAGAAAGAACATGCCTGAACACCTCTTATGGACCTTTCTTCCTACACCAGTTCATGATAGTGTCCAAGTTCAGAATGCTTTCAATTCACAACCTCTTACCCCTTGTTTCTTATTTGATTTTTTTGTAACCTTAGATTTAAAAGATGCTTATCATCACATTCTTATCCATCCAAATATCAGACATTTCTTAAGGTTTGATGCATTTGGATTACATTATCAGTTCGCTGCCTTATGCTTTGGGCTATCCACTGCTCCAAGATTGTTGACTGCATCTAACTTCACTTATAACACATTGCAGGCTACAGTGTATCCACAATTTTCAATATTTAGATACCTTGCTTATCTTTGTGGAGTTCTTTTTATTTTAAAGTATCAGGAATCTATTGCATAGGTCAGAGATCTTGCATGCAGGCTGAGATGATAAGAAGACACCCACAAGTCTAATTTGACTCCATTGCACAGGATTGTGTTCATGGGGCATCTGTTAAACACCTTAGTACAAATAGTTTTTCTTCCATACAAGAAATAAATAATTCTGTTTAGATCTATTCAAGGAGCTTTCCTCTTAGACTCAGGACAATGTAAGTAAATACCTCAGGATTATGTGTCTTGTGACATATGTGATTCTCACGATACCTTTGGAAAGACTGCATGAGAAAGATAAAATGGTGTCTGAAGTCTCTTTGGTCTCAGCGCCATCACCCATTATCTCTTCAGATTCCAGTTCTGTGACTTGTCAGAAGAGAAATCACATAGTTCAGACATCAGATATTCCTGAAACTAGGTCTTCCTTTCTCCGCTCCTTCTCCAAAGCAGTCAGTCACCACAGATGTCCTGAACTTTGACTGGGGAACATCTTTAAGTGGGGAATAAAGTGTAAGATATCTGGGACAACAAAGACTCAAGCATCTAAATTCTAAAGGACCACTTTAAGTTGTTACAGACAATACCACAGTAAGGAGAACCAGGTTTTAACCTCCATGCAGAACATCCCTGCCTTGCACAGCATATAGCTTTACAGCACAATCTCACTTTATAGGTTTCCTACATTCATGTGCCAGAAAAGCTGAGCTGGCAGACCTTTATGAATGGTAACTAAATCACTGGATCTTCCAAGTACTGTGTGAGGAGTACCTCAAGCTGATCTTTTTGCCTAATCTCTAGCTGGCAACATTCTGCTCATGACTCCATGCAAGAAGGTCTGGAAGACAGATCCATTTTCTTTTTCTCAGACAGGATTATTCCTGTACATTTTTTTTACTATTTCTACTTATATCCTGAGTACTTTTGAAAATTCAGAAGGAATCCAGAAGATCATTGTTGTGACTTACTTCTGACCTAGGCAACAATGATTCTTCTTCTTCTGGAACTAGCCAGTAGCAATTACTCCAATCTTCCATACAGACTGGATCTGCTTACAGAAGAACAGGAGTGTTTTATACATCCAACCCCCAAGCAACTTCAGTTGACAGCCTGGATGATAGGGTCTTAGTACCTATTATGTACCTATTCACTCAGGATGAGCAGCAGGTATTAATGGAGGCAAGAAAGCCTGCTGATAGAAAATCATATATTAGCAAATGGAAAAGGTTTTTAAGTTGGTGCCAACAACATAGCCAGCACCAATTCAGAGCTAGTTTTTCTCTATTTTTACAATATTTGTGTGTGTTACTTTCCTATGGTCTGCATTACTCCTCTATTAAGGTTCACTCGTTGACCATTTCAGCATATCTGCCCATGGATTCCCCTCTTTCAAGACATTCCCATCTCAAAATGCATTTGAAAATGGATTGTATAACAGACCTTTGAGAAAAACTGAATCCTCCTTGGGATCTTAATTTTGTGTTACAGATGGTAATATTTGCTCCATTTGAACCAGCTCATTTGGCTGACTTCAGGTTCTTAACATGGAAAACAGTTTTACTTGTTGATCTGACCTGTGCAAGAAAAGTATCTGAGTTACAGGCACTTAGAGTTGGTCAACCTTATCTTATTTTCTACAGAGGCAGGGTTTCCTTGAGAACTAATCCCTTCTTTTATGCCTAAAGTGTATCAGAGTTTCCAAAAACAAACTTTGATAAACTAACAAGTAATAAAAATAAAAAAACAAAAAGTGGAATGGACACTCCACAATGAACTTTAAAGCACTTCAACACATTTGAATGTAAATTTTAATGTAATAAAACCACAGACTGATGAACTGGATGAATTGTTTGTATTTAAATGTTTTTTTTTTTATGGCAGACTGTAACTCTGATGAAGCCTTCATGTGTGTAGGATGAAAGCACTCAGTCTGTGGTTTTATTACATTAAAATTTGTTGAAGCGTATTAAAGTTCATTGTGGAGTGTCTATTCCAGTTTTTTTTTATTTTTGTCAGTTGGTATCAAAATTTGCTTTAATTCAAACTAGCCCTCTCCCTGCAATGTCCTTTTTAAAATCACTCTTGTAGTATTCTTAACACATAAGTTATCACTGCTATCATCTGGCCAGGAACCCAAGATGTACCTTGCCAATATTTTACATTCAACATATGACCTCAGTTAACAAGTGTAGGGGAATATAGGCAGCTGTACAAACATGATTCCTTAACCTATCTTACTGCCAGCTCTGTCACAGGTTGCTTATCTGTCAGACTGATTGTCATTTAGATGGTGGTACCATTGCTTCAAATACACAGATGAGTGCCCCATTGAAGAACCTTCCTTTAGTTCGCTTATGTGTTTTTCTTACTGGTATTAGATTTCATATGGGAGGGGTAAGAGTGATTTAAATATGCAAATTCCATACAAAGACATGTCTTTGTTTTCTTATGTGCAATATACTACTACAAACTTGTTCAATCTGTCAATACTTTGTATCTAAGACTTTACAATCCTGTTTGTCCTCACTTAACACTTTCTTGGAGACCCAACATCAAACATTTTCTCCACTCCAAGATGGTAGAGTTTGCCTCCCCAGACATAATTTGACCACTTTAAAGGAAAAAGCTTAAAAGTCCTAAGCCAGAGACTCAGTCAGCCCTTTCTAACTCTGACATATGTGCTAAGGTTTCAGAGCCCACGTTATGTCTGATTCCTCTAAAGACACCCTCTACCGAGACCCTGCTGGAGGCCGGTATGGGGTTGGAGGCCTTGTCAACTGAGCATTATGCAGACAGAGATGAACTGAAAATCATCATATCAGAGGACTCAGATGGCATCCCTCAAACCCTAGTTAGGGAAGAAATCCCAGGTAAACTTATTGAGGTATGTCAGGGAACTGAGACACAACATTTATTACAGATGTTTGTCAAACCAAAATAAAAGTGTAAGAAAGCTAACATATTGCCTTCCTTTAACCACCTCCTTTCTCTTCTAGGGAGAAGAAATGGATGGATTTCTCTCAAGACTTGTTTAAGGCCATTTTGCCTCAGACATCTCCATCTTTCTCATCTCAATCCACTCCCCCACCCCTCAAAAAATTCTGTGGATTCATCTTTCTCTGAAGGCGAGGAGGTTTCAGATACTGATCAGTGTCTGACTTACTGCTCTTAAATGCTATCTCTGGGCCAAGTCCCTTTGGATGTTGAAGACTCCACTTTACCTGATTCTCCAGTAGAAGAAGCTTTTTTTGGTGAGACAATATTAACTATATGGAAGCATTTTGAGTGGGAGTCTATGTAGCTCTCAAGATAATACAACCTTTTGGTAATGGGCACACCCAGCCCCTTCCCCTGTACCTCCTGTTCTTGAGACTTGTTTTTGATGCTTTCCAATCTACTTCTGCAAACCCTGGCTAACTTCCATTGACACTCAAAACATCAGACAGATTTTATTAAGTCCATGATGATCTTAAATTTTTGTTTAAAGATTTTGTGGTCAACACTTCTGCAGTTTCCTTCTCATCTGATAAGCTTACTAAACTCTGCTCACTGCCAATGCCCTCCCTTTAGACAAGGATAGCAGGGCTGTGGACATGTGGGATAAAAAGTTTTGTACTTCCTTTTCTTTTGCATTCAGGGCTATTAATTTCCAAACTCAGTTGACCAAATGCTTGATATCCATTCTCAGTTCATTAAATATGATAATGGTGGATTTGCAGGATACTGATTCTAAACAAACAATATTGTCCTTACTTAATCAGGCTACACAAGTGGCCATACATAGCATGAAATGTAGTTATGATGCTGTAGAGTCCTTATCCAGAGCAGCTGCTAGAGACCTTGTAATCCACAGGTGTATGTGGTTACATTGCAAGCCTATTCCTGAGGATGTAAAAGCAAAAACAGCAGATTCCCATTTAGAGAAGAATCTCTTGTTTGGCCCCCAAGCTGTTAACTTTTAAAAACCCTTCAAGTCCAGGGTAAAAACACAGAGAACTGTAGACAGCTTCTGTTACCCCTTGCACCTACGTAGCAGAGGAATTACCCAACCAAACCTATCTGTTTTGTCAGAAGGGACCTTAGACCTAACCAGAATCATAGTAAGGCTCCCAGAAAGAGATTCCTGGACAAAGCACAGAAGGATGCCTTATCTAGTAGGCCTCTCTTTGGGGTCAAATCTCTATGACTATCTACAATCTGCTTTCCCCACTAGCTCCTGTTCCTACCCTACCCCTCTCATAAAAGGGTGTTATCTATCATAAAAATGCTTATCTCATGTTTTAGTACAGATTTCCCCTTTAATTGGCATGCCCCCACCTCCACACAATCAGATTTATCTGCTCCCACCATTTTATAGGAAGAATGTGCACAAGGCTCAATAGAGCCAGTGCCAGATGAATTTGTGGCAAAGGGGTTTTACTCGTGTCTTTTGCTAATCCGAAGGAAACACGGAAATGGAGACCTATACTGCATTTCTCCTTACAAACACCTTCTTAAAAGTGCCGACTTTCTAAATGTTCTCATTGCACACTCTGATACCTTTCATTCTGCCCCAGGTTTTTCTAGTATTCCTAGATTTAAAGGATGCTTATCTCCATATACAAATTTGGGCCCCTTGCAGGAGAGTCAGGTTTTATACTGGGTCATCTTACAATCAGTTTACTGCTTTTCTTTTTAGGCTTTCCACATAGTTTTCAGAATGTGTCTGCCACCAGTGACTGCCTTCTGCCAAACCCAGATAATTCAGATTTTTCCCTACTTAGATGACCTGTTCATCCAAGCCTCTTCACCACACATTCTCCTACAGCATCTCCAGTCCATTTACTCCCTCTTCCTATCTCAATTAGGGTTTGCGTTCAGCTACAAAAAAAATCTTCCCTGTATCCATCTCATGAACTAGATTTTCTGAGGTGCAGGCTGGACACAAAAAGAATGCAGGCCTTCATACCTCAAGAGAATGTACAGAGCCTTGCAAACTAATTCTGTAACCTTACTTCCACAGCCAATGCTCAGCCAGGGAGAACCTAAAGGGCTCTGGGGTTCATGGCAGCTACTATCCCAATGCTCCCTCTAGCCAGATTGCATATGAGAAAAATCCAGTGGTACCTGACAACAGTTTGGTCTTAGCTCTTGCACCCTGTGGACACTGTGACTCTCATTTTACCTTGTCTCAGATGGGAACTCTTAAGGTGAAACTAAACTCAGGGCTTCACTTTACTTCTTCAGCCCCAGTTCAGAAAATACATGCAGATGACTTGGACAAAGCATGGAGGGCCTGGACAGGCACCCAAGTACTAGAGAGCGGATTGCAGGCAATGATACTAATGGAGCATATCAATATGATGTAATTGAGGGCCCTCATTCAGGCTCTTCAAATCTTTTGAAATCTCTGCAAACTATAAACCATATGAGTGTTCACAGACAACACAAGAGTAATGTGATACATTAACAAGCAAGGAGAAACCAGATACTATCAATTGTGCAGATTGGCACAGAAAACCTGGGGCCTTGCCACCCAGAAAAACATGTCACTCACAACCACATACATCCTGTCACAGGACAATGTGTTGGCAGATTGGTTTTTGGAGGACCATCATAAATGGACCTCGAAGAGACAGGTTTTCCAGAACATCTTTCATCATTAGAGGACTTCTTAGATAGCTCTCTTTGATTCAAAGAACAACAAACAGCCATCACTATTTTGCACAAGAGACTCTTGTTTCTCAGCTTGGAGGTTGACACTTTCACTTTTCAGTAGATGTGGCAGTTCTCTGCACCTTCCCTCCTCTTATTCTCATTCCAAGAGTTCTTATACAGATCAAAAATAAAAACAAAACTCTTGCTAGTGGTTCCCTTTTGGCCAAGGCAACATTGGTTCCCTCTTCTTTTTCTTCTAGCCAGGGGCAAGTTCTTCAAACTTCCAACCAAGTGGATCTCCTCATACAACAGAAAGGATTACTGATTCACCCCAGTCTGTCATCCCTAAACCTATGTCTGTGAACAATAGGGTTTTAATTCATAACAGGCACAATTTTTCTGAGGATGCTATTAAGGCTCTCCAAGAAGCCAGGAGATGAACTACTCAAAAAATTTACATAGCCAAAGGAAAGATGGCATCCTACTAGTGGCAAAGGAATGGGCAGGACCCCAGCGAGTCAGAGATGCCTTCCATTCTGAAATATCTGTGTGAGCTATTACATACAGGTCTGGCCTATTCTTTCATCAAAGCCTACCTGTTAGCCATTTCCGCTTGTTTCCCTCTCACTCCACAACTTATGCTCATTTCTGAGGTTAAGTTATTCCTTAAATGGGTCCTGCATCTTAGACCACCTAGAAAACCCACTACCCTTACTTGGGACCTCAACTTCATTCTGGAAAAGCTTACTTTCCCTCATCTTGATCCAGCAACATAAGCAGACATAAAATTCTGCATCTTGAAAACTAGCATACTTCTGGCCCTTACTTCAGCTAAGAGAGTTTCAGAACTTCAGGCCATGGCTATTCCACCCTTTTTTATTTTTCACAATGACACGGTCCTCCTTACTTGTTTAAGTACCACATTCATACCTAAAGAAGTGAATGAGCTGTCTCTCAGTTAGGCCATAAACCTACTTACCTTCTTTCTCAACCCACAGAATCAGGGGGAAAGGATAACACATAATACATTCTCTGGACATTCACTGATACCTAAGATTCCATTTGATCAAAACAAAATCCAGTCAAAAATCTCATCAACTCTGTTTTTTTTTTCATGGACCATAAACTAGGTCAACCAGTATCCAAACAAACAATTGCAATGTGGTTCTCTAAGGCCACCTCCTTTTGTTACTCTCTACAAGGCAAGTCCTTGCCCTCATGCCCTCAAGCTCACTCTACAGAGCTGTAGTAGCCTGTGGAGTTTTCTGCAAAGGACTAGATGCAAAGACCATACTGGAAGACGCCTGCTGATCAGCTGTACATACTTTCACTAAACACTACAAGACTGATGCCTTTTCAAAGACCAGCACTGCCTTTGCTATCAGTCCTGTCTGGCCTTTTGGACAGTTCTACTGCCTTTTAACCAACCACATTTTACTTGCCATTTAGGTATGGGAATCATCAATGTGTTAGGAATACTGCAACAGTGATTTCAGTGAGGAGATAGTACAGTTGTATAAGAACTTACCATAACAGTAAATGCTTTACTGATCACTGTTGTAGTATTCCTTACCATCCTTCCTCTGTTTACACTTAATTTTCTCCATACTCTCTCTTTCTCTGTCTCTCTGTTCCTATCCCATGGGAAACACCACAGATCAAAAGGGGCTTTCTTACCACTTCATAGTATTCCCCGCCTAGCTGACCAGTTTTCTGTCTCAGGGGTCCAGGCCACTGGGTAGGAGACAGTCTACGTAATTAAGCAGTAACATTCAGATATACCCCTACTCTTGTGAGCTGAGGTCACATGTTGGATGTATGATACTGGGAAAGTATAGCTTTATTACCCCAGCTGAATGATAGAGTGTGTTAGAAATACTGCAGAGGTGATCAGCAGGACATCTATTGCTATGGTAAGTTCCAACAGAATGGCACTTTCTTTGCTGAATCCAAAAATGATGAAGAAAGGATACTTCAAATCTTGCATGTCCACAGAAAACTCAGGTACAATCTTAACACAACAAAGTGTTTCAGAACTTCCAGTTAGTTGTTCATTGTTTTTAAAGTAAAGACAGAAGAGACAACCTTTCTCAATGCCAACTATTTGCATGTGGATTTTTTGGGCTATTGCCTTTTGTTATTCCCACTACAAAAAAAAAAAAAGTCAATGCAAGGTCAAGGCACATTCTGCCATGGCCTTTGCTTCATCTTTGCATTTTGGAAAGAGACGGAATAAAAGAAATATTGTAGAAGCAGCAACATGACCCTCTTTGCATACTTTTACAAAGTACTACAAGCAAGATTCCTTCTCCAGGTCTAGGTTAGACTTTGCAAGGACCATTGTCCAAGGGCTCCTGGACCCTTCTCCTTTTACATCCCAGTTGTTCTAAGCTGTGGCAATCTACTCATATAGCTTATGCTACTGTAACCATAATCTATATGAAGAACATAGCACAGTTGTATAAGCAAACCTACCATAAAAGTATATGTTTTTAAGATCACTGCTGCAGTCACAGCTCCCTCCCACCATCCCCATTGCCTTTTGATGTGTTTTTATTCCAGGTTGTGGACATTTATTTTTTGTCTTTCTTAGCAATGCCCACTCAGGGCTTAGCTTCCATCTCTCAGTTGCCATGAAAGCTCTGTTGAGCTTGGCCCACAAACCTGTCGTCTTAGTTAACTTAACTTGGGCCATTTAATGGTTTGTGTGTGCGGAAGGTGTCCTGCTGCTTTGGAAGCTTACCGGCTGTTGTATTCCATGCAGGATACAACCTGTATAGCTTAGTCTATCACATGAATGATCATTTGAACATCTACTGTTAGGGTAAGTTTACTTACATAACTGAACTTTTGTTTACTGCTTGGGCCACAATATGAACCCTAGTCATCATGGACCTAGTCAAGTGTTTGCTCTCAGCCTGCACAAGCCTAAGATTTTAAGTCCACTTTGCTTATTCTGTTCATTTGAGGTTTAAAGTAAACATAATACCACTGAAGGAGGATGTGAATTAATGAGGGTTGACATGCATATTTCACAACCACTCGACATAAGAGAAATGCTGTTCCCTGACACTTGCATTTGTGGCTACAGCATTCAAGACATACAGTTATGTATAAGCAGAGTAATGGAATTCATAATGTTAGTGTGGATGTTAACAGTAAATAATATCTGAGAAAAAAGTATAGAAACAAAATTCATCTGCAATCAAATATATGCCCGGAAGCATCATTAATGGGATTACATTCTGGAAGGCAAAGTAACAACTAAGTAACATTACACCAGAATAAATGGTTAGGTTATTTAAGAGATATATGCAAAAATAAAATGGTAGAAGAAATCTCCGATCTTTAAAGATGACTTGATTGTATCAAGTACAAAAGAAATGTAAATAAAAAAGTAGAGTATGGCAATCATTTCAAATAATAATATATGCAAAATATAAGTAAAGTATGTTGGAATACTTATTTATATGACAGATTATAATGAAAGTATGCAGTTCATAAATATCCATTAAACTCTTTACAGATTTATCTGATTTCTGAATGTGTGTGTCAGATGCATTTAAAGTAATACAATATAGGGAATATAGAATAAATAAATTCAGAAAGATACTACATTTGAAAGACTATGATTTGAAGTGTTTCAGTGCAATATGTTCTAAACAGCAAACAGAAATTGTGCTTACATTAGGATTTGTCATATAATACCATGATACTGAAAAAATCCAGACCAACTCATTTTGATGCTTGTATCATAAAAATTACTTTACTAAGCACTTTTGAAGCAGGGAATTATTTTCTATAAACTGTATCAAGTGGTGCAGAAGTTAGCAAATCTGTTTAAGCAAGAATGATGCACCTCTTAAATTTATTAAAAGTGTGGTTTTGTTTCTGCTATGTCATACTTATTGTCAACTTGTTATTAGCAATTCAGCACAATTACATACATTTATAGGAAAATAAGCTGATGTAGCAGTTGTCTTAATGTATTAGCAAGTCGTGTGCTGCTGTCCAGAAAACACATTAATCTTAACATTAATTTAATCAATATTGTAGTAAACAAAACATAACAAGTAAATTAGTATCGAAAACCAATTTCATTAGTATGACATATTATAGAATAGTTTGTCAACAAACTTAAATGATAAATGCAAATTTAAAATGATGAATGCAAACTCTGATAACTGAAAAGACATGTCATTGCTTTTGTCATTAGTTTAATTTTATTTATGCAAAACCACATGAAAGAGGAGCTTCGATACTACAGTGATGTGCATTGCATTAATTGAAACAGACCACAAGATTCATCTGATCATTATGGTTTTCACCTGCTTATGCTGTCTGTAAGTCACGAAATGGCCTCAAAGCGTTCTCCTTCTCTTTCTCTCTCTCTCTCCTTCTCTCTCTCCCTTTCTGTCTTTCTTGATTGTAGTATCTAGAATTCTTTAATTTTAAATATATTTTCCATATATTTATCAGCTCCAGCAATCGTGTTTAAATTTCTTTATTTCCTACTTCTGTATCTACAATGTCAGTTATTAATTTCTGTGATGCAATGGTGAATCTCTTCTCCTCTCTTCGCTCTTCATTGGCATGCATGTTGATAAACACTATTTTTTTTTATTTACTTGATGCAACTTGCCAGGAATGTACGTTTTGTGCACTTTACATAACAGTTTCTGTACTTGGACTTAACAAGGAGTATTCAAATTGACAAATGCACTAGAGATATATGCTTGTTATCATCACAGCAGTGTTTCTTATTTACAATAAAAGTTTGCTTGGCGCCTTCTTTAGTTTTGTAGTTGTACAGTTTGTCAGAGTTAGTGGCATGTGCATTTGAATGCATATATTAGCAATAATATTGACAAATATTATTGTTATTATAATTATTATTGTAATTACTATTATTATTATTATAATGGAAATATAACATATTGTCTTATTTCATGCTAAGTTCGAGATAAAAGCCTTGTAGATACTGTTATGTACATCCTAGTTCTTTAATGGTCTTATCTGCATCTCATTTTTACTATTTGCTTCTCTGCACACAATATTTATATTTCCCATATTTTCATTTCTTCAGCAGTATCTACTGTAAAATAGTCGCAGTGGAATGCATTGCATCACCATGGTCTGAATAAATTTGCATGCAATTTATTGCATGCCTAAAAAGTCCTGTTTGATGATATCCTGATGCTGATAATATACACTAGCTTACAAGTGTTATCTGAAATTGGTCAATGTTATTCCCTCTGTAATGTCCATCCACTTATTAATGCAGATTCGTCTTGATGACATTAATAAGAGGGAGCTGTTTTTTTTTTTTCAAACTTCATGTTGTGAATTTAAAAATAAGAAAAGTATGGCCAAAACTAATGATGAGCACAGATCATCTTCTGATGATTGTCCATGCCTTGTAATGTTTGATCTTGCCCATGCCTGTATTATAAAATACACGGGGTATTCTCAGGTGCATGATTGAAAAAATGGTGAAACAAATGTTACAGGCTATTTAAAATGCATACTTTAGTTAAGCTGCTATTAGGATGAAACATATGTCTGTTCTTGGATTGCCAGTTATATATCTGTTTGGTAGTTTGAGATCCCCATGGGAGTTCATGGTAAGCAGGTGTTTTCAGAGTTAATCAGCCCCTGCATGTAGAGAATTGTTACCCAAGTGACATCATACACTCTAAATAGGTATTTTCTGATTTGTTAATGAACAAAACAGCTTACTTTTTAATTAGTGTAAAGTTGTCACTAATGCTAGTAATGTTTAATAGGGTTATGCCCCTGCATGCAGTTTGTCAGAATGGACAGACTGTAGCTAGTTCAGCTTGATATGCGTAGTTAACGCTCAGCTGATCAAGACCTTGCCTACCATTCCACTGTGAACAGAAAGGACAGTCTATACATTCAGGTATTGACTATTGACTATTGAGAAGGCATAAGCCCATACTAAAGATCAATTTCACATTGCACATTAAAGTCAGTTTGATGAAGAAAGCATTACATATAACATAAACATGGAACAGAAAAAAATGGAACCAGTACATCTTTGAAAAGAGCATCAATAGAAAATCTGTGGCAGAAATCTACTTAAGAAAGTAAATAAATGAACTCATTGTTCACAGTAACAGTGGGAGTCAATTGCAATGAATTAGTGAATAAATTTGAGGTAGTTGGGGAAAAATAAAAATGATAATGGAAGTTCATTTCCAGACAAAGCAAGAGTGATAAATGGTGAAAATAATGGCCGTCACCTGATTCCCACTTTGTACATATTTAAATCTGTTACCTCATGTCCAATTCCTGACAACATCTGACAAAGCTATGTTATTTGAATACGAAAATCAGTCCTCTGGAATACCAACTATTTTGCAAAGTTTTTGACAGCTTCTGTTTTTGCTCACTCTTTTTTAGTTGGTAGCTGTAATGTATTTCAGTCAATCTGTCTATATTGTAAGAAATGTATAATTTTGGTTACAATATAGAAGTCAAAAAGAACATTGATAGTTACTTTAATTTGCTGCATTGTACATTTTTAGCTTAGGTACTGCATAATGGAAGATGATACAGCTAAAGGTACATTTTCTACAAGTTGCAATACAAAAATATGCTATGAAAGTATAAGAGTATGGCTACATTGAAAGATGAGTATCGTATTCCTCAAGAATTATAATTTCTAAAAACACTAACACTTATAAATTATTAGGATGCAGAGATATTTCTTTCAAGAAGTATCTCTCATTTATCTAGACAAATGTATGTCAGATCCCCTATTCAAGTAGGTTAATACTGATTAAAGGCAGCTTAATAGCCAGTTGCTTCATTTGCATAGCGAGGTAAAGCCCTGACTAAATCCCAGGCACCCCAAGTTTGATTAGCATCTCAAGCAAGTGACAAGGAAGCAGAGAGGGATGGACATGCCCTTCTTGGATAGAAAAGTGTTTGTTAATTAATCATCTTAAATGGAGGGATGATCTAAAGAGGGTAACCACCCTTGGATGTAGTAGATGAGCATGGTGAGTAAGGAAAGGAAAGGGGTAAAAAAAAACACAGAAGTACAGATGGCAGAGCCCTAGGATGCCCTTTGGATCCATGACCAGCAATATTGGAGTAGTTTGAGGGTAGGAGGATGGCTGGTAGACCGAGCATGGACATGGGGCAGTTAGGGCCAAGCCAGTAACATGAAGTATGAAAGAACAAAAAAAAGCCAGTTTAAAAGCAACTTTTTATTTGTTCCTCATCCACTTTGAGATGACAGAAACTGGTAGACCGAGCATGGACATGGGGCAGTTAGGGCCAAGCCAGTAACATGAAGTATGAAAGAACAAAAAAAAGCCAGTTTAAAAGCAACTTTTTATTTGTTCCTCATCCACTTTGAGATGACAGAAACCCAATGCTATGCTCATGTCTTGTATTACATCCCAAAGTCAAACATTCATTTGTCTTAACCGTATAGGAATTTGTTGTGTTACTGTGACTAGTTTCCAAGTTCAGTGTGTATCATCTATTCTTTTGAGTTCTAACAACCTATTTGAATTTTAATATTGGTAATATGTCACTTATTTTTCAAACACTTTTTAATATTATATAAAATATGCACAGCATTCAATTCACAATAACTTCAGCATAAGAATTGCATAAATATATGCACTATATACAAACTTGAAGTAGATTATTCCATTTACATGATAATACAAAAGCAAATGTTTTGGGTTGTGGAACTAAAGGAAAAGTAATTTAAATGAGAGAGATGGGATATTGGTATGTTTCCCACTGATATTTTATAAGTTAGGAGGTGACTTTAAAGCAACTTATAGGACTGTTTTAAAATAAATTTAAAAATTGTTGAGGTGTATGATGCCATGATTTCTTGCTTTGAAGAAAATTGTGTAAAAATTTTGGACATTTGTACTATTGAAAGACCAGGTCCTCAAAAGATTTCCTGTGTGTTTAGCGATAGTCATCTTTTAGTAATATGAAGATTTAGTATTATGAAGATAAATATTAAGAAAACAAAAATGATATCCCTAAGCTTAATGCCTGTAGGCAGTAAGTGAAGCATTGGGAATTCCCAATAAATGTTTATGTTGCTGTAACACATAGAAACTGGTTTTGAGCCTAGAGATGTCCATATTTTTTTTAGAAAAAAGTCTATTCCATACAATATGAAATAAGTTAATTTGTGGCACTAAGTATGCATTGTTGAAGATCATCAAGCTTGTAAAAGCAAGTTTTATTTTAATGGCAAAGCAATTTTTATTTCAGATATGTTAATTAGTGCTTCATTACTTAATTTTGGGACCAGTGTGGGAGACCGATAAGAAGATATTTAATATATTGTATGAAATAGTTGATTTATAATGAATTTATACATGGAAGAAATATGATTATCTGTACAAAAAAAAGAAAACAAAGATTATTAAAACGTTTAAGTTTATCATCTAGTTTAATGTTTGGGGAAAGTTTGGATAAAAAGATGGTTACATTTTGGTTAATGAGAGGAAATTAGGCCTTGGGGGGGGGTTAAATTTATTCTAACTTGTTCAATGGAGGACTGAGAGGGGACAAAAAGTCCTTAATTGTTTTGTCTTTATTAAGGGAAAATTAGTTATACCTATGGATTATATGTTAGAGTTGAGATTGATAGGCTGACAGAGATCCAAGACTGTTTCAGTATTTACTAAGTTAAGCACATTTCCAAAAGAAACAATCATGTTTATTAAAAAACACTACATACTTGTTTTTCAATTGTTTTAATTGTAAAAAGGGAATAGAACAGGAGGTTATATGATTATCATTTCACACAGCCCAGCTCTTGACCCAAGTTGGGCTCCATTTGCCTTCCTGAAGGATAAACATTATAACTTGAAACAATCTGTTTGCATTTATAATTTGATAATAAAGGTAACACTCTGGGAGATGGCATGCCACCATTTAACTTAGGGCAACTCATTTATCATAGGAAATAAGTATTGATTTCGGTAGCCATATAAATTTGTTAAGTGAAGCAAATAAATTCCTAAATATTTTTTTGTGGATGTAGTGAAATGATGCCATTAGTTGGAAAGGAATTTTGGGAAAAAATATTAATTTTGGCAATGGCATCATTAGATATAAAAGAAAGGTTTAAGTTAGGCAATCTCTTAATGTTATCACAAAAGTGGGACCATTAATTGAGACTATTAGCTTTGTAATTTAATGAGGAATGTTGACTGAATATAGCTCCTAAGTATTCTAGGGAAAAGTTAATATGTAGTTGTTGAAGGGTTCATATTATATGATCGAATGCTAGAAATAGTGAACAATCTAGTATTGAACCCAAATGCACAAAACCACAAAATGTGGAAGGAACGGATCAGTGAATTTTTTACCAGGGAAAAATTTGCTGATCAAAAAAAAAAAATGTACAGGCAACATAAAATCAGGGGCGTCACCCCCCACACCCCCCACCTTAAATATACCAAATCCGAGATCGCACCACAGTGAAGAAAACAGAAAACTCTGGAGAATGGCCCAGCAAATTTTTTTTCCCTGGGATAAAATTCACTGATCCGTTCCTTCGATATTCTGTGGTTTTGTGCATTTGGGTTAGACAAATGTGCATTCGCTATTTCTAGCATTCAATCATGTAATAGGAACCCGTTGTTGAATAGTTATGATTTGGGGATTTTTTAAAGTTGACTGATAGGAAATAGAAATGATTTCTATACATTTAGTTTATAGTTAGCAAACCTTCCAAAAGCATTTAAAGAGTTTAGGATTTGGAGATTTCAAAATAAAGACTTGTGAAATATATATGTAAATCATATACAAAAGTGGTAAGCCTTTAATTATTGAACACGTAAAATTTGAATCTCATGACAGGATTATTTCTGAACATCATGACTCCTGTCAACTTAAATGGCAACTGAGGCTAAATACTATCCAGGACCCAGGCCTAAATGATGCTTGTTCCATTAACTCTATTTTAAAATTTACATTTTATTATGGTAATTAAGCATGTTAATTAAGGATGTTATTTGGTTGATAGATTGGTGGTGGTGCTGCAGTAGTGTTGTCACCTCACAGTAAGTCGTTGTCCTGTTCGATTCTCAGCTAGAGCGTCTTCTGTGTGGAGACATGCGTGAATGGGCGTACCTTCGTTGAAGGTTGTGTGTCAGGGCTGGCAACTCGGCCCATAAAAATCCACTGCCAATCATTAGCGGACTGGAGTTCTGCTGTGGCGACCCCTAACCAGGAAAAGCCGAAAGACACAACCACAATTTGGTTGGTAGATTAAAACATGTGATGTGAATGGCTGCATTTTATTTAGCTGTTGTTAACGTGAGTTTATTAGTTCTGAAGAAGTTCTGATATGATAGAAAGAAAGTGCTCAACTCTATTTTATTTATTTAATAAACAATATTTCAGTTTATTATTGTTGGTTGCTGGACTGTTTCTTGTTGTGAACTGCTGCAGGTTTTGGTGTTTGTTAGTTCATTGTTTCATCTGTTTGGTACCCAATAGCTTTAATAGATACTATCATGGGAGAAGTTTTTAATTCCAGGGGTACCAAATACCCTCCTATTTTGCATAAAGATTTCCCTTTACTAAACCCACGTCAGATTAAACAAGAGCTCAGATTTCTACTACTGATCAGTAAGAAAACGGGTAATATCAGAAACGCAATTGAAAACAATTGCCAAATTTTAGTAGGTAATGATGATTTATTGGAAGTTTTAAGGAACCAACCATCATTTTTTATAAGAAGATGAAAACTTTCAAGAATTTTTTCGAAACAGTAGGAGGAGCACCAAGAGGTACACATTCTTGTAATGGTATGATAAGCGTGGGAAGTGCAATATGTATAAATTCATTCTTACAGCTAAAAGGCTTTTGTTAGTTGCAAGGTCTTTTAAAATCAATGTGTTCAGATTTTTCAATTCTACATCCAGGAGCATGGTTTACTTGGGTATTTGTAGTTCATATACGTGTTTTTACATAGGTAGAACTACAAGGAAGTTAAGTGATCGCATTATAGATAACATATGGTTGCAATCAAAAGTAAAGATATGAAAAATGTTTTTATTGAAGATGTCAATACACTCTTGGAGTATAATTAATTGCCGTGGCAGATTTTACTCTAGGCTGATGTATTTCCAGGACTTAATGAATATGTGCTCTTAAGTGGATCAGATAAGGATATAATGTCATGACTACTTTTATGTGATTTGTTGTTTTTTATTATTTAAATGTCCATTTTTTAATCCAGACATATTTCCAAAGAAGTTGTATTTTTAAAAGAGACGTACATTGCTCAGTTATTGTGTTGGAGTGTATTTATTCTTGATGCAGTTCACTTGCTCATTGTTTTCTTGTGTCCTTTTCTGTTGTGTTGATTGCAGAAATTTGGTTTGATAGTTGATGTGTCCATAGCTTCTGCCTCAGCAGACAACATATTTAGAATACTTATATATGCAGTTTAGCACTGCTGAATTTATAGGAAGCCCCGCTTCTTCTATTAGATATTTATTTTCTACAGATAAGTGGGAGAATTACAACTCCTGAACCAATATATCAGAGCATGATGCAGCACAACACGAAGATCGACAGAAACGTTAAAGGCACATACTGCTTACTAGCTGAGGTCACAAGGAAAGCTGGTTTAGTTTGATGAAAATTTAAGAGTGACATGTAATGGAAGATTTTGAGTCAGACGAGTTGAGCTTTTGCTCAGATGGAAATAGAATATAGTTGATGTGTAGCGAGCTATAACTACAATGTGTTCAGCTAAGGGCCACCATCATAACTGGAAATATGTTACTTGATCTGTAACAGTAATATTTCTGTTTCTGCCTACCCTTCTGCCCTGCAAATTTGACACTGACATTTTTTTTCAGACTGACCTAAACTCAAAGATGCTATCAGCTTTATTCTAATTCTCATCCATGTCAGTTGCTATAATGGTGAAAGTCCTATGGGTTGTAGTGAAGCACTTCTATATTTAAAAAGATAAATATAACAGCTGTGTTTCTTATTTTTTTGCATGATATTCATCACTGCACAAATAACTCTCTTAATTTGACCATTAGAATCAGGATACCTTTATGAACATGCAATGTGTCTGAAATCCTAATCTTCTGAAACTACTTAAAATTTGAGACTTGTTAACTATATACTGTTATTAGTGCTGAGTAAGTCAAAGATATTAAGATATGAAATGTAAATTTCTTAAATCTGATGACAGTTTGGGAGGAGCAATCATTCTCTCTGTTGACCTCATGGTACTTTGGGAAGCTACTTTATTTTAGTACATAGATTGTATTGTATTTCATGAGCTTTCATAGAAAAGTAGGATCTTCGGATTGTATATTTTGTACATACTGTATATTTAACCCCCCCTCCAAAAAAAAAAAAAAAAAAAAAAACTCACTGGTACTGTAGATCTTAGAAGTAATTTATTTTTGTTAGGTTGTAGTATTTATTCCTAAAACCTTGAGTAATGCTCAAAATTCCATTTTACATAATAGTTAAAAATATACGCTAAGGAGGATTAAAAGTTCTTCTGTATAATGATCTTTCTTGACGTCATCCAACATTAATACTACTGACGCCATCATTTACAAAAACAATCTGCAATTTTATTTTCTTGACAAAGATTTTAAGTTCACAGAATAGTGCAATCAAATTTGGTTCGCTTGCATTGTATTGTAGATTTGACCATTGTTTGCCACCAGTTCTGTTTCTTGAGAGATTCCTGGTCATCATATACAAATGTTTTTTCCTTCTTATGTGTATTTAAGGGTCTCATTCCAATATGAAGCCATTTAGCTATTTTGTCACTATCACTTTATACTACTACTGGATTTGAACATCAGCCAATTAAGTTCAATAAATGTCATTACAGTAAGTGTGATAGACTTGCACTGGTAATGGAATTTTGTTATTATCATCTGCCCATCCCTTTTATCTGTCTTTTCTTCCTTGAGTTGAGTTCAGTATTTGTAACTGTAAATAACTGTATGGTATGATGGAAAAATATCATGAAATAAATTATACAATATAGTACATAAATCTGTGAACTGCTCAAAGACATCAAATGTAGTATTTGAATTTAGTTTAATTTTCTGCTTGTAGTTTTAAATTCTTCAGCGTGTTCTTTGTTGATGAGTGTTAATATATACTGCAGGACTCTCTGAATTACTGAATCTGCAACAGTGTTAATTATTTCTTCTGTGACTGCGTACCTTTGTTTCTATGCTTGTGCAATTAGTTTATTAATTAGACTGACCTGTGCTCTGTACTTCTGCACGCTGTGATTTTTTTGTTTGTTTTTCTTTATTATTGCCAGTTGTTCCCAAGCAGATCTATCCAGTATGTTAACCTGCTGAAGAGATACAAATGGATATAGTACATTGTAGTCATTATTTATACTCACAACACAGCTTGATCAGATTTGCTAGTTTTAGTTTATGGCCAGAATAGGGTAGTAAAGAATCATCTGAATGAGACTACAATTCATAAGCATAGTTCTTTAAATGCACTTTTAGTAATGCTGTAACATTCAGCCCTGGTATACAGTACAGCTGTAGTAGCATCCAGTTTATAATCAGCTTTTCTGTTTAGTGATTTTTTTCATTGACAACTCTGTGGCTTTGTCAATCACATTGAAGAAATTGTGCAAACACTGTCCACACACACACACACACACACACACACACACACACACACACACACACACACACACACACACACACACACACACACACCACACACACGCACACACACACACACAAATACACCATAAATAAAATAATGATTGTTAAGATGACTTTCAGTTATTGGCATTACCCCTATGTCCCAATATCTCATACATCCTCCCGTGGACCCGAGAAATTCTTCCATGTCTCTGTCTCTTTTCAGTAAAACAATTGCCTTGTAGCATCTTCATTGTGAGATTACTTTCCATAAATGCAAATGAGATTCAGATATATGCAGAGTAGGAAAAAGGGATTTTTTTGATATTCGTTGAAGGGGTATCCTACATTATGTGTAGCATGTCTGTGATGTCATGTGATGTCATGCTTATCTCCATGTATGGTGCTACACCATAGTCGAACCCCAGCCTACTGAATTAAAGGTAGATCACTTTCTAATTAGGGTGTACCTACCAGCTGCTCTCTGAGAGACACTGATTAAAAGCAGAACCATATGCCCTTGCCCACTCAGTAGATCAGCCAGTATAAGCCACTCATTCCCCCCCACCACCACCTGTGTTCATTCAGCATCTGAGCTATTAATCAAACTCTGACTGTATATGTTGCAGTAAGAGCATTATTCTTCTCTGTCACAAAATAGGGTTAATGCTTATTAAATCTAATTGTGTCATCAGTTCTTTGCTTAACTCTACATTTCTTTGCTGCCACACTGTGGTTTTTGGCATTTTTGTCATTAAACTCTGATTTTACATTATCAAACTGTTTTCCATACCAAAAGATTTAACCTTCCCCACATCTAACGCTCTCATTTAATACTGGTTATCTTAGCTGTTCTATACACATTCAGTGCTTTTTTCCATAGTCATATCAGATTACTTTGTCATTATATTTCATACCAGTAAGTTATCAGCTCACCTGATTCACATTGTTCGGCAGAACCAGACTCCTGTTGAGTGCTGCTGTGAAGTAAAAACAAATGGCTTTCATGCAAGTTTTAGGGTCACAATGGCAGTGGAGCTCATGCCTAAATGTATTAACTACCTTAACTGTGCCGTCTCTAGACACGTGAGGAAAAAGTGTAACTTGAACTTTACTCTTTTACTGAAGTATGGAGTATTGTTGTAAGCATTATACTTCTGTACCTGTTGTGTCCAAATGTCTGTTAAATTACTTTAAAGAGCCAATGATGCCTACTGGAATGAGTTGCAAAATAAAAACTATAATGAATGTTTCAAAACCTATAGAGGGAAATGAATGGTGAAAATTTCAAAATGTCCAGAATTGCTGACTGTTTCACCTGGAAATATAGTTTATTATACTTTAGGTGAAAGACTTAACACATTTCTGATTAAAATGTCATTTTGATGTGCTTACTTGTTTTATATTTCATTTTATTGCTTAATGGCATTTTCGAACATGTTGACTTGTTGCTGCCTGAAATAATATTTTCTACTGTCAAGTGGATGCTTAAAATAACAACACTATCCCTACATATCTAGTAGAATTATTTTGAATGATCTAATTGCTGTAGCTTTTATAATACAGACCCACAGCATGTGGAAATAAAACAAAATCATGTTATCTGGATGAGTGAAAACTGCAAACTAGCCAAAACTTGTGAACAATTGCGAAATTGAAGCTATAATGACTCCTGCAGTCTTGACATAATATATGGTTTTGCTCTGTGTAAATTCAGTAGCACTTTGCAGACTCCTGCCAGCTACAAGAATATGCATTGCCATATCTTATTTATATTTATGTTGTTGAGGTTAGTTCTACTTGGTCTTTGACCTTTTTATCAGGGAGACAATTGTGGAAAGCTTGATGTGATGAGTTCTTGCATAACAAAAAGTGGACAGTTTGCAACGTCAAGGCAGGGTATAAGTCTGAGTTATAGAAAAAATGTTGGGAGAGATAAAATGGTATGCATGTCATTTTTAGTGCCATTTTCTGTCTGTTATTTTTTTACATCTTCTGACTTCAGAAGTTTTTCTATTCAGATGTCACTATTATATATTAATTTGACATCCTTACTCTTTCCATTAAATGCCGTGGCATCTTTTACATCCACTGGAGCCACTAATAGTTCTGGCAATTTAATGTCTAGTCAGAAAGATGGTACCTTTAGGAATGTAGCATTCACCCATGCAGCTCTGCAATGCCAGGATTATAAAATAAATCACTGAGTTTAGTAGGGGAACAGAAGACAGTTTTTTTTTTACCTTCCTGCATCAAATGTAAATGTGCTTCTTGCTGAGATAATAACACTGACATGACAACAGCTGATTCAGCAGGACAGGTTCAATTAACACCTCACTTATATTATAGCCCTGAAAGCTACTTAAATGGCACACTGTAATGTATATGACCTCTCTTTGTTGAAAATGAGGGGGACATATGCAAAAGCTATTACTAGCTATATGATCATGCGGTAGCATTAGGAAATTGTGGGAGACCATGTTCTTGAAAAATCAAACAACCTATCAAATTATTTTCTCCCCTGCCTTTGGCAACAGCATCTTCTGAAATCCAAGTAACAAAGAAATATATGAGATTAAGAGAAATAACACAGTGGATTAGATCTACATTTCATTACTGCAGGCATACAATGCCTTTCAAAAGAAGCATAACATTTTATATATACCTGTATGACCAAACTCATAAATGTCTGTTTTATAGTCATTAGAATCTGCTTCTCAGATGATTCAAAAGCGATGTAAAAGTTATATCACATTCTACTATAAGTCACAACACAAACATTGGACCTTGGAGCCCTGGGCATGGCACACATCCTGCTTCCCCACACTGTCTAAAAGCAACTGAATTTGTAAATATGCCAAACAAGTCAGCATCAAATTATTACATAGCTAAATTAATAAGCATTTTTAATAAATGCTTTATGCTGTCATTAAGTGATTATTGATTAAATTAAGAACAGCACAAACATTTTATAAAACTTATATTTGTTAACATAACAAAACTAATCCTATATGTCAACCTTAAAAATGAACAGTTTGACAGAATACATGTATGATTACTTATAGAAAACACAGTAAGTGAGCGAACAGCCAACAATTACCTTAAAAAAGAAAATAATTTACCAGTTCACAAGCTATTCATAAGTGTTCATTAATGACAACTTGTAATCTGTCAAACTGTGTTTTTTTTTAAATTTAACATATATCAATTTGTGACACTTAAAAGTTTGGCACCCAGGGCAAAGACCCCTACTATGCTGGAAGCCATAATAATATTCGTGGAATGCCTTCTTTATGAAAAGTTGTTTTGGTTTTGATTATGTACCTATAAATTCTTGTTGATTAGTCAAGGTATACTTTTGTATATCTTGAAATGTATAGCTTTATGCTGTATAACTATTGATATAGTTTCAGTAATGCAACAGAAATTTGTAAAGATCCCCTTAATAACACTACTGTGGCAAGCTACTGTTTTTTTATTTTTTATTTATTTATTTATTTATTTATTTATTTATTTTTAGCATAGTTTGATTTTCCTTATGAGTGTATTACCCGAGGCCTCTCTAGGGAGGGAAATCAGTTTGTAGAATTTTTGATATTTCATTTAAGATAATGTTCTTTGTTAAAAAAATATTCTAGGGCTGTTGATCTGATTCCTAATATTGTAAAATAATTTAATGTTATGGGCAGTAGACAAAAGAATATAATTTCCCAACACATCATTAGCATTCAAGCCTCATCTTAGTAAACACATGAATGCTTCATTGTACAACATTACCAAGGGTAATGCTCCTTCTGTGATCTCAGAAAAAGAAAGAAAGAAAAAAAAGAAGTTAAGATGCTGACACTATATGTAGAATAAATTAATACATCACTCAAAAAAAAAAAAAAATATATATATATATATATATATGGGTCTACACTGAAGCATCTAAAACTCATAACATCTATTTCATTACATTGAGATCAGAACATCTAAAACCCAAAACATCTAAAGGCCATAACATAGAATTTCATAACATCTAACACTACAAATCACAAGAAAATAGCATCCCCTCCACATATAATGGCACCAAACAACAAACACACTTTTTTACTATGTTTGTGCAGGGGGACAAGCCTACCTGTACCCCCCACACCCCCCTGTAAATTAAATATACCAAATCCAAGATCACACTACAGTGGGAAAAAGTTAATTTCCTAACCTCACCGTATCAAGTCCCCCTGCAGAAACGTAGTAAAAAGTGTGTTTGGTAGTTTGGTGTCATTATATGTTGTTATATGTGGAGGGGATGTTATTTTCATGTGATTTGTACTGTTAGATGTTATGAAATTTGATGTTATAGGTTTTAGATGCTTTGGGTTTTAGGTGATCTGGCCTTAATGTTATGAAATTAGATGTTATGGGTTTTAGAGGTTTTGAAGGGGACCTATATATATATATATATATATATATATATATATATATATATATATATATATATTTATTTATATATAAGTGAATATGTTGAATGATACCACCTTCAGAGATGAACAGGTGTCATCCACAATAGATTTTATATTCTTAGATAAAAACTGGGGAAATGGTTTACTATTTACCCTGAGAGTATATATTACTAATTTTTCATTGCTATCTATAACAGTATGCAAACAATTAATTTTCCATATGAATTTGTTCAGCTCCATTCCATTCTACATAAATTTATGTTATTGCTCTCTCACCTGATATCAACTATAGTCAAAAGTAGTAGCACACAAAGGTTATATGCTCAGTATGTAATACACACCACAAAGATCATTCACTCATTGAGTAAATAGACTTTCACAGCAACCCTATCATCTGCTAATATAATACCTACCCCCCACTAACTTGGTATCTTTTCCCAGACTTGTCTTTGGATTATCAACCTTATCCACATCAAACATAGATTACACTACATATCCAACTACTGAAGTCCGAATATTATGTCAAGGCTTAAGAGCCTTCGGTTACTGCCTACTCCATATTTACACAATGTTCATGAATCTTTCTACACACATCTTTCTGCCCTACCCTAGGCCCTTCACTACTTTACTTTTGTTATCTCTCTCTCTCTCTCTCTCTCTCTATATATATATATATATATATATATGGGTTCATGTTAGATCCATGAAAATCCACATCCCTGATGACCAGATCACTGAGACGAGATCGCCAATACCACACATCCCTGACAATGCAGAATGGGATGTATTCCCATTCCTGCAATGTAGTGCGATCTCGGAGTTGGGATATTTAAGTAGGGGGGTGTGGGGGTGCACGGACAGACATGGGAATAAATTCCATTCAGTAATACATATACTTACCTTTGTTAGGGATGTGTGGTGTCGGCGATCTTGTCTCGGTGATTCAGTCATCAGGGATGTGGATTTTCATGGATCTACCATGGATATATATATATATATATATATATATATATATATATATATATATATATATATGTGTGTGTGTGTGTGTGTGTGTGTGTGTATTTTTTCAGCCCACTTTTGGCTGCATATCCAACAGCTATCTATTTCCTTTAATCTTTTTTTGTGTGCTTAACTGTGGTGTTATCCCTCCTGTGAAGTTTCTTAACTGTATATCTCACAATGGTACCACTCCATTTCAACTTTCTACAAGCATCCTATATTTTTCTACTTCTTGATTGTACTACAGAACTATTACAAAACATAAAACATCAAGTATTAGTGGTGATTTGTTTCATAAAAATTGTAGGGACTTGTGTTTGGCATGTCACAAGCTGAACATGACTTAAGCACGTCAGCAATATTACATAGTTTAAAAGAAAATGAACTAAGAGTAGGCAGAGAGGAATTTAAAGACAATCTGTAATTCTCCAGCTATATATTGTCTTACAGCTAAATTGCTAGAAATAAAAATAGCACACAAATGTACACATCTGACATAAGAAGTTGTTTTCTTGAGTGATTGATTGATGCTAACTGGGGTATAGCAGTGATCTAAAATGACCTACTTCAGTCCCAGCCTAGGTATAAAAACACAAAGTGATGGAATGAGTAATGTTTACAATGCATATGCTTTAAAGGTAGGCAGAGTAAAAGAGTACATATATAATATACAGCTTTGCACTTTAATATATGGGGAAAAGTAATAATAGCAAGGTATGTTTCAGTAGACCTACGCATTTATTTGAAGAAAAATTGCCAAAGGACTGTTGGACTGTAAGGCAAGAGAAACCTTACAGAAGGTAGGAGTATAGAGGCTGAAGTTATGCGTGGCATATGGAAGATCAACTGACACACATGGTTAAATATTAGTAGGCTACTGGGGAGATAATGTGGGGTACTTCCACTATCTGCAAGGTGCAGTAACCATGTACTGACAATAATAAAGTAAAAGGAAATTGTGCAAATCCTTCTCAGAGAACATTTTATTGCACCTCTGAGCTTGTAAAGATAGTAAAGCTTTAATACATGCATTATCCGAAGCAAGTACTTGAGCTGTGACTCGTGAGTATTTGTCAGCAAGCAGATGGAATGTGAACTATAATGACTTGAGTAAATATAGTGGGTCCATTACACTCCCTTTCTTTCATTGCTTTGTATAGAAATGTGACAAGAAATACATCTAACTTCATTTCAAGATACTCTGCAATCTGTCTGAGGTAAACAGTAGAGAATTGAATCTGGCAAATGGTAGAATACTAATTTTTATACACAAAATCTGCTTTGTAAAGTGTTATTTAATGAAGAAAAAAGAGATGAAATAAGTAATAGTAGATTAAATTAAAAATACAGTGAACAGTTAATGTTGTTATACATTAATTCCATCCCACTGCTAATAAAACAGACAGCAAAGACACATAAAGTCAAACAAAAATTGTTTCTCTTACTGGTCAGCTCAGTTCTAAAATATTTTCTTTTACCATGCCTACATCATTTTCCCTAAATATTTGTCTTTTCCACTTGCCCTGTTTTCTCTCTCGGGCCATAAATATATTGACAACCAACAAGCCACACTTTTCTTGCATAAATTATGGGCCGGATTCACAAAGGCTTGCATGGAGTCTAAGAGTAGAGTAAGACTCCATGCAGCCAACATGTCTGCCGAGCGATCCAGGAACAACCGGCAGGGGCATGCAAGAGAGCTCCTAAAATGAATCTTGCACGGACAGAGTTAGTATATGCAAATAACCTCATTTGCTTCTGAAAGCTATGCAAATGAGGTAAATTTGTGATCCAGGAAACGCTAACCTGTCCGAGTAAGTGGAGTGTTATTTGCAGAAATGTACTCGGTTGGCAACTGAGTAACGTTCTGCAAATAGCAAAACGGAGCCATGACAGCTCCAAATAAAGGATGCATCCAGTTGATGAAGCATGCCAATGGCCAAATATATGGCCATTGGCATTTTTATGTGTTGCAAAATAATAAAAAATATTTTTTTTTCCTCGATCTCCGATGTTTAAACATAGTGCAGCACCATGCAAACGTGTGGTGCTCTAAAAACCAGAAAAACAAAAAATAAAAGCCACAAATAGGGATTTTATTCAAAATATTCATCTGTCATGCAAGTGAATGGCAGGCTGAAGACAACATGGCTACTGAGTAGAGGTTGCTAAGGGGGGGAAGCTCAGTCTGAGAGATGTAACCAAGCATTAGTAGGCAATCCTCTGCAAATGAGGATAAGGATAGTGAATCCCAATTTTTCCTGCTATGTGAACCATGTCCTTAGAGTGTAAAAGTAGGATAAGGGGAGTAACAGAGTAGAAGATGGGTGACATCATGAGGGGGTATGTATCAAAAAGACTGTAAGCTTATTGGAGCAGAGTGGCATGTGTTTGCTGTGAGTTACTCAGGGCTAAAAGAGGTGTGTCTACAGTTGTCCAAACTGAAATCCAGAAACCGAAGGTGTATGTCGTGGCTATCACTAAAGTTTTTTGCAAAGTTGCCTACACTGTGTGCGCGTGTGTGCTCGTGTGTAAACCCGTCTAAGCCTGTGTGCACATGTGTGCACCCATGTTAGCCTGTGTAAGGCCGTCTAAGCTTGTATACACGAATGTGCACCCGCCTAAGCCCGTGTAAGCTTGTATAAGCCTGTGTGCGCACGTGTGCACTCATGTGCGCGTGTTTGCGCTTGTTTGCATGGTGCTGCCCCTTGTGGAAACAGAAAGAGAAAAGGAAGGAAAAGAAGTAGTAGGAAGTAAACCAAGGAGAACTAGCAGATCTGCCAGGTGAAATCAATCAGAATCAATCAATTACACAGGCAGTACACTAGCCCAGCCCAGCCCAGCCCAGCACTTAAAACTCTGCAAACAACATTCCCCCATGTTTTTCTCAGATACACTGCAGTCAACAAAGAGAAGTGAAAACTTAAAAAGCTTAAACTGAGACATAAAAATGCTAGGGGCTGCCATTGCTGTTATAAGGCAACATGTGCAAGATGCTGAGGGTGGTGCCATTGCGAATGCTGCTGAGCAACCCACAGTGAGGAGACAGAGAAGAGTGTACAGACCCAGGGTAACCTACCAGGGGCTACATGAGCTGGAGATAGTGGAGCGCTATAGAGTGGACAGAGACCTCCTGCAGCAAATTGTTGAGCTGTGCAGACCATGCCTCACACATAGAACCAACAGAGGGGAACCCATCGCAGTGGAAACTAAGGTATGTGTTGGCCTAAGAATATTAGCAACAGGTACCTTCCAGAGACCAACTGGTGACATGATATGGATTTCACAGGCATCAGCATCAAGGGTACTGAACCAGTAACTGAATGCTATGTCAGCACATGTCAGTGATCATGTATATTTCCCCAATTCCTGTGAGGTATTGGCCAGCAATATGTGTCTCTTCCAGCAAATAGCGGAATACCCTGAGGTAGTGGGTGCAATTGACTGCACTCACATACACATCAAAGCACCAGTTGGTGGGCAGGGTAGGGCCTACATCAACCGCAAGGGCTTCCACTCTATCAACTGCCAGGTCATGTGTGATGCTCAGGGCATAATACTGAATGTGTGTGCTGGCTGCCCTGGAAGCTACCACGATTCCCATATATGGCATCTGTCGCAGCTGTACCAGACATTTGCCAATAGGGACATCCCTGACGGTCACCCAGTGGGGGATGCTGGATACGCACTGGAGCCGTGGCTGATGACACCCATCAGAAATGTACACACACCTGAACAAGAACTCCATAATGAGGCACACGCACAAACACGAAATGTAATCGAGCATGTGTTTGGGATGCTCAAGTCATGGTTCCGGTGCCTGGACACATCTGGTGGAGCCTTGCAATACTCACCAACTACATGTATCCAAATTGTCATGATATGTGCCATGCTACACAATATGATCCTGCGAAAACAGCTGCAGCAGGAACAGCATGGGGCAGAGCCAAACAGCCCCCCACCATTGCCAAGGCCTGCACAGGCACAGCGTGACGCGGAGGAGGAACAACCTGAGCCTGTCCCAGTAGGCAGAAGGAGCCATGCCCAGTATGCCTTGTCCTTGGCAAAGAGGCAACACATAGCACATACACTGGCTCAGTAGGAACCATGGAAATAATACCTCTCTCTGACTCGCACATAAAATAAAAGGGATGCCTAACTTGACACTACCTGTTTCCAAACATGTATAGGCAGTGCAGTATATGCATCTGACATATGCAGCCCTGCAGCACCACCTGAGGCATGATTGCCATGTTTTAAGCAATATAAAGCAGTGCTAAGCAGCTTTCATCAATATCTAGTATATGTAAACAAAATTGCTCGTGCAATGTTGGGCAAGGTCAGGGCAAGTTGAGCAAAGTCAGTTAAACATGCTAATATCTGCTTTACTGTTCCTTAAGCAGTCTGGTCTGGCCAGCATGAAAATAAAAAGCAGTGACAGGCCTTGAACCCAGGATACTGTGCATTATAGTCACAGTACTGAACCACTAAGCCATGATAGCATTTCAGTGGCACAGACACAGCAGGACAATTGTACACTAATGCAAACACAAAGCAATGCTGCATCATGCCCCTAAAATGTCAAATGGGTAACCTTCCCCACACGCCTATGCAGACAGAGAACATCAGGCCAGGCGTTGTGAAGTGGGTTGTGTAGGCTATGAAGTCACAAGCTAATATACGTGACATTGGATGCTAAGATCTGCAGTACAGTAGTATGCCTCAAGCCAGTACGATAGGCAACAGTGCAGACTGTAATGGTGTCCTGTACATAGCAGTGCAGGCACAGCAAATGTGTATAAGTGTCAGGTGAAACCCACATCCTATGTACACCCACAGTAACAATCCTGTGTGCCCACGGGTAGAAATGTACAAAGAATAGCTGTCCCCCCTGTATGTAGAAATGTTGATAAGTCTATGCAAAGTGTCTCATGGAAGCCCTGCAGGCACAGCATGATCCCTGTTGATCTATGACACAAAGGTGAGCCCTGCTGTACAAATACAACTTGATTTACGATACACATATAGTATAAATGTCTATACTGTGCGTGCTCACACACTCCAACAAATGCAGTGGATTTCATTCAGCATCACACTGAAAGGTCATACTGGGCATGCCCACACACTTAAAGAAACAAAGCAAATGTCAGGCAGGAAGATACTGAAAGGTCATACTGGGCATGCTCACACAGGCTAAATACAGATGTGATAATAATGGATCTATGGACAAATGTATATAGTCATCTCTACTTCCAGAAACACATTCACAAAGTGGTCTGAAAATCCTGCTATGTGTTCACACAAACTGCCAAGGTCAGTGCATGTAGATCAAAGGAGATTGCCACTACTCAGCAGTCATCAGACCTGTCAGAGAGTACCACAACACACTTGCGATGAATATGACTAGGCATGTTCAGCTAGAAACACCAATGAAGTACCTTAACAAGAAGATTACTGGCCTCAAATAATTGCCCCATGCAACAAGACTGAAATGTAACCCAATCTGTACTCTGTTGCATACTGTCTACTCAGGAGATCTCTACCATGTCATGGTTACACTCAGATCTGCTCTGAGTTACAGCTCAATGGCACTAAATGTACAGAGCCAACTGATATTGCCAACATCCTGGCAGGTAGGATCAGTGTTAACTTTACCCTCCTCTCACCCATGAAAGAGCACATGTCTATAATGGAAGACTGCAAAGTTGCTGTCATCACGGCTGCACAGGTAAAAAACACTCTCCAAAGCCAGTATCACAGCAGCCATGGGACTTGATAACTTCCCAGGCTGTGTAGTATCTACTTCCCTGAAGTAAACATTAACATGGAAGGCCTGTGGCTACTGAAGTTTCCAGAGGACTGCAAACTAGCAGCCATCATTGTAAACACTAAAGATGTTGAGATCCTACAAAAGGGCCTCATTGAGACAGATGTTTGTTGTCCAAGCCATGGGCTGTAGCTCAATGCCAAAAGGTGCATTATCATCACCTTTGTTGAAAACACTGTAGCCAAGAACTACAACATAGGTGGTAGTATACTTCACACTGTAAGTGTAGCAAGAGACCCTGGGTCACAGGTGGACAGTGGATAAAATTGTGATAAGCACAGTCCCACAGTAGTCAGGAAACCCTCTTATGTGGCACACCTCATCACAAAATGTGTCTCATGCAGAATAGAAGAGGACATTGTTCCCCTCTACTCACCACTCACTAGAACTATGAAAGAGTACAATGCCACTGCTGCTATGTACCTCACAAGACAACTACAACAACTGGAAAGCCAGCAGCAATACCTCACAAAGAGCATTAGTGGCCTGAAATATATGCCATACACAGACCATCGTAAAATGCTCCATCCGTACTCCCTTGCATATCGCCTACTGAGAGGTGCTCACTGCCTAACATACAAAGCTATGTCAAACATAGAGCTGTTGGATATGATCCATGTAAAACACTCACAATCACTCTGACCTTTACCCAAGACCATGAGTGAAATACAAAAGGAAGGCGTGTAGCCATTTACCTTATGGATATCCACACCTTCAGGTTACTGGCACAGCATGAGGCACTGGAGACCATGCAAGTGCAACTAACATTGGGCAAAGCTGCCCATCAGATTGTAGCCTGCTACAGATCATGTACCTTGTCTCAGGAACCTCACTCAGTATTCTGTAGAACAATGGCAAATATAAAGGTCCAGTCAACCACCATTATATGAGGAGATTACAACTACCCAAACATTGAGTGGGTGAATTACTTGTATACAATGTCCTTTGTCCAATGTGTCCTAGAGGTAAGAAACTCTAATACCCTGGAACAGCTGGTCAGCACGCCCACTAGAGGTGACAACATACTAGACATGATCATCACCAACATGGGGTGTCAGTGTTCCACAACAGAGATAAACCCCCCGCTGGTAATATCAGATCATTAAGTAATCACACTGGACATCCACATCCCGCCCCCACACCCAGTCAATGAAACCACTGTGGAGACATTTGCAAAAGCAAACTGCACACTTCTAAAGACCAAAGTGGAACATTCCAAAGACCCCTTGCTATAGGATAATGGTATGCAATCAGCAGAATCATTTACAAGTGCATCCTATGAGCATCTACAGGGATGCATGGAATGAGATATCACAAATAAAACCAAGATGCACTCCTCCAAAAATAGGACAACAAGCAGGTGGTTGTAGTCCATAAATAAGCTAGACAAGAGAAGGAGGAAACGAACACATGCTAGATCCAACTTCACTAAAGGAAAGACATCACTGATTATTATCAGGAAGAAACACTGATCACTCATAAAATAATCCAAGGATGGTTGTTAAAGACAAATAGCCAAGGAATGTAAGAATAACAACCACAAAGCCTTCGGTAGCTATACCAGACAGGTAGGTGTCAACTTCCAAATATGCTGTCAGCTACTGCAAAAAGGAATGACATACACCAATCCAACTTTCATTGCCCAAACCCAGTGGGACATGTTCAGTGTAAACTCCCCCCCATCACCCCCAAAAGGGCCTGTGTCCATCACAGAAGGATGCAGAGACCCAGACGTCATGGACATGCAGGTAAAGACAGCCCTCACCAAAGCTAAGAACATAGCATCAATGTGACTGTATGTTGTCCCAGGCTGCGTCTTACACTAGGCCTATAAGGAACTACACCCTCACCTACAGTCATTGTCCAGACTCAAGCGTACCACAGGCTATGTATCCAAAGAATGGCATACAGTAACAGTCATCCAGCTCCACAAAGGGTGTGCCAAAACAGAACCTGGAAACCATTGCCCAATATGTCTACTCAGCCGGGTCTACAGAGCTATTGAGCAAATTGTCATGGAACGCATACACTGAGACATTGGAGATCTCCAGACACTGGACTCTACACAACTTTGCCTTGTTAAAGGCAGAGCCTGGCTCACATACTTAGTTGACTTATTTAAAACAGTTACCATGAACATAGATGGGGGTGAAAGTAGTCCACACAGCCCACCTGGACCTCACTAAGGGCTTACCACACCATTCCCCACTCTGTATTCATGGACAAGTGCACCAGCTTGAACATTTAACAGCTATGTCACAGGATGGGTGGCCAAGTGGCTCACAGATCAAACACACATGTTCATAGTTGCGGGTGCCATGTCCATCTCTAAGCCAGTCACAAATGGCATCACTCAGGTCTTTGTCCTGGGACCCCACCTCTTCAGTAGATACTGCTCTGAGGTACACACACGCATGGCAGGTGTATGGCTGAACAGGTTTGCAGATGAATGGAAACTGTGGTCCATAATTGACTGTACAGCTGACACAGACATCCTCCAGATGTGTCTTACAGAGACAGATACCTGGTGTCAAAACAATGCCCTCAACCTGAATGGCAAAGAATGCATAGTCATCCCATTTGGGTAATGCAAAGTGCACACAAATTACCACATAGGTGGTAATCCAGCATGTACGGAGAAAGTCATAATGGCCCTGGAGACACAGGTAGATAGTAAACTCACCTTTGATGATCATGTGGCCAAAGTGTTTGGACATTCCTTCAATGTAGGCCATCTAATGTCACCTAATGTAACCTACTTTGTATAGTCTGATGATGTTACCATCCTACACCTATACCTGTGGAACAGATAGCTCCCAGTAATGTGTATAGTGCATTGTGTTAATGCGTACTCCTGTAGTATCATGAAGTAAAAAGGTAGGGGTTTGAATCCTGCACTGGACAACTGTGTTTGTGTGTGGTCCCCTTGGGAAAGAGCAACCTCTTAGGTGAGTAGTGAAACACCTCAAAAGTGGTAAACTAACCTTTGTCAAGTCTGATGATGTCACCATCCTACAAATATACCTGTGGAAAGGATAACTCCCAGTAATGTGTATAGTGTGTTGTGTTAATGCATACTCCTGTAGTATCATGAAGTAGTAAGGTATGGGTTTGAATCCTGCACTGGACAACTGTGTGTGTGTGTGCGGCCTCCCTGGAAAGGAGCAACCTTTTAGGAGAATAATGAAACACCTCAACAGTGGGAAACTAACCTTTGACAAGTCTGATGATGTCACCATCCTACAAATATACCTGTGGAAAAAAGAACTCCCAGTGATATGTATAATGCGTCATGTTAATGTGTACTCCTCTAGTATCATGAAGTAGTTAGGTAGGGGTTGAATCCTGCACTTGGTGAGTGTGTGTACTGTATGTGTGTGATACTGTTGGTCAATGTGCTGTGGGTTTTGCTTTTACTACTGTATGACATATCAGTATGCATTGCACATGTGAGCTAGCTGTGTGGCAGATACACATACATACATGTTACCTCAATTATTGCATGTGTGGGAACCCTGCTTTCTCCAAGAACACAGCTGTCATCCTTGCCAGACTGTGCTGCTGCTTCCCAGACCTTAGGTCACATCTGTATGCTTGTGACAAGCCCAGCCACTGCAGTGATCCCTGGCCTAGGTCATCTGTGTCACACAAAGTCATTACGGTTTCCTACTGGAATGTGTGTGTGAGGGTCTATGGCCGAGGTATATGTCAGACCTGTTCAAATGCAGCAATGTCTGTCAGTGATGACTATTCATAACAGGTGTTGAACAACCTTTGTGGATATGCATGCAGACCCCTTATTGCTTATGTGATCCACTGAGGGATCTCAAAATACCTTTGGAAATGTGATTAGCAAAGGACAGATGACGTAACACTTGGTTGCATGTACACATCGGTACCTGTTCATCATGTTGTTGGCTACTACCTATGTGGTACTGTGGGGATAATATGTTCCGTAAAGGTGGATGACTATGCTTAGTTTGGCTTATAGCTTTCCAGCATGGGTTTGACAACAGGCATCTGTCTGTATGATACCCTTGTGCAGGTTGTGTGTGTCATCTGGAGAATGCAATATAGGCCACAGTATGCATTACCAGACATGGGCAGACATATCCCTACTGTGATTGCTTGTACCTAAGAGAGCTATATGCCAAACAGGAGTTGTGTTAGTAATAGCTGCAGGTGAATACCAGTAGTTACTGGCATAGTATGGTACCTGAAGGATCCAAATGTTGCTGTGTGTCCTACATCTGTGTGTCGGTTGTCAAGACATTATCTAACGATTGGTTATGGTCAGGCTGTGGAAGTGACATATACTATCAGAATGCAAAACAATGACAGATAGTAACGGTATCACCCACAGCACAGTGTCAAACCATGTCATACACACATGTGTAGTCAGGTTCCGAAATGTGTGTAGTACAATGCATACTGGCCAACAATAGAAACTATGGAGTGTTACTGTGTAATACAGAGCACCCTGGCCATGTGTCAACTATGCACGTACATGCAGACAGTACACCTCCACCATGTTCACAACTGTACACCTGCAAATCTGTGCTACACACGTCCCACACATGCTGTCCACTCTCTAGCACATGCTGCCAATACTGCACACATCTGCCAAGTGGCATGTGGCCAGACAATACACAATTGGAACCAACACTGGTGTAAACAACACTACAATGACAATAATAGCATTAATGCATCATACCTACTCAGCTACACCTTCAAGCATATCATTACACTGTACTGCTGACAACATGCTAAGATTGCTATACTGCTATAAAGACACCCTGTGCATCAGGACCAAGGTAGCCTGTTCCTGCATCAATGTTACAGATGACAGGAGGCAGCACAGGTTTCATCATATGCACAGGGTGTGTTGTTGCTTTGTCAGAGGCCTACAGTGAGCCAACCAATTGACATGTATGTGTGTGTGTGTGTGTGTGTGTGTGTGTGTGTGTGTGTGTGTGTGTGTGTGTGTGTCTGAGGGGCAAGAATACTGGAATGGGCCAATGTTGATGTAATGTGTGTGGGTATGTGTTAGCCCTAGGTGTCTAGAGTATGTGTGTGTCTGCATGCACACAGTTCCACCATGTGGCTGCCATATACGGGTATTTGTGGGACAGCCACAGACTGTACCTGCAAGGCTTCACAGATCACCATCTCAGGTCATGGATACGGTACCTGTGCCTGGCAGGGGTGCTACTGACACTATCAGGTACTAAAAAACACAATTCCTCCACTCCTTCAAATCAAGTATATAAAATATACAAATGAAGAACACCAACTGCTGCACGTTGAATTTTAAAAAATTCAACGTGCAGCAGTTGGTGTTCTTCATTTGTATATTTTATATACTATCAGGTACTAAGCCAGACTGGGTACTATCCCCAGAGGTGGATGGATGTATACTGGACACAGATCCCTGCTGGGACTGTCCAGAGCCTTGTGCACATGGTCTTCTAGGATGTTCGATGGACAGCCCACCCCAACATTGCTGGGGATGGTACTGGTACTACCGGAGTGGCTGTGGCTTGAGGGACGTCCATGGCGACTGCCAGCTGCTGATGTTGCTGGCATACATCCATGTCAACGACACAACTGTCCTGCAGTGTTCTGACACATGGACATGACATTGCATAGGATATCTAATGTCTCTCCCCAACGTCTATCAGTGACCTCGGTGTAATGATGGATGGCACCTACTAGGTCATGGATACTGTCAATGACGGCGGTGTTATGTGCCCTCTCTGCCCTTAGTCCCTGTCTGGTGTACATGTGCCATGGATACACACTGTCCTGGCCAATGCCAACTTTACGCTGTCCCACAGCTATGGGCATTGGTGATGAATGTATTGGCAGTATAACTATATGCATGGATGGGGTGGACAGCTGTGTACTGTCGATTGGTGGCCCAACGTCAGACCCTAGCAAACATACCTGTGCCTCAGCACACCTATCATCAGTATCATTGTTTTGCTCGGTGACATCAGTTTCCCTGCTGCAGTGAACCAGCCCAAGGTCAGCACCTGTGAGAGGAAGACAGGAAACACACTTTACGACCTTTACATGATGTCGGCACACATGCACACATGAACACATAAACACATGCACACACGTACACACACACACATGCACACATGCACACATGAACACATGAGCACATGCACACATGCACACAAATGCACTCATCACTAAAACACACCCACACACACACACACACACACACACACACACACACACACACACACACACAACACCAGCAATCCAGAACATACTCAATAGCGGGTGATGGTGGGGAACTGTATCACAAGGCAAACAGTTATATCACACGTGTAAGCATGCAGGACATGTGTTTCCCAACAGCATGCAGTGCGGGTGTTGACAGCCCTTGCCAATAACGCTAGACATGTCTTTGATGCATGTGTGTTGTTGTTCAGTGATTGGCCTCACCCTGGAATGCACTGTGTACATGGACAAAACAGTGCTGTGCAAGTATTATAAGCTCTGCAATGTTCTGTGCACCATCTCTCACAGGTATACATACCATGGTTGGATGTGTATCTGTGTGTCACATAGATATCCATTTCTGATTAGAGTGTCTGTGTCTTCAGCAGATAATTGTGGACACAGGATTAGCACATGCATGCTATGTATACACACAGGATGAGTGGTGCATGTTTACCTGATGGAATACCATTGCTCAACATGGCCATTGTACAGTGGTTATGGTGAGTGTAGGACATATTGTGGACATGCCAGTGCCAGACATGTCATGGCATGCTACAACACAACTGCAACATTAAACATCACACAGACACAGTGTGTGTCATGTGACCTATACACTCAATAGCATTACAAGACATATATGTGTCACTTTGTACAAATGATGATTGTTATGCATATTGTGTATAGGTGCCTGTGTTTGCACACACACAACACTGAGTTGCATAGCAGGTAATGCTATGTGTAGTACTGTGGTCACTGTAACTGGATTGGTTGTACTACCATGAGCCATCATCATGGAGCATCATGTGGTCACTCAAGGCTACTAATGTGTGCCAGACCGGCACATACCATGCTGTACCAGAACTGCATTACCATGGCTACATTCACCATTTCACAGCCAGTTGTTACATGGGTTTGTAAGGTGCACAATGGGGGCATTGCCTACCATGAATGTGTAATGTGTCAAAGAGTGTCACACAGCCACATGTGAGGCATCTACCCCTCAGGTATATTATGTGTGCTGTGTGGATGAAGTGTAGGATACTGTAGTGTGACCTTACAGCGGGTGTCTGAATACACCATGTGTAGCATGTTAACATGTACTGCGTATGACAGTGTTGTGTATGTTCTGTGCATGTGTATCGACTCTGCCTATCCAATGTCCACATCAGTGTTGCCACAACTGTGTGGAATGCTCTGTGTATTGTATGTGTTTTAGGCAGCTACCCACATTACTGGGATGTGCATAATCTCACAGCAAACATGCACAGCATGCATTATCTGTATGTGTGTTACATGTACATGGCCTACACCTCACCTATGACATGCACATTTAATTAGCATTATTAAAGGTAGAACACACTCACCAGCATGGGTCGGCTGCCTTGCTGTCACACCAGAGGGACCTACAAGGATTTGAGACACTTTGTCAGTGGCAACAACTGTGGCATTGCAACTGTGTGTTTGCAATCGTACAGTAGTACAACGGTTGACAGTCACAGACCTACAGACTGTATTCCTTATTATTACCATTGCACAACACTAGGCACCACATAGTCTAACTACACAGTACACATCTCACATAAGCATGCTCTAACAATTGAGGTAACAGTAGTCTACAGCTATGCCATGTTACCTGCACGCTCCATGTCAGCTTGCTGGATGACTCCGGCCTCCATGATGACACACATTAGTTGTTGGGGTTGTTGTTGGCCAGGAGCCACCTGGTTCAGGAGCAGCTCCTCCACTCTGGTGAGGGGGGGTGGATGGCTACCCCCCCACCTGTGGCAAGCTGCTGTCTGCGGATATCAGACGCACGCTGCCGGACATGTCTAATTAAATCACTGCAGTGATGGCATACCTCCTCATATGTCCGGTTATGCATGACTATGTCATTTACCCGACTGACAAGTTCTTGCCACAGCGCAGTCCGCTCATGCTGCTTCTAGAGAACAGCAGGGCATACTGCTGCACCATGCTGGATATTATGACCTCTTCCTCCGCCGTGCTATAGGCGGAATTACGATGGTGTGACATAGCCTTGGAAGACAATGAAACAATATGTGTGAGAAGTCATGAGGCACACGTATATTTCTAATGTACAGATATCAATTAACTGCCATATATAGCAACCTATTGGCTGTCAGATGATACACACTTTCAATACCACATGTCAGCCCTCAACCCACAACTGCCTGACAGTGCCTGGCACACTCTATATATCAAACCATGTTTTGCACAGAAACAAACTTACAACAGTATGTAATACTATACAACAGTACATGGCACACTGTATGTGACACAATGCACAACCTAGACACAGGAGGTATATATCATGTTAATGCATCATGTAAAGTGTAATCCATCACAATGATTGTGAAGTCCAGTGACAGTATCACTGGTATACTACACAAGCCGTTGATGGCAGACCCCTGCCTAAAATATGTGCACATTCATGAATATAGGTGGCATACTGCTGTACTACACTATACATGTTGCTAGATACGCACCTATATCCTGTAACACACATATGACTGAGGCCATGGTACAGGCATACACACACACACACAAATCAAACATACATACCAGACATATAGTTATGGCAACACAGGTGACCTTTACCTGTGTACCTTACAGTACTGTGCATCAGTAGTTACGAGACCGTATGCCTGAGGTATGTAATCTGTGAGGACTACAGGGAACAGTGGTTCCAATCAATGTGGACATACACCATAATGTGCTGTTTAGGCATACAGCCTCAGGTAGTACTCCAGTTCATACAGGGGTTGGGTTCGCCAACAGTAAAGTAACACTCAATAAGCATGCATTTACTGCTTTGGCCTACAATGGGCACCCCAGTTGACAACAAGGCACTATGTCAGAACATATGGCATACTGCTTTTTCAGCCTAGCAATTGTATACACATCTTTTGCTGGGATCACAGCTAGGACACATAATACCATGACAGAAACAGTTTCCCACTAAGGTATCACACATAAACCAAACTCTGACACATTCAAAAACACGTTCACATCACACTCAGTCAAACTCACATAGCAATTATTGCAACAAGTACATGTGGGTGTGTATCACTTCATAGGTAGGTAAGAGGCTATTGGCCCTAGGGCCTATAGAAGCCAACCATACGCTACCCTGGCCTTTGACACACATTCATGTGGCCCTGTCAAGCAGAGACACAGAGGTGATTGCCTGGGTATATTCACTATCTCCCATACAATCTTCATGATTATTTATGATGACTGCTAATTAGAAGCTTTGTTTGCTATGGATAGTTGGTTTGTTACAGAGTATGGGATGTCTCTGAGATGGGAATCTATCCCTCCAGCATGTGCTGTTTATTGTGGTCAGAAGGTTTGGGTCTCTAGAGTGTGTAGAATGTACAGATTGTGATCTGTTTATGTGCAGCATGTCCAACAGCTCTGTTTTTTACATAGCTTAATATGTTAGGCAGAGGTCACCTCTGGGTAGGCGATATGCGACACAGTGTAGTTGTAGGTTTCTGACATGTTCTGCATAGGGCATCAGTTTGAGGCTGGTATTACTCTTTGTGAGGTATGTCTTTGTCATTTTCAGTTGCTGTGGATGTCTTGTGAGGTACATACCACATGGGGCATTATCCTCTATAATGGGCTTTATGAGTGATGAGTAGAGAGAAACACAGACCTATATTTCCCTGGATGACACACTTTTGTGATGAGGTGTGGCAGGTAGACAGATTACATGACTAGTGTGTCACTGTGATTATCGAAGGGGAGACTACAGTCCACCTGTGTCCCATGGTCTCTTATCACACTTTCGGTGTTAAGTAGACTACCACCTATGTGGTAGTTCATGGGTACGGTGTTTTTGCCAGAAGGGATGCCAATGCAGTTTCAACATTGAACTTGAGTCCATGGCTTTGTCACCAGCCATCTGTTGCAGTAAATATGACCCTGTCTCTGTGTGTGTGTGTATATATATATATATATATATATATATATATATATATATATATATATATATATATATATATATATATACATATACATATACACACATAAATATAAACATACATTGGTGTACATATAGATATCCATATAGGCACATATACGGTCCACCTTTCATGGTGGGAAAATCAATTATGCGAAGGTTGCAAGGCATACTTTTATGTACTAATATTGCACAGTGTTATGCGGAATGCATTGAAGGTGTTCTTAGCACATGTAGCTTTAGTAGGCCTCACTGGCTGCAACACTGCAAACCTATCAATTCATACCCACAGTGTTTAACCACCATATGTCATATACCAGCACTGTATGCTGTCTTGTTTGCCACACACTACAACCTACATAGAAGTATGCACATAACAACCTTCAACAACATATATATGTCCACCCTTCACAAACAGTTGCAGTATGTCCCCTGCTCTACGCACATGTAGAGATGCTAATATATCTGACACAGACAGATCTCTCCGTATGTGTTTGCCATACAAACACAAGGTCCACAATGTTGTAAGTCCATGGACCTCACAGCTGACCTGCTGGGCCTTGCTGCAACATAAACAGGTGTCACATGTGAGCACACAGTAATATTAGAGGGTGTATATATAGCTGCAAATGCTAGATTAGCATACTAGCCTGGTACAGATGTTGCCAATGCTAAGCTACACGTTAATATGACAATCATGCATTTGTTACTCTGTCACATCCTTATTTATATAACTGTATGCGCTACTCCCCCAAAGAGCCATTGTACACACTACTGTACAGAACAGAGATAACATGGATCAGATGTTTGACATTTAATGCTGAACTATATATATCACAGTCATATCCCCCTGCACACAGCTACACACTGATTTCTCCATGTCAGTAGTTATGCAGGGCATCTGTGCATAGATCTGTACTGCTGCCACATATGGATGATTCAAAGTATATAGAGTACTCTTCAAAAACATCTACTACATGCCAGTAAATACATATCAGTTACATAGCTTTACTTTGTATGGGTTTGCATTATTACATTCCATGTGTGTAGTAATACAAATATTTGATATATATATATATATATATATATATATATATATATATATATATATATATATTTTATTTTTATGTTGATTTTTTTTTTTTTGCTGTTGCTGTGGCTGTTGCTGTTGTTGTTGCCGGTGTCTGTCTCTCTGTGTGTGTCTCTGTGTCTCTCTTTCCTGCTCTCTTGCATGCTTCCTTGCTTTCTCTCTCTCTCTCTCTCTCTCTCTCTCTCTGTGGCTGCAATGAAATGACTGCATGTGTGGACAGCAAGTACAGCCTGCTTTTATAGGTATCTGCACATGTGCATGTGATGGCCTCTGCACCAATTGGTGGCCACCATTTGGTAATTGCATGCAGCCTGCTGGGTGGTAATTGCAGTACTCACTGTCATAGCAACCCAATGCTATAAATTGCTAGGTCAGGTAGGCATAGGCCTTTCAGCTTTCCAAAGTGGGGCCCATGGTTGTTTGCTGTGGATACCGTAGTGTAAGTCAGAAGCTGGTATACTTCTTCTAAATGTTGCTAAGGGTATAGCCAGTTATTTTTATGTTGTAATCAGACCTGAATGTTGCCTCTTCCAGTACACAGTTGACAGTGTAGAATTGTACTCACCCCTAGAAATGCTAACACAAGATACATGGGAGTATGGAGTTTCTTTACAACATCTACAAATAGCTGCCATACATATGTAGTTATTGAGATGTTTCCATTTGGCACATGAACTGTTTGGGTACATCTATACTGTGGATATTAATGTACTCACTTCTGCAGTGTTTGTGCTTTTTATTTTGTTGACATTATCAAAGGATGCTCATGAAACTGGACAATTCCAGTACTGAGTATGCCTACTTACATCTTTGCTGTACCTTGAACACACTAGTATTTTGTACATTTCCGTGGGGATATGATACTGTGTGGTGGTTGTGAAGTGCTGCTGTAACAGAATTTACTGCTAGAATGTCTGGTTCTGTTATCACAGTCATGTAATGCAATTCCACAACAACTGCTGGTATAGTTCCACAGAACAGGGTTTGTGTTATGGCATTCCTACCTTTCCTTTATATTCACACATTCTGATGCATGATATATATATTTCAGCAACGTCTTGCTGTATATCTACTGTGGCCTAGTGGTACTTCATGCAGTCTAGTGTGTCCAAGGTCCGGGGGTTGAGACTGGCAGTGGTGTTTTATTTTGCTGCTGAGCAGAACAAGGCCCCTCATATGCAGGGTGATTAAGGCACTTTTAAGCAGTTGTAAGTGGGTTTGCATGACGCTTAGCAATAATTAGCTAAGCGCACACATGCGCACACTCACACAAGCCCGCTAACTACTGCTTAAAAGTGTTTACTCCCGCTAACCCCGCGCTAATTTCTTTGAAAGAAAAGAAAATGGGGTGATTGGAAAGTGATGAAAAAGGGGCACAAAGAGGGAAAGACAGTAGGGAAAACAGCTTGGGATGTGCAGGACGGGTGTAGGGAAGGTTCATAGCTGTCCATTTCTTTAACAGCAACAGCTGTGCATATACTAGTAATTTGGAGGGAATTTTGAAACCTTCCACCCCTGAGAGAGGGGTGAGGACAACGAAGTATGTTGTAGTGTCAATTGAATTTCAGTGTCTGTGTCCAACGGACATTTGCGTAAAATGGGCAGCTATGTATGCGGCGTAATTTTTTGTGGGAGCAGATTGCCCATTTTTTTTTTTCAGGTGAGAGTAGAATGTGAGGTAGGGGAAGTAGGTATGTTATGGGAGGTAGGTTGGGGAGGTAAACAGACAAGACAAACAAGACGCATACAGAGGCGGAATATGACACATGGGGTGGCCGAACACAATTTACGGGGAAGGATGTTTGAAAATCGCAAGCCCATGAGCTCACAGATGGTAACAGTGGAACTGAGATCCCCACCCATGGGCAGTCACCACTGCACCTTCACAGCCCAGTGGGTGGCTGTGCTGGGGGCTGCGTAGGAGGGGCAGGCTCATCCGTGAGTCCCGCTACTCTTGCCTTGATCTGGTGTAGGAGATCAACGACTGAACGCTGGATCTCCCTATGCCCCACAGCCCGGACCCTTTGGAGGGTGACAGGTGGCCCTCCTCCAGCCATGCTTGCATGGGGATATGAGCCCCATCCCCTGCAGCACTTCCACCCAAAGGTGGCACAGGACCAATGGAGGAGGGGGGCCCAGGCTGGGCACCAGACCTGCTGGTGCCAGGTGCAATCGCCAGCTGAGGTGAGACAGGTGGGTCTGCTGGGACCGGCCTTCCCATACGTTCTATGTTTAGGTATATTTAATAACAATATAGCCAACAGCATTCCAAATTAGTTGTAACAGCATGCAGTAATATTCCCAGTAACCCAACACACCAGAGGTCCAACAGTTGAACAGCAAGCATAACACATGCATATATAGAACAACAGTGGACATTCCAACAGCATGCAGGATTGATTGGTGGCAACAGGCCACCAAGATTGGGGTGTTTGAACAGGGCACATGCATCAAAGTAAATGCAGATATTTATAGAACAATAGGACATATGTCCCAACAAATGTTTTGAGATTAGACATACCCATTATGGTGTGGAATTGCATTGTTTCTGCACATACAGTAGGGTGTAAAAAGATACCTCCATTAAGATCTTATATGTACTTATAGTTTACACTACATTCCTATTGACTGCATGTGTATATCCCCTACGTGTATTATTACACTAGCCAATGTGCATTAAGTTGTGCAATGGGTTTGGCTAGTTCATTATATACCTGACCTATATCTGACATACTAACTGTCCAGGATGTAGATGTTACTGCTACATATTTATATATTTTATTTATATTTATATATCTACATATCTGGATGTGTTCATGTGACATTATCAGTTATATTTCTACAGCCCCCTACATTTCTAGCAGCACACTCACATTTCTGGGGAACACATTAACAAGCTACTCTTGTGCCATATTTACCTATGCATGCCAGCCATTAACCAACTGTTGAGGACTGTATATATGCTTCACAGCTACTGGCACTCCCTTCATCCACTTTATATGGGCCTGCCCACCTGTGGGTTGACAGCGCTTAATACAACAGTACTATTTATATAATGCAAGAGTACAACAACATTTCAAAGTAAGTGACACTGACACACTCCAGGTATTATACCTTTATTAATTACATTACACACTTTTCTAGAGGCTCTCTCATTTATTTGATATTACAGTGCATGCAGAAGACTTATTCAAGATGTATTATACCTTTATTAATGGGTTACAACACTCTTTTTCAGGATCTTTCACTTATTTTATATGACAGTACATGCAGAGAAATTATTCAAGGCATTTTATGCCTTTATTATTGGGCTACAACACTTTCTTTCAGGCTCTCTTACTTATTTTATATAACAATACATGCAGAATAATTACTAACCTGCCTGGTGGCGCATCCTTAGCAGCCTATCTGCATAGGCTTGCTGATTCACAGCACGGACACCTGCAGCTGTGAAGTAAATGAAGGCATATTGAGACATACCTGTCCATTATATAGACTACAATAGCTATTATTACATACTCCATTCCATGGATACCTACTCAGTAGTGGGGCATTGTCATTCCCACGGGCCTCCTGTATCCACTGGTTCAGTTGGTCCTGCTTCTGTCTCTTCAGGTCTGCATGGTGGTGTCTGACCTGCTCAGCAGTCCGGGGGATGCTTGTGGCACTGGTGAGATCATGTGCTAGACAGTTCCAAGCCTCCGCTTTGTACTCTGTACCTTGGAACTGGCCCTGCAGGAGTCTTGCATCATGATGATGGACAAGGAGCCAAACCATCAGTTTTGACTCCTCAATGACCCACCGTTGCGCTCGAAAACAAGAGCCCTCTCCAGCCCTGGCCATTCTGTCTGCAGATGGGAGCAACAATCAGTTATGGCAATTATTCCTGCCTATTGGGGCTTAAATATGGCTCATTTCCCACACTTATTTGTGATTGGCTGGTTTTGAAAATTCTCAGCTGAGTGCAAACCTGCTTAGCACTGTGTAAACTTTCATTAATATGTATATGTATGTTGACAGTGCATGAACAGCAAAAGCTGTCATGGCTTACTGGTTCTGTACTTTGATTATAATGCACAGTATCCCGGGTCCAAAGCCTGTCATTGCTTTTTGTTTTATACTGGCCTGACCGGCTAGAAGGTGTGGCTATGTTTAGCCGACTTTGCTCTACTTTGCCCAACGTTGCTCTACGTTGCCCAGCATTGCGCTAGTAAGCGTGGTGTGCAGCTCCATGCAAACATGTTTTGTATGTGCTAGTTGGTGCGATGCTCAGCTCCGTGCAAAGCTATTGCGCTAGTTAAAGCAGTGCTTAGCTATGGGCAATTATATTGCGCTAGTTAAAGCAGTGCTTAGCTATGGACAATTATATTGCGCTAGTTAAAGCAGTGCTTAGCTATGGGCAATTATTCTTAAATGTGCTTAATATTGGTGAATGTTGCTTAGAGGTGCGTCACATTGCTTAAGATAGGTTACTTATGCATTCATTAGTATGCATGACCGTTTCGCCTTCTTATATATATTTAAAATATCGTTCACTGCTACATAAGCCAATTTAATGCATTTTAATAGAATTTAAAAGGTAAATGTCAGGAATTATTTTTATGCACAGATTTCGTAATGAAAATGGATAGGGGAGTGGTGGGACTCGAACCGGGAATGCCTCCTCTTTGTGCGAAGGCTCTACCACTATGCTATTGCGATTTAGCTTAATTTGCATATTAGTGGTTTATTATCCTCTTCGATGTCTAAACTGCTTACTGTAGCTAAGCAATGGGTACACCCACGCACACACAGTCAAATACGGGCAGCTATATGGTGAATAATAAAAAAATGTGTTTTACATTTTATTTCATTTATACAGGACTTTTTAATGTGAAGGAGTGTGGTGTTGGGGGTATGCACATTTGAGCAGACTCACTCATATCTGCTGACGTTTGCAGAGTTAGGCACTTGCAGGGGCGTGGATATTTGGACTGCTCGGCAGTCTGACACACCCCCTGCACTCCTACATGCTCTGTGTTAGCCAGGGAGTTGAGCCAGCTCGCCCTCATGCATATGCATGACGCGCTGACATCATACTCTTAGACGGCCATCTCTGAGTAGGGCTTCATTCATCCTACACAGAGGATTACTGAATCCCATCCTATATCATTTACAGGCTCTAAGGTGACAAGACTCAATCGATTCTTCTTTCTAATTAGATCACTTTCAACACTCTCTCTTTTCATCTATCCAAAACTAAAACTTTTCTTTTTATAAAAGTTAAGTATGCCCAGCCATTCTCACTTTCCAAACTACTTCTCAATCTTAAATGTAGTGATGCTTTCATGGTTGTGCTACTAATATACCATGCTATATTACACTGTGAATCACACTCCTTCTTTTCTACTATTTCCATAGCTGAGCTGTCTCTTCTTTTTTATTATTTTAATTAGTATAAATCACAGGTAATATTAAAGAATCTTTTGCAGTGCTATATTTCTCTTTACTTTCAATAAGCTTCTGTCTTTTTCTAATGAATGTTCAACACTGTACATACCCATGCAAGCTATATATATGTGTTCTGTTTTTAAATGATGTTTATGTAAGTTATTGTAAAGCTTTTTCTCACGTATGTACATGAACCTAATTTTTCTATGCCTTCTGATATCATATAACTGCATTTTATGTATATGTAAAAATTATTGATGAATATGGTACTTATTTCCCTAGACCCGTACTGGAAGGTTTTATCCCACTCGGACTTTCCCAGAAAAAAAGAGAAATAATTAAATACTATGTTAGCAATATTTATTTTCTACTGATATTAACTTTATCACGGGAGCAACTAGAATGGTAATACCTATGTCAGTAGATGTTTCATGTCTGTCTCTTGCAGATAAATCTTACAATTACATAGTAAAGTGAAGGGTAATAAAAAAAGAGGAACTATTGGTTTCCAGACATTAGAAAATACAGAAAACCTATGCTGGTGATGTGTCAAATCTGACCAGGTACTAAGCAAAGTAAGATTTTAGTCCTAAACATCTCAGAATATTGATAGAACTTAGAACTATTTTGTTAGTTTCTTTGTTTGCCTGTTTCCCCATACCATGTATTTAGTTATTTATTTTTATTTTCCTTTCACCTCAAGTCAATATTTCATAGTAATAACTCTTAGTTATAATGTATATCCCTTTGTTAATCCAGCTGATTCTAACGGATAAAATATTTTCATTGTTTAGCAGTCTTGACTTAAGATCTCATACAATAGTCCACCATTAGTCATCAGGTTAAAGACTTTAGGATATATATATATATATATATATATATATATATATATATATATATATATATTTGTGATCTGGAGTGAGTAGATGTTCTGTAACACCATGATGAGGATTTTAAGAACAGCATAAACACACACCTACATACACAAATAGATAGGCAGGTAGATAGACAGATAGCTAATTAGATATATCTACACCTGGATTACCACCTTTTCTGAATGCCCTTTAATCATATCCTATTTTGTCAGATCAGATCTGTCAAATCTTGCATTTTGCACATTGCATTGTTATGGGATATGGAACTTCATGTTTCATATAATTTGGGGAATGTTGGATGTACAGTGGGGCGGTTTGTGTGAAGTGCCTCAATGGAATAGCAATGATTTTTATGGTTGTTTGAACTGATCATTCACCTTAACCATATTTTATAGACAGTGTAAAAGTCGTTGTGGTTACCGTTCAAAGTGATGGCCACAAAAGTGATGGTACAGCCAATATAAGCCTTTAAGCTTTTAAATTCTTACAAAGTGAAATACAAAATAATGGTATGCAGTTTCTGAATATATGTCCTGCATAATTTAAAGACTTACTGGAGTTGAATGATGATAATGCTCCTTTTGAGGCACATGATTTGAAATGTTCTACTGTTATAGAATATTCAAATTTCAAAATAGAATAGGGTTATGCCATGTATTAAATGCATCTAAAACTACCATTGATTTAAAAAATGTTTATTAAATTTGCATTAATTTTATACGACATAAATGATAACAAGTAAATACTAGTTTTGTGAGAGAGAAAAAAAGGACCACCCTGTAGGCAGAAAAATCAAAAGGTAAAAGGTGAGGAGAATATTCATGTTGTATTCTATAAATAAAGGACAAATGTAAAAGTAGCACAGTACTGAAAACCCATTGCCCCTCAGTAAGAATACATTCTACTGCTATATGCTATGGTTTTGAGTGGATTTGGGAGATCAATGCACTCAAGAAATTATTGCAAGATTTAAAACAGGATTTGTCATCTGAAAATTCAAGAAAGAATCACTATTGATTAAGGTAATTCTAGTGTTTAGATTCCTTTAGGCTGACTTGTCCAGAAATTTGCAGTAACTGTGAAATAAAACAAGAATAGTCTAAAGCCGTATACAAATATTGACTAGGTCTTCTGTGTAGCAACTGTGTTTGGTGCAGCTTTCTGTTGTAATTTGTTGCTACTGTGTCTTATGTAATACCTTAAAGAGTGTTAATGTGGACAGTATAGATCCGTGACATACAGTGTTTTTATACGTATTCCAGGTTAGTGAGCAATGGTTTGGGTGATAGCATAAAATAATACAAGATTGATTGTATGGCTATCACTGCTCAGGATCAGCAAGCTTAACAATTATACTTTGAGATGAGTAAACAGATAAGAGAAGTGTTGGCTTGCAGCACTAGTAATAATGTTTCAGAAAACAATGGAACCTTGCACAGAAGTATGCACTAAGAATGCTGCTGAGACCATTGAGGAGTTGAGCAGCCAGATGCTAATTCTCCTTCTAGATAACACAGTATAACAATTCTATCCATCTGGATCAAGTAAGTAAAGTAAGAGGAGACTTAGAAGCCGAATTAAAATACTAATATAAAAAGGTTGACATTACATGTGGTCCATAACAGTGGTCCTCTCCTCTTGTTGTTTACTTACCCTCTGAAGCATAAGAGCCACAAAGGGCTTACAAATGTGTAGCTTGGTTAGGAAGGGCTGTAGCTGACATATTTGCCACCATGGTTGGCATCCCCTCCTAGAATCTTCCTGCATCCTGTTAGGCCTACATATAATGTGTAAGAAAACCATTGTCACTAACCACATCTCTATTATACAACACACCTTTAGTAATTCAGTCTCTGCATACTACAAGGGCTTTGTTCATCTAAATCCTGGCATTTCCCTATATCCTAGAAAAAGGAAGCATCCAACTAACAGACATCTCAAATGTCCAGATTTTCACAAAATGTCCAGATTTTTGCCACATATTCTGGGTCTGTTAGTCATAACATTTGTGGTTTTCTAGCTAATCACTGAGTATTGTAGTCAGTAATTAACTGCATACATTTGGAATTTAAATTTCATATCCTTCAGAAAATACATGCTAATACAAACCCTGTGCTTCCAGCTACTTTCTATGTTTATAGCTGAGAATCTGTCCTTATTCGTGGGCCTTTGTCCTCCCACTATTTTAGGCTTTGTCCATATTTCTTGCACTAAAAAGGTGTGAGGTTTGCCTGCTGTCCTGCCTATAGACCCTATCTGTATAGATCACTTCCTTCTCTAACTACTTCTCTACCACCCTGGGTCCCAAACCTTATTAGAACAATTAAACTTAAGCATAGTGGATGGAATAATATTATTACGTTCTATTTGACCCCATAACAAGCTAGAATACCTACTAAAGCCTTCACATAAACATGCAAGTTGAACAAACCCAAACCCCATTTTTTGACACGAGCAAAAAGATTAAACCTGACGATTCTAGACCTACCCGCTGCCATACAAACCTCTTCAGTAAATTCTGCCACTTTTTTTTTAAGAAAATGTGAAAAAGCCAACGTTGCAGATGCCTAAGAAGAAACAAGATCTTAGTGAGCAATAAAGTCTTGACCACCTGGATCCTGCTCAAAGTGGGTAGATTCATTTTAGATCATACCCCTTGTTTCTCCCTCAAAAATTGGGTCAAAGAAATGGTGTTTAAGATATTGATCTGGGCCATTTTTATAGCCATCCAAATACCTAAGTATTGAGATGACAGCACGGTCCTTCCCATCCACTTAAATACTCCAGCAGCCTAAGTGTGAGAGGAAACAATTGGGTTTTAAAGAGATTTATTCTCAATTCTGCCACCGCAGCAAATAGCTCAAAGTGGGTCATCACCCCTGGTAAACTCAGATTAGACAACCAAAGTACACAATCATCCGCAAACCATGACAATAGTACTAGGCTGGATTGTCCTATTAAAATGGCATTGGTCTCATGCCTACCCATCAAATATTAATCAAAACCAAAGACTGCCAAAAAAATGGGAAAGTAAAGAGTGGACAGTCCTGTCTTGTGCCCATTTTAAATATTTTTGGGTGGGGAAGGAAAAAAAAAAAACATTTGTACTTATGCAGGCAGATGCTCTCTGTTATAAAAGTTAATATTATCTCATAAAACTCCCTGGACAGTGTCCTCATTAAATTCCATTTTATGTTTTCAAAGGCTTTTTGGAAATATGCCAGCAATGCACCTGAGTTAGAAACTAACCTTTGTTCCTGCTGTTGAATATTCAGCTAAAGCCGGATTAAGTCGACTTTCCTGAGACATGCTCTAATAAGCCTCTGATGATTCTCAGGAGTTATCCTGGGTAAAATAAGATCCAACCTATTGGTCAGTATTTTTGCATATACTTTTATCTCCAATTGTAATTAGGAGATTGGTCAATAGTTCCTTACACATAACCTGATGATGGAGGAAGGGGGAGGAAAAAGGTGTTAACTAGGAGTATCACAAGAACAAAGCCCTGAGTTGTTTAGGAAAATTTTTTGAGAGGTCTTAAATGTTGCAATATTACTGGAGTTCCTGAAAACTAGTTGCATTTAGTTCCAAGCATTAGCTTACATAGTATGAGTATAGGCTTCAGTCAGCTGTGTTTTGTGATTTGTGGGTGGAAAGCATGTTTTTTGTCATTAAAGCATAGATAGAAGATAGGATGATAGTTTTGTTTAAGACTTCTAAGGAGGGGGGAAATCAGAGGGCTTGTTTATAAGTTTGCAGGTTATACATAACTGGGTATAGCTAAGATAGTGGATACCAAATAATATCTGTTAGGCCGAGGTAGTGATGGGCAGAAAGGGGTTTATTGGCAGCAAAGCGAGTGATTTTATTGTAGCATTGCTCATGTCTGATTTTCTAGTAGATTGGCAAGCATGAACAAATAGGAGCACCATGAAGAAGTGAAAGTAGTAACTAAGTGTTTGCCAGGCATAGTTTGGTTGAATTTGTCAGGAAATGTTTGCTTCTGTACAACATACACAGCTTTTGATGTTTTTTTTTTGTTTTTGGATAGAATTTTGGTTTTGAAGGTAGAACTAGGTGATCACCCATGATTAAACCAAGAAGTTTTGCATTTGTGACAATTTCAGTTATTGTATTATCCAAAGACGTGACTTTGAGTTTGGACTTAGTATGATTTTTAGGGATGAATAATAGTAGCTTGGTTTTCTTTGGGTTGGGCATTTTGCAGCCAGATTTGAATAGAATTAAAGGCTCTTTGGGTTATTTGCAGTAAGTGGTCGATATTGTTTGAGGTGCTGATTAGTGAGAAGTCATTGCCATATTGTACAACTATTGTCTGCTTGCATGAAGTATGTAGGTTATTTATGAATACATTAAAGAGATTAGGGCCTTGAATGGAACCTTGAAATACATCTGTAAGGATGTTTGGAACAGGGATGTGTGTACTGAGGCATTTTACAGATTGCTGTCTGCATGTCAGGTAGCTATTGAAGCATGGCAGTGTGGGTTCAGAGTGTTCTAGTGATGCTAGTTGCTGAAGGAGTTTGTTATGTGATACTGTATCAAAGGCTTTGGATAAGTCAAGAAATAAAGGTGAGATAAGTTGCCCTTTATCTTTAGCCTTGTTTGTTGTGTCCATGAAAGAAAGGAGAGCAGTGGTTGTGCTATTGTTGGGGTGAAAACCACGCTGAGTGGGAGACAGGAGTTGATGTTGAAGGAGGTATTGTAGGAGTTGTTTATGAATGATTATTTTCCAGTATCTTTGAATGGGGAGAAAGAATTACTATAGTATGGAAGTTAGATATGTCAGAATAGTTACCAACCTTATGAAGAAGGGTGGCATAAAAGTGTTTCCATATGGAGGTTAAATAGGATTCTCTGATAGATCTGTTGACCAAAATTGACTTTGGATATGTTATTACATTGGCAGTTATTTTTAGGTATTCTAAAGGTAGATTGTCTACTGATGGGTGGGCAAGGCAGGAGTTTTTGAAGTAATTTCCTAGTGGTAAAATGTGTGTACAGTTGGAAAAGAAAATCAGGAAGGGGATTTAGAGGGGGAGAAGTATGAGATTGGGGTGTATAGAGGCTATGGTGAGGAGAGAGGTTGGTGATGAAGGGGTTGCATTAGGAAGGGTGATTATGTTGATGGTGGATATACTGTCAATGAAATATTTGTTATACTGAGTAGCAGTTTCTGTGTTAAAACAATTTAGTATGGGATTTAGTTTGGGTTTATGGCCAGTTTAAAGCATGTTGTTAACTGAGGTCCAGAATTTTGGGGGTTTCTTTTGAGCTCATTTTGGAGGCTATTTATTTTTTTAGGTTAATTTGTTTTTCAGTTAATTTTCTTAGCTTCCTTTATTTTTGGTGAAGTTGGGGTATTTTGTTGGCGAGACATTTTTTCCAGGCTTTACATCTTGCTTGCATGAGAGTTCTAGAGTTTTTGGACAGCCATGGGTAATGGATGGGTTTTATTATTTTACATAGAATGGGTACAAGAGTGTTTAAAGTGACAAATAAAATCTTGTTGAATGTAGAGACACCATCATCTAATGGGAGGTGTTTTAGCAGAGAACAATTGATAGATTGCAGGGCTGATATAAGATATTGCTATTGGGTAAATTGCAAGTGAATTTATATGTATAAAGTTTAGGTAGGTGTGTACAGATTCAACTGGTATAGGTGGGAAGATGATTGCTGAGGGAGTTTGGGAAGGTACCAGAGGAGCTGTATTTACTTGCATAAAAGACTAGGATCCAATCAAGAGTGATGCCATTGTTAGTAGGTTTTGTTATGAAGGGTAGGGATATTAATTAGCTGGGTTAGTCCAAACAGATGAATCGTAGAACCTGGAAATTTTGGTGAGAACATCTACCAGTCTATGTTGACATCTCCTAGTATAATTTTATCATTTGGAAAAGTAAGGGATAGTCAATGTGGTATATTTTCAAGAGTTTCTACATTATTAACTCTATTACTATATTACTCCTTAAAATGGAGAACTTCGATATCTGTGCAGTGACTGAGACCTGGTTCAAGGCTCCAGAGAGCACCCCTGCACTACCAGGCTATAACTCATACCACACTTTTCGGCCATGTAACCTGGACTGAAACACCAAAGGCGGAGGTGTGTCCATATTCATTAAAGATATCCACACCTCCAGGCTAGTTGCTCAGCATAATGCAACCGAGGTTATCCAAGTGCAGCTAACTCTGGGCAAAACTGCAATCCAAATTGTAGCTTGCTACAGATCACCCACCATGCCCCAGGATTCCCACTCCTCTTTTCTTGATGTACTGGAAAATATTAGGGTTCAACCAAACACCCTAATAATGGGCGATTTCAACTACCCCACCATTAACTGGGAAAACTACTCATGTACCAACTCCTTCGCTCAACGCTTTCTGGAATTCATAAACTCCAATGCCCTGGATCAACTTATCCACACCCCCACCAGGGGCAACAATATCCTAGATCTAGTCATTACCAATATGAGTGACCATTGTTCCACACCTGAAGTCAATGCCTCATTGCTCCGATCCGACCATAAGCTAATTACCCTAGATATCCACATCCTGCCTCCACCCCCATTAAGGAAACCATGGTAAAAAATTTCTCCAAAGCCAACTTCATGCTTCTTGAGACAGAAGTGGTGAACTTCATGACACCCATGCAGATGGACAATACAGTTACAACTACTGAATCCTACACAATTGCACTTTATAAGCACTTACATGAGTGCATGGATCGTGCTATCCCAAACAGAACCAAGATGCTATCCTCCAAAAAAAGGAAGCCAATCTGGTGGCCCCCTGCCATAAACAAACTGTACAACAGAAGGAAGAAACTCTTGCAAAAAAGAGTAAAATCCCTGGTCAGCCTCAGTAAGAAGCTGCAATCCCTGATTAAATCCTCCAAAGCTAGTTACGAAAACAAAATCGCCACTGATTCTAAAGACAACCACAAAGCATCCTATAGCTATGTCAAGAATCTCAATGGCAACACTCAGATCTGCTCTGAGTTACAGCACAATGGCACTAAATATACAGACCCAACTGATATTGCCAACATCCTGGCAGATAGGCTCAGTGCTAACTTTACACCCTTCTCACCCCCTATAGAGACAGTCTCTATACCAGAAGAATGCAAAGTTCCTGTAATCACGGCTGCACAGGTAAAAAACACGCTCTCCAAAGCCAAGAACACAGCATCCATGGGACCAGACAACATCCCAGGCTGTGTTCTACATGAACTACAGAATGAACTGGCACCCCACCTAAGTACAATGTTCAATCATAGCCTCACCTCAGGCTTTGTGCCTGCTGAATGGCGCACAGCAACGGTTATCCCACTCCACAAGGGGGAAGCCACCACAGACCCCGGGAACTACCGCCCCATTAGTCTGATGAGCCTGGTCTGCAAGGCCATGGAACGTATCATCATGGAACTTATAAACAAAGACATTGGTAATCTCCAAACTCTGGATCCCATCCAGTTCGGGTTTGTAAAAGGCAGATCATGTCTCCTAAACCTGACAGACTTCTTTGAAGCAGTCACCAAAGCCGCAGACAAGGGTAAGGTGGTTTACACAGCCTGTCTAGATCTTGCCAAGGCTTTCAACACCATCCCTCACTCTGGAATTATAGATAAACTCACTAAACTAGGTATAAATCCCTATGTCACAAGATGGGTTGCCAACTGGCTCACTGACAGAACCCACACTGTGAAAGTAGCAGACTCCAAATCCGACTTCAGACCAGTGACAAGTGGAGTACCACAGGGTTCAGTCCTGGGTCCTCTCCTGTTTGGTATCTACTTCTCTGAAGTACAGGCTAACACAGAAGGTCTTTGGCTAATGAAGTTCACAGATGACTGCAAACTAGGAGCCATAATCGAATCTTCTAACGATGTGGACATCCTACAAAAGGGCCTCACTGAGACAGATGCCTGGTGACAAAGCCTCATGCTCAGTGCCAAAAAGTGCATCGTCATCCCCTTTGGTAAAAATTCTGTACCCATGAACTACAACATAGGTGGTAGTATACTTAACACCAAAAGTGTGATAAGAGACCTTGGGACACAGGTGGACAGTAGTCTCTCCTTTGATAATCACATCGCCACAGTAGTCAGGAAATCCTTCTACATGGCACACCTCATCACAAAAGGTTTCTCATCCAAAAAAAAAGAGGTAATTGTTCCCCTCTACTCATCACTCATTAGACCCATTATAGAGTACAATGCCCCTTTTGGTATGTACCTCACAAGACATCTACAACAACTGGAAAGGCCGCAGAAATACCTCACAAAGAGGATTACCAGCCTCAAACAGATGCCCTACGCAGACCATCTCAAAAAACTCCAGCTTTACTCCGTCGCATATCGCCTACTCAGAGGTGATCTCTGCCTAACTTACAAAGCTATGTCAAATCCAGAGCTGTTGGACATGCTCCACTTAAAGAAATCCCAATCCCTCTGAGCTACACGCTCTGGGGACCTAAACCTTGTTGCCACAATAAACAGAACATGCCGGATGGATAGATTCCTGACCTAGAGACTTCCCACACTCTGGAATAAACTACCTATCTATATCAAACAAAGCTCCTCATTAACACTCTTCAAGAAAATCTTGATGATTGGATGGGAAATAGGAAATTCACCCTGGGGTCACCTCTGTGGCTCTGCTCGACAGTGGCACAGGAAAATAATTTTCTTGCGTGGCAAAAGCTAGGGTACCATTTTGGCTGGGCTTGTATAGGCCCCAGGGCCGATAGCCTGGTACCTACCTATGCACCTATGAACCTATTATTTCCTTCAGAAATATACAGCGCTATGATGCAGATTTTTTTGTGGTTATTTAAATTAAGGAAAGAGATGAGAAGTTCAACAGTAGGCAATTTGGGAACTAGTTGGGATAGGGTGACATTTCAAATGCATTAGAAAAGAAGAGTGCTCTACCACTTAATTTTTTTGTGGGGTGGTTAAATCTAATCATATTATAGCCAGGGGAAATTATTTCAGAGTCTGTTATGTATGGCTTGAGCCATGTTTCCGACACAGCAACTATATGGGGGTGGAGTAATAGGATATACAGGCAGGAAGTTCAGATATTAAGCTACATATACTGCATATATCCATAGAGACAATTGTTAGTAGTTTTGTGGAATGGAGCTGGTGGTGTTGGATATTAGCAATGGTTGGCTGATCACTGGGCAAGAGTAAGGGTGTATGACTGTGCTGTTTGCTTGACCAGGGTTAGGGTGCATGCCCCCCCCTTAAAGATATTTTATTGAAGACAGAGTTGTAGGATGTATTTTTTATGGCATATTGTACTTTTGGTTTACATGATACATTTACTGTCAGGTGTTTAATATTTTCAATATTTTTAATTTAAGGTGATTGCTCAGCTGTTCTTTGAAATGACCGGTTATTATAGTGGTAAAGTGGCTGTGGGGATTGCATTGGGAAACATAGTCATGTGTAAGTCATAGTAACGTTTAAGTGGATTTACTAAGAGCCCCCCCCAAAAAAAAAAAAACTTAGAGAAATCTTAGCCCAGACTGTCCAAATTCGGTGCCTTTCATGTCAATAAATTTTGAATTGCACCTTGAATCTCCATCACAGAAATATCTGCATTTAATTTTACAGCAGGTTCCCTAGGCAACCTCATAGTAAGAAATTCCTCAAGAAACTCCCTACAACAATCCACAGAGGGTTTATTAGACTGAAGATGGCTTCTCCCCATATTCTCTGACAAAAACAATGAATAGCCCCACAGTGCTTGCTATGGGTAAGTCCACAATCTGCTCTTGACAACATCTCACTAGCATCTAAGAATAAGTTATACATTGTGCTCAGAAGAACGTCCTATATGTTTCCCATTTATCCTGTATTTTATAAGTTTGATTCCTTTATATCTAGGCTTTAGATTTATGATTTGTGTGTAAATCTCTATGTCTTGACAATGTGACTTTGTATACTGCTCCTCAACATACTTTATTTTCTCCAAACTTTGACCTTTAATTTTTGTCCCACAACTCACCTGTGCCCTTTGAAGTCTTTTGCAAAATCCCTGCAATGCTTGTCTAAAAATAATCCAACTTCTGCCAAAAAGGTCACTCCCTCAGCCCACAACTTGGTTAAAACTCATCTCAAACAACTTCTTCCTAGCTCTCCCTTGATTTACTGTCTTCAGCATATGCTGAGGAATTCATTTTGTCTTTTCTTTCTGTGGAAACTTAAATGGGATGCTCTGTGAAGATCTTTTCTGCTTCTTGTATTCCACCTGCCCGCATCCTTACTATCCAGTCACTTCAGCATGGGATTTTCATTGATTAGATTGCCAGTTACACAAGAAGAGCTCAACATCAGATGGAGCATGGAATGAAAACTGCTTTATCCCCTTTACCAGTATAACTATTGCAGGGTACCTTAATGAGACCTCAAACTCAAACTTTTCCCCATCTAAGGTGCATAGCCATTGCTTTTCTTTTAGAAAAAGAGACAGTGCAATAACCTGGCACAATACACACCTGATGACCTGCCAGATATAAATTAGCAGTGTGCTCCCTAGCTACTTTCAAAATTCTTTCCCTATCATTGTAGTCCAATCATTTAAAGAGTAAGTGCCTGGGAAATCTAGAGTCTTGATGTTTATGCACCAACCTATGTGCCCATTCAGTTATAGTGTTCATAGGTATGTGATAGGCTAATTATCATTGCAGGCCATTTTAAGAATAGACAATGTTTCTTCATAGTTGAGAATCAAGCCCTGTACCTTGTTCCTGTAGTCTCCATTGCATCAATTTTGTCCTCCAACTGCAAGACCTGTGCTCATTTCTCAGCATTGTCTTTAGAGTAAGCAGCCACATTTTCTGTTTGCTTCTTCAGCTCCAGCTGTTGCTCTACAGTAGAATCATTCAACTGCTGTAAATTTCTGTTCTGCTATGCCAAGTCCTGCTTCATGCATGCCACACCTACGGCTAAGCCCTGCATCAGTGTTGCCAGTGTAGCCAGGGACTGCCTTATTGCAGCAATATCCCTTGCAATTTCCCCGTTAAAAGCCTACATATCTAATACCAAGCTCACAGGTGTCTTGCAATCATCTTGCCCCTGTATTCAATGACATAGCATAACGAGATAGCTGAAAACTGCTTTTTGTATTACCCAAAATGGAAAAAGTACATAAAAAGAACACAAGCCATTTACCCAACAACCACAATCCATATGAAATCTAGTAACACTAAGTGAAACTGTGAACAATATCCACTAAAAAAAATCATTACAAGAGAATGAAAAAATATTTTTCATGGCACCACGAGCTGTATGTGTCTACACTTTATGTGGTTTGGAATTAGTGATATCTTGCAATATCAGCCTTTAAATTCTTATCACCTTATCCTAGGAAAATTCTCATTACCTTTCCTTAATGCAAAGTCTAAAAGATTTTTAGGTTGAAAGTCACAAAATAACTGGGTCATAACAGACAACATCATCATCTTGACATCTTTGAACTAATGTGCCACCTGAATACTTCTCACCAATTTCTAGTGAAGGAGAGTTTTTTACAACCTACTGCATTAATGACTTTCTCCAGCTTTAACTTTGCAAAATATGTTAAAAACCTGCAGTGTTGTGACATATCATTACAGCTGCCCTATATGTGTTGTATACATGTTAAAAAGGGGTCATATGACCCTTTAACTATAGAAATATAGAATTGCCATGAGTTAAAATGGGTCACATGACCATTTAAATATAGAATCACCATGTGTTAAAACGGGGTCATATGATCTTTTAAATATAAAATCATGTAACCCCTTTTAAAATGCCTGAAGAAGGCTGGTAATACCGAAAGAAAGTGCTTACAAGTACTTGTCAATGAAGTGAGTTACATGTTGGCAGCTACCTATTTTTTAGTTTTTTAGTATTTAGTTTCTTCGTTTAGACTGCTTTTACTGTAGCCTATCTAAACACACTTTGGAATGAGCATCCCGCTTGTCTCACATCTGGTACACACCATTTAAATGCCTGAAACTGTAAATGAGACATTCCATCAGCTATTCAAATATCAACACCAAGCAGTTACTCTGACACTTAATGTAATGTTTCAGGTATATTGAGACTAGACCTGTTTCCAGCAATGGTGCTCTGGCTAACCTGCTAGTGTTAGGATTTAGGACCATGATAAAACCTCGATTATCATACATTAATCTGATCTTCCCATTTAGAAATAGCTTAGGAATTCTAATAGTTCCAGCTTTGTTATAGTCACCTACTAACATAAAGCAAATGTTACATGGGGGACTATGTCTCCCACCCACAAAGTGTGGCCTTGCACTAAAACTTTTCCCTATTTTTTTCACTAGCATAGTCTCTGTATTTATAGCATCTCCTCCCTCACTACATTAAACTCTACACTTCCTCAATTGCTTAACCTGGGCATCTAAACTCAAACTTAAGTTATATAATAACATATGTTATAACTTAATAAAGTTATAACTTTAGAAAACTACATAATATTTTCTAACTCAACTGTAGCCCCACATTTCTAGCTCTGAATCTCAGTCTAATGATTGTTTTTCTCTGAGCTCTCTCACTCCTCTGGCTCTACCCACTCCGTTCGCCCTGCGGGCTCACTCCACACCCCTACCCTACCCCCAAATCCCACCCACTCGCAGTGCACCTACTCTTATATTTCCTCACACCATGCCCCCTCAGCACGTACACCAATCACATACACCTTATACCAAACCCCACCACTCCCATACACACACCAATCCACACACACCCACCCTCTCCCATACACACATCACTCCTCACACACTCATACAACAATGCCTACCTACCCCCCACAAACTCTACTACTAGCTACCCTTCTATTATCCCTAACCTATATTACCCAAATTAACCTCCCCACCAACACACACCCTCGTCTAACCACACATACCACACCTCAGGCCTCCCAAATACATCAAACCCATATTCACAAATCTCCCCAGAACTCTGCTCCTCCAACCCATCCCACCTTTTCAAACTCACCATACTCCCCACCTTACCATCACCTCACCCTATTCTTACTGCTTTCTCAAAAAAACCCTCCCCCACCAAAATCACATTTCTCTATCTGCTCTACTCCTCCTGAGGCAACTCCTCCCCCATATCTCACTCTCACTCTCAGGTGACATCCACCCTAACCCAGGTCCAAACCCCAGCATTAACCACCCTAACACAAATTCCAATCCACACAAACTCAAGGCTATCCACCTCACAACCCTAAATGCACAAAGCCTCTGTAATAAAATCCCCAACCTACATGCCTGGCTCTCTCATAACCAGCCAGATATAACTGCAGTCTCTGAGACCTGGCTCAAACCCTCCATCAGAGATGACGAAATCCTTCCCCTGGGCTACCACATCATATGTAATGATAGGCCTCATAGAAAAGGAGGTGGTGTAGCTATTATCTACCCCTCCATTCTCATTTTTACTCCACTGACCAACCCCATCCCAACCTTTGCCAATGCAGAAATGGCTGTAGGCTTTTTAAAACTAAACAACTACAAATCCATCTGCATCTGTTCCATCTACATCCCACCTGGAGACAATACCAATACTCTAGAAGGCATCCTCTCCTGGTTTAGCTCAAATATCACAAATGAAACCTACATTCTAGGTGACATAAATATTAACTGGGCCTCCTTCCTCTTAGATACCCCAACTCACTCAATCAACCTCTATAATTTCACCCAACTAATAAACCTCCCAATCAGGCCGCATAAAGACAGTACATCTGGTACCATCATAGATTGGATATTAACAACCCACCCCAACCATATCTCTAGTGCCGGTATAATACCAGACCCCCTAAGCGACCAGTTACCAGCTTTTATAGACCGCCTACCCTCTCACATAGAAAAACAACACCTATACAAGCAATCCCGTAACTTAAATTCCTTCAACCCCAAAATCTTTTCTGAATGCCTTAAGATTACTGACTGATCTCCAGTAAAAATCCTTCCACTTGATAATGCTGTCTCATATTTTAACCATACCTTCCTTACATTACTTGATAAACTAGCCCCTTTCCAAACCAAACGCATCAAAACTAACAACTTCCCCTGGCTATCCCAACAAACTAAATTGATAATGATTCAACAAAACAAAAAATGGAAAATCTACCAAAAACAAAAAAAACCCAGCACCCACCAAGAATATAAACATCTACGTAACCTAGCCAAAAAATCAATAACAAAAGATCGCAAAAACTACTACTGCAATCTGTAATCCAAACACTCAAACAACCCAAAGAAATTCTGGAACTCCATCTCCTCAATACTCAACCCCGGTAATAATACCAACCCCTGCCTCAATACTAACTTTTCAAGCCTTGAAACAGCCACTAAATTCAACACATTTTCCATTGATTGCATAGCTAAATTATCCTCCACCTTCCCCAACCCACCCACCAATGCAACCCCCTCACCCCACCCCCCAAATCCCCCTCTCACCCTCCTCCGCTCCCCCTATTCTCCCTTCAACCTGTCTCCACCAACACTATAAAAAGTCTACTCCAAAAGCTAAAACCATGCCACACTTCCCCTGACAACCTTCCTGCAAATTTCCTTCAACTATCAGCTGAATCAATAGCCTATCCCATATCCATTCTCATAAATAGATCCTTTCAGGAATCCGATGTACCAACCATCTGGCGACATGCATTCATAATCCCTCTGCACAAAGGCGGTAAAAACACTGACACTACCAACTTCAGACCCATAGCTATACTCTCACCCTCTCTAAAATTCTAAAAAAATCCACTCCCAGCTCATGCCCTACCTAACCCAGCACAAACTCCTCTCTCCCACCCAGCATGGCTTCTGCCCTGGCCACAACACCATGACAGCCCTCCTCTCCTTCCTTGAAACAATCAACCTAGCACGTGATAGTGGCAAATATGTATCTTCCCTATTTCTTGACCTCTCAAAAGCATTCGACACAATCTCCCATCCTCTACTCCTATCCCAGGTCTCTCATTTGCACCTGTCTCCCTCAAACTTAGCCTGGTTCTCCAACTACCTTTCTATGCAAAAGCAGGCTATGCAATGGAAAGAATCAACCTCCCCTTTCTTACCTACACCCAGAGAAGTCCCTCAAGGATCAGTACTGGGCCCACTCTTCTTTAACATATTCATCAATATGCTGATGACTCCACCATTATCTGTTCTGCCTCCTGCCCCTCCAAACTTCTTCTCAACACCCAAATCACCTTCTCCAAAACCGAATCATGAATGCAATCCCATCACCTAGCCCTAAATTCAATCAAAACCAAACTAATGATTTTCACTTCCCCCAAAACCTTGCAATTCAAGAGAGACCAATTTTCCATCAAAAGCCACAATAACACTCCTCTAGAAATCGTTCCCAGTACCAAGCTACTTGGCATTACCATTGATGATAATCTAAAATTCGACTCCCACATCCTCTCAGCAATCAAAAAACCCACCAGAAAATCGGTCTCCTCTAGAGACATACCTGCTGCCTTACTCCCTCCTCTCGTCAAACCCTCGCATCTACCTTCCTTCTCCCCTCTCTCTTGTATGGTGCTCCCCTATTTTCCAACCTACAACTTGTCCTCCGTTCCAAACTCGAATCTTGTTACAACAAAATTTGCAAATTTGCTACCAACTCCATGAACTCTTCCCATCACTGCCACTCCCTACACACCCTTAACTGGCTATAACTTCACAACCACCTAAAATACATACAACTTACAACAGCTCACAAACTCATCTTCAAACCAACAGAATGCCCCTCTCTTGCCAAATCTCTAACACCCTACACACCTAGCCGCACCCTGAGATCGAAAGGCCAAAACCTCCTACATGTACACAAACCCCAACATCCACCTGCTTAACTATTACTGTCCCACACCATAGCAAAACAGTGGAACACTGTCCCTCTACCACTACGTAAAACACCAAACAACACCAACTTCAAATCCATACTTCTCTCCCATCTCGCCTCCAAATGGGAATGTCCTTCACATGCTCCCACCTAAAAAACCACCCACACCACTAACTGCACACCTAAATCTTCGTTTCTTTACCAAACTTAACACAATATCATAAGTCTTTCTCTGTACATCTCTTCACACTTTTTGCATGCGAGCCTCTGGCCTATCTTACTCATATTCCCAACTAACATCATCTCCATTGCAAAACAGTGTATATACTATTGTAAAACTGTTATTCCTGTACAGACTAATTATGACATATATAACTCACATCATCTACCAGTAATATGTCAACTTCTATAATCCAGTCTTTTACATGTTTGTTAGTTTTTGAAAATTTCTGTACTTTTTTATATTTTGTAATGTTAAAAATGTCTGCATTTTATACTAAGTACCAGAGCTTTTTGTATGTTTGTAAGCTTGCAGATTTCTGTACTTTATATGTAATGTTGCAAATTTCTGCATTTTATACTATGTACCGGAGCTTTTCTCCTCGGGTCTCCACTGAAAATAGGCCAAAAGCTCAGCTGAACTAACCTGGTTAACAAACAATAATAAATAAATAAATCATTTTTTCTCCACACCCCCAGAAATTAAATATTCTAACTCCAGGGATGCACAAACTTGAATAACAGGAAAAAAATATTGTGTTATGTAACTGTTGATCTAATGAACTTTGACCATTATGCAGTTTGACCAGCTGTACCACTGATGAAAAACTCTTGCATGAGATGAAATGCATGCAGCAATAAATCACATACACGCATATATATATATAAATATATATATATGTATATATATATATATATATATATATATATATATATATATATATATATATATATATATATATATATATATATATATATATATATATATATATATATATATATATATATATATATATATATATATATATATATATACACACACACACACACACACACACACATATATGTATATCTATCTATATATATATATATATATATATATATATATATATATATATATAGACAAATAGAAAGAGAAATGACTTCATGATGAATAGGAGATGGAACTATCAGAGAATCCCGTTCTGTGGATCACATATCATTGAATGCAAAACAGTCAGGAATAGTTTGGTGATGAATAGACTGCATGAAAACAGTAACACAAAAAATAACCAGAGAACTATGCAGGGCTAGGTAGGGGAGAAAGAAAAAAACACAGATCAATGTAGGTCTGTCAGGAATAATTCATGTAACATGAACCAAACAAGTCCTCCATCTTCTAAATGTTTGGACTTAATATATAAAATCTATCTGTCCAAGCAACTTGACTTTATGTCTCATTGCAAAAAGATATGCATCACATATACCTCTAGATGTGATCATGAACCATAGCAAAACAGCAGCAGCATCTATATTTTTTAATCATCATGATGTTATGCAGTATTTCCTAGTTATACGAGTTCTATCACTTCTACATCAAATGCACCTATTTCAACCACTTGTGTCATATCTGGATGCAGATGACTTGCTTCCCCTACCACTTGGTTCTTGCTAGCACAGTTTCCACTTTCTTTAGTCTAGACCTGACTATCTTATACCTGGAGATACCATAGCTTTGTTTTTTTGTTCTAAGCAAACAACAGCACTTGATTCCATCATGAATCATCAATAGAAAACAGGATAACTAGTAGTGTACCATTACTTGATCACTACACTTTTTAATTTAAGTATAATATTCTACCTTGGCTGTATAAATATATATATATATATATATATATATATATATATATATATATATATATATATATATATATATATATATATATATATATATATGTGTGTGTTTGTGTATGTATACTCTGTCAGTTTGTGACACGCGCTCGATATGCCTCATCAAAAATTGAAAAGTGTTTGAAACCCCAATGCAGTGCAGCTGTACTGGCTTTTTTGCCAGTTGATTAAAACAAGCATTGATTAAAAGGTATTCCATGTAATATATATATATATATATATATATATATATATATATATATATATATATATATATATATATATATATATATATATATATATATATATATATATATATGGGTTCACTTTATAACATCGAAATACTGAAATGTCGAATTTCAGTATCTCAAAGCTATAAAGTCGAATGTTAAAAATAGCGAACGTTCATAATCGCGAATTTGACGTATGTTGAAAATATGTCGAATTCGCGGTTATGAAGTTGCGCTATGTAATGTCCGGGTTTGTGTTTTGTTGGTGCGCGGTGCCGTGTTTGGATGTAGGTGTTATGTCAGGTAAGTGAGTGTTTTTTAAGGGTTTTGTGTGGAAGTTAGAGTGTGTGTGAGGGACTGGAGAATGTGCGTGTGTGAGTGAGCTTTTGTGTTGTGTTTGTGCGATCTCGGAGTTAGTATATATAAGTAGGGGGGGTGTGGGAGGTGTGTGGGGTGCAGCCCCCCACATAGGGGGTGCAGGGGGGCTTGCCCCCCTGCTTAAGTGTGTGTGAGTTGTGTATGTGTGTTGTTTTTTTGTTTGTGTTGTGATGTGGGTGTTGTGTTGTATGTTTAGTGTAGTGTGTGCGGTGTTTTTGGTTATGTGGTTTCACGGTTTTAGTTTGTCGGTGTTTTGTGGATTCGGTTTTATAGTGTCGAGATACTGAAATTCGATATTTCAGCATTTCGAGGTTATAAAGTGAATCCATATATATATATATATATATATATATATATATATATATATATATATATAGTGAGAGAGAGATAGTGAGGTGTGTGTGTGTGTGTGTGTGTGTGTGTGTGTGTGTGTGTGTGTGTGTGTGTGTGTGCTTGTGTGTGTATGTTTCTACCTATTAATGTGTGATACAAATGCATCGCCTCACTTTATTTTATATAAGCCTAATACTAATTAATAAAAGGCTTGACAAGAATGTTGTGTGAGTGTTTTAAATCACATTCACTGATAAACGTAGAGAATGGGCCAGATTCCAAAAGAGTTGCTTTTGGTGTGTCTACCCCTATTCTGAAAGAACTTCACTCAGTATGAATGACTTACACTGGTGGAAGGCCTATCTATAAACAGGCTTACTACGGGGACCAGATTCTAAAATACTTGCTCTCAGCATGCTCTCCATATAAATGTTTATATACACTAAATGCAAGTCTTTTGGAATTGGGCCATATGTTTTTAAACATTTTCTCTGCAAAAGGGCAGAGAAAAAAAATTCTTGATAACTACACTGTTACAAAGAGAATGCTCAAATTATGTCAAACTCATCCAGTGCTGCTGTACCCCCTATAAAATTAACACAAAGTAAACTAGTATTTGCAGCTATGCTTTAGCTGTTATCAGAGTTATGTGTTAAGTCTTATAGATTAAATTCTACACTGAAAAACTCTGACAGTAAAACTAGCATGTGACAAAATAAGTCTCCATTGTGGACATTTTCAACAAATTTCAGTAAAAATGTCTATAAAAAAAATACAAAAAAACGTCTCCAATTGCAACTGAGGTAAAACACGATAATAATCGTCACACTGTAAAACATATACTATGTTAATATGCCACCTGTCATGTTTTAATATTTTCTAAGTAAGGTTACCACTTTTTCAAATGTCCAAAGTTGGGTGATTTTTCATACATAAAAGTGAGATATTACAGGACACACCATACCCACAACTAGTATAAAGGATAGAACTTCACTTGTTTGCCAAAATAATAGCTTACTCTCTCAGAATTTGAGTTGTTTCTTTTATTTCGTATCATATTGAGATGCTTCAGATTAAAATAATTGTTTCATGCAACTATTTAAGCAAAGTTAAAAAAATATTTTGTCCTAACATTTTTGCCATTTCTCATCCAGGAATGCACTGCTTTGTAATTAGTGTCTTGGTAAAGAGGAACAGGTGTTATCTGTATCTTAAATTAAAAAAAAATGTTAACATGGTTTGTTTTCTTTTCTCTTAATGTATGTTTGCCTATGTTTTAAGTTTTTTAAAAAAAAAACATAATAATAATAACTTACTGCAGTACATAAGATGGCACCCAAAATTCCTAGGACTTTCAGTTTCAGGAAAGTAAGATGTGTACAACACTTCTGTGCCTACTATACCCAAAGAGGCATATATTTTCAGCATACATAATTTGATTCCTTGGTGCTCTAAAAAATTGAACATGATGCCAACACCAACAGATGTGTTGCATTAGGGGCATGTTTTTAATATTAAATCATATGAGCCTTTGTGATATGGTCCACTTATTGAAAAACAAACTGAAAAAAAAAATTAATGAAGTACTGTATTACAGCATGCTCATATAAGGTTAGTATAACCCTCCCAGTACCCCAACATACTTTATATAGGGCCTAGCCTAGTACAGTAGCTAGAATGTTAGTACCCCACAACACACTAGCTTGTTCTTACTTGCAGAGAAAGGCAAGTGCTCTAATTCATGCAAGCTCAACCTTACTTAACTGCTTAGCCCTCCCAACATCCAGTCCTATTAAAGTGTATAGCCTATCACAGCCCTAACTCTAACCTTAAAACTCCCATCAAGTTTCTAACCTTAGTCTGTACTCCTTAACCTTAAAACCTTGCTCCCTCTCCTTAAATGTAAAATCCCAAATTATTCACTAAACCAAAAATTTGACAACCCATCATAATCCTAAATTCCCTGATTGCTCTCTAATTTAAATCCCCCTTCCAATCCCTACCCCTAAAACTCCTATACCAGACCCCCACCTGCTCCTTGAAACTAAAACTCCTCTCCTGCTTCATAACTTTAAAACTCCCCTTCTGTTCATTAAAAATAAAATCCCCACCCTACTCCCTATTCTTAAGTCCCCTTTTCATTCACTGTCCTAATCTACACTCCTACCTCTTCCCACTCACTCCCTATGGCTGCTGTATATATGTCCCTTCATGCATACCGATTACATTTTGAATTTTGTTCAGGAAAGATGCATCATCAGGCTGCATGAGGTACAAGAGGTTAGAGTTCCTTACTTCAAGACATTAGTCTTTAAGTTCTGGGGACCTTAGTACCTGTAGTAGGACTGTTTATATTCTCTCTGCATTAAAACTTTTAGAAAAAGAGTTATATTTAAAATTATCACTAAAGACAATGTCTAGCTAAATAAGAACTTTGCATCATTATGGAAATGAAACCCTCAAAAGAGTGCTATAAATAGTACTTTTGCATGCCTTAATAAGACCTAGGGCATATGCATTTACTCCAGAATGTAACCATCAGATACGTAGACCTCACAAAGCCAACCATAAACTGGTCTGCAACAAAAATATATTCCTAGGGATTCAGATATGTTGGTGCCACAAACACAATAACAGCCATCTCTCCTTTGTTTACTGTATGTCCATGATGAGCATCGATGCTCATTAACAATGAATGCAACCAGCCAAATGTGTGCAATGAACAGCTCATTAAATGTCCTGGCTGTGGCTTCATCGAAGACTGTGAGGGAAGCATGTACATCAGTAGTGTTTGTATGAAGGTAGCACAACTGTTTATTGAACGAAAGGCATTGGAAAAGATGTGACAGACTGGAGGGGTTGCCTCCTTTAAAACTATGTTTGCCTTTCTTTGGTAGTTAAGCCTTTTCTTTCAAATACATTACATAAAAGCCTTTTATGTTATGTGATTCTCATACTTGGACAGCAAGTTTGTGATTGCAACATGTACATGAAGAAAAAGGTCTCACATGCTGAACTAGGCTGGCTGAACAGTCAATCACACCACGTCATATGGGCACCTGGCCTGTGCAGGTATAAGGGTAGAAGATTAGTGGAATGTAAACAAGCAAGCAGACATTTACCTGGAAATGCTCAAAGAGGTGAGGCTCCAAGAAATAGTAAAAGCTGTAAAAAAAGTATGGGAAACATTTGGTTTGAATTAAATGAAGGGTTAAATAGAGTTTTATAATTGTGGAGAATGAAAGCTTGGGTGAGTGACTGAAAAATACTAAGGTGTAGTGAGGGGTGTGCTGATGGAATTTTTTTTATGTATGATAATACAGAGAGTGTTGATTTAGAGCAATCACTCATAGGTTAAGTTAACAGTTTATGTTGCAGTGTTTAGATTGTTCAAATGATTTTTCAGAGTAAATGTAGTGTAATTGATACAAGCTGATTATACTTCATTGTTTAGTACTGAAATGCTGGGGCAGTTAATAAAAACTTCCTAAAACACCAAAAAAAGGGAAAGTTGTGTAAATTGTATAAAAAAGAAAGTCAGCTGTAACAAGCATGTCAAGTTCTATCTTTAGTGTTTTGACCTGGAATATTAATGAGATCACAGACACAAAAAGGTTGGACAGGGTTCTAGCTTATATTTGTTTAAAAAAAACAAGCTGATAATGTTATAAAAGCCCAGTTTGATGGGCAGTGTAACATGAATGCATTATAAGAGGAAAAAGGAATATTATTATTAATACAAAAGGTTATTGTCAGTATGGATTGAAATGTAATCACAAATAACGGGATCATTAATGTGTGCCTAGGGCAAGTTTCTAGGGGTCTATATTAGATCCATGAATGCTTAAATTTTTGAATCTCTAAAGGTCGACCTTTAGAGATCGAATAGTTAAGGGTTCAAATTTCTTTAAAAATTAAAAAAAAAAATCACAAGTCAAAAAAAAAACTAAAGGGTTTAAGCAGGGGGGCCCTCTGCACCCCATACCACCCTACTTAAATATACCAACACCAAGATCATGCTACAGTGTAGGGAATGGGAAATTTCCCATTTCAGCAGTGTAGTTCACTGAAGTGCGATCTCGGAGTTGGTATATTTAAGTAGCGGGAGCTGAGGGGGTGCAGGGGGGCTTGCCCCCCAGCTATAACCCTTTCCTTGTATTTGTTTTTTTTTTATTATTTATTTTTTTACAACTTCGAACATTTAACTGTTCGATCTGTAAAAGTCGACCTTTACAGATTCAAACATTTAAGCATTCGTCATTGTAATATAGACCCAGTTTCTAGCTCAGTATTTAAAGATATTTGGTGCAAGTGATAGGTTATTAGGTAGAGGCAAAAGAAGAGATTTCTCTTTTTACTCAAGTTAGTTTATGAGTTGGTCTAGACTAGATAGATTTTACATCACAGCACCATAATAACTTGGTGAGTGAATGTGGCCACCCAAACTAGAATGTTTTCAGACCATGCTCTGGTGTAGGTGACTCCACCAGACATATAGATTAATAACCAGGACTGGCACTGGCATTTCCCTGTGTGCACTTTGTTACCATATCTTGTTTTCTGGCAAGAAGGAGGAGCTGAATATAATCAGTGGAAGAGGCTTAAACATGGTTTAAAGTGTAAATGTGTAGCAAGTGAGAGTAAACAATGGAAGGAATCAATTAAAAATGCAGAGAAAGTTATTCTCTATAAAGAGACTGCAGGACAAGAAAATAAATATGAGTCTGGGGATAGAGAAAGAAAAGAAAAATAAATGGGAGGAGGATATAGACATAGGTTTGGATTTCTGAGAATACACCAAAGTTACAAAGACTTTTGGTGCAAAAATTAAGGCAACAAAAAATTGAAAGGGGTATTATACGATAAAGAGCACTAGAATGGGTAGATTTTATAGGAACTGATGTAGATCTTTAATACACTAAGGGACTAATACAAGCATATTTATTTTGAGGATAGGTTGTGTTATGGAGGTGGGATTTGACAGGATGGGATCATTTTATAAAGGATGTAAATGTTCCAGAACTGGAAAGGAAAGGTCGCAGAGGTTGATGACACCAATTAAAATGGAAGAAATTGCATGGCAGATTAATCAGCATTGGGAGGTAAGCCTTGAGGAATAGATGGTTTCACAACTGATATATGGAAGGAAAGGAAAGGAAAGGAAAGGAAAGGAAAGGAAAGGAAAGGAAAGGAAAGGAAAGATAATAGGACAGTGTGAGCTGCTGCTTAATCAGCTCTTGAGGTTTAAGGAAATACCAAGGTTATGGAGGGAGGTGGTTATCATACTGATTGTAAAAGAAGGAAAGAATCTTTTGAACCAGCCTCATATAGGCTGATTACATATTGAATTGTGATTATAACACTTTCTTTGGATTTTTTCAAAAAGTTTAGCAAACATGAAGCCAATCAGTATAAATCTGGACCAAAGTGTGTTCATCTAAGGCAGACTGACAGTCCACCAGTTATATTATTAAAACAAACAAAATAGAGAAGGAAGCATATCTTAGAGCATAATCACTCCTTCTCTTAAGCCTGGATGCATTAAAAGCATTTGGCAAGGTCCTCTGAAACAACAAAGAAGTGTATAGCTAAGTTTGGTCTGCCCATGGAAGAAAGCAAAATCTATAATGGCTTATTGGTGATGTTTGTCCTAAACGTTACACACATAGAGAGTTGAGACAAGGGAGCCCACCTAGCTCAGTAAAATTAGGCAACCTACAATGGATGGTGTGAACTGAAAAAACATGAAAGACAAAAATCATGTCTGTCAAGGATGTTATAGTAAATCTTAATGAACCTAGCAAGGATAATATTGAACTTTTTGATATTTTGTTGGAATTTACCCATATGTCAGGTTGTATAGTAAATGAATATATAACTGTAGCAATGGTGATCAATTATACTCCAAATTATGAACTGGTATAATATTATCCATTTCTGTCAGGACATTATAAAATGAAGTAAATAGGACCATGGTTAACAGCCAAGGCAAGTTAAGGCCCATTTAGTTGTTCTCAGAAATAATAGGGAAGATCACTCAAAAATTAAAGTATTAGGGCATTTTAACACTGGAGATTGATGGCAGAATACAAGCAATATAAATGTTTATAGTTCTTCTGATGGGTTAGGTTTATATGTGGGTTAAGCTTTTGTTTTTTAGCTTAAATTAAGTATTTGGGATTCATTAGATAGGGAAGTACAGACATTTATCTGGGATGGAAAAAGGCCTAAGGTCAAATGAGAGAAGTTGACTTTGGCTGTTGAGTGGGCAGATTGGTGATTATGGAGAAAATTGGGGTTTGACTACAGCAATGCGAGCTATGCATGAAATAAAGTTTAGAGAGACACCACCTAGGTGCATTACCTTTCATAAGGTGTTAAAGAGTATGATTAAATCTTATATTGGAAATTAATTGTAAGTCCAGGATGTGATTGTTAACAAAATGTCTATTTATCTGAGAATGACAAAATAATTTCAACTATATGACAAAAGTGCACCATACATGAGGATTGTGTTTGTTTGTAAAAGTTTTAATAAAGTTACAATGGCTAAAAAAAGACTGTCTATGACACAGATATGGCTACAGTCAGTCAGATGGCTTTCTACCTGCTCCGCTTTCTTACCTATCCAGATTGGTGTCCCCCAGGGTTCTATTCTACAACCTCTTCTTTTCAACATATTCTCCAACAACCTCCCCTCTGTCTACACTACCACCACCCTGATTCAATTTGCAGACTACTCTACCCTTATCTCCTGCTCTGACCACATCTTTCACATCTATTCTGTCACTCAAAACTCATTTCACAATGTAGAACGATAGCTAACTGACAACCAGCTCATCCTAACCCCCCCCCTCCAAAAAACAAACTTTTTCTCCCTAAATCGTCTACCACCATGAAGGCACCTTTTCCATCTCATCACATGACAACACCCTTATTGAAGCTGTTTCTCACACTAAACTTCTGGGTATTCTAATTAATGACCGATTAAAATTTGACTTCCAAATTCAACACTGTATTAAAAAGACAAATTAAAAAAAATGGATCTACTCTACAGAAACAGAAAATTCCTAGCCTCTAACTCCAAACCTGTTCTGGCACAAGCTTTAATACTACCCTGTCTTTTGTATGCCTCTCTTATACTCACATTTCTACAATTAAGCTTAATAACCAAACTGGAACAAACTTATAACAACATAGCTCGATTTGCCAGCAATCAGCCATACAAATCCTATCATTCCCTTGCATTAAAACAGCTTCAAAGGCTTGAGTTCCCCCAACTTCTCCTTCTTTCCCAGCTACAGCTCACTCACACCTTACTAAATAAACCCTCAACCTCTCCTTCCCTCTCCTCTCTCATATCCCTCTACACCCCCTCTTGAACTCTACGCAGCTCTGATCAGCACCTTATTAATATTTATAAAACTAACAAAAACATTGGCAAACATCTTTATAAAAGCACAGTGTTCTACTCCTGGAACAATCTCCCAACAAATATTAGAAACATCAACTGTATAAACCACTTCGGAACTGAACTTAAAAACTACCTTCTTAACTCTGGTTCCTGCCTATGCCAGGACCCTACTGAGGCCTCCCCCCACACCCTTCTCTACCTCTCTTTACTCCAAATCTTAGAGCTTTCTTCTACTTATACTCACTGTTAATAGCAACACTATCATGCTTTTATTACAAATCTAGCTCGATTTAGATTACACATCTTTTTATTTTGTATATACTTTGATTGTAACCCTGTGTTACTGTATATCTGTGCAATGACAAAATTATGTAATTTTCTTTCTCTGGAATGTATGAAATAACTATGATAATGTTGTTTTTCAAATGTATGCATGTTAATGTCTTTTTTTTTTTTTTTGGAGCTTTTCTCCTCGGGTCTCCACTGAAAACGGACTTTTGGCTCAGCTGGGCTATCCCAGTTAACAAATGACAAATAAATAAATAATGATGTCCACCCACCAGAAAATGTTGCTTATGCATATTTCACACATCTAGTGCTTTAGAAAACATAAAGATACAGATACCTATTATTATGAAATATTATGGTAACATAAATGATGGGGTAGAAGTGAACTCACAGACATCTTCACAATGTTAGGGCATAGCCTTAACATTTTGGCTCATTTGTTCAGGTTTATGGTAGAACACATTTGCACTCACTAATAACTAGTGGGAGCTGGTAACCTCAAAGCAGGGGGGGGTTGCTGCTGCAGGAAACAGCTGAATGGATGCCACTAACTAGAAATAGGATGAGGCTCTGTTACACCTTGACAATGACCATTACCTCAGTCAAACAATCAAACAAAAGAAGTAATAGTTTGTTTTCATCTATTGACTGACCTGGCATGTACCCACTCTTTAAAGCTACTTTATTGATTATATACATCTGAAATGCAGTGAAGTGCATGTAGACTCTACTCAAAAGGAATCTTAGCCATAACTCAACCGGAGATGTAAACTTTGTTAAATGGTGATGCTACCTGATGCAGCACTTTGCCAGTGATGAGCTGATACCACAAGCATCCTGCCCAGATGTCCGCAGACAGACATTTATTGAGTACAGTGCTGATGTTTGACTAGGATGGAAAAAGAAAAAAATCACGATGAACTTGCTACTGCTAAATACACTGTAACCCCTCCACTATACATATTCAGTCATTTTCATCAGTAAAAATCCCCATACTCCTCAGTTACAGCCACTTTACTGAATGTGCACACCACATATATCCCTTTTTTCTCAAAATAGCCACTAGCTAGCTTCACATGCATGCATACTTCCTTTGCAAAGCTAAGATAATGACTAATGAAGCTGAATGAATGAGAACAGTGTCAGTTACATTCATATAGAGAAAACCCTTGCTCCAAGCAATTAAAGCTGGCTTTATTAACTGCATGTACCTCAGATACCAGAATGTAATGAAATAAAAATAATTACTGGCAATTGTAATTTATTTCAATCCCAGACACATAAACATACATATCCACACACATAAAGATGTGACCACCAATTATAGCCACTTGTAGGACTGAGACTGCATATCTCAGGTATTTGGCTGTATCAAATGAATGAGTAAATAAATAAAAACTGCCACACAGGAATTTCTCTTGTCAGGTTCCACACATACATCTCAGCCTCCTATATCAAGACTCAAGAAGAAAGCAAAAATAATGATATGCAAACAATCAATATCACAGATAGTTATTGACTTTTATAATTAATTTGCTAGAATAACAGACTTTGCATTATCATGCTTTTTTGAAGGCTATTAAGGCTGAAACTCAAGACTCTTATCATTATTTATTGATTGCAATTCTCATTGATTTGCCAGAAAAAGTCAAAAATGTTATTAGGACTTGACCAAAATATGACAGACAACATCAAGGTCATTCTGCAAAACCAGGGACACTTAAGGATACCTACTCCCTTACACATACACACACACACACACACACACACACACACACACACACACACACACACACACACATATATATATATATATGTGTGTGTGTGTGTGTGTGTGTGTGTGTGTGTGTGTGTGTGTGTGTGTGTGTATGTATATATATATATATATATATATATATATATATATATATATATATATATATATATATATATATATATATATATATATATATATATATATATATATATATAGTTCTGGTTTAAGTACTTGGGCTTCAGGCCAGTTATTTTACATTAAGAAGGATTGCGGTCTGCACTCTTGTGGGAGGAGAGGCTGGACTCTGCCCTTCTGAGCAGGGAATTTCTGGTTAAAGGCTTATAGTGCCTGCATATTCTAACTGTTTCTTACTGAAATTGGTACACCTTGTTTGCTGTAGCATAGACTAGACCCAGGCCTGCTGAATCTAGCTTTGTTTGTATGCTTGTTGTTTGCTTATTTCCCTGAAATGCGAATTCCACCTAAAACGCGGCCTTTTAGCACTTCTGTGGATCCCTAGTGATATCTGCATTGCTTACTGTACTTATTTCCTTGTTTCACTTGAAAGAAAGTTACTGTTTGTCAATTTTGCATTTCAGTTACCTGTAACACATTGCATTTAAGTTACCTGGCACTTGCTCACTAAAGCAATTATATAAGTCAGCTCTAAAAAATTAAAAGCACTACACCCTCACAAACTCCCCTTGAGTACCTTGTTCCCCATTGGCCCTTTTTTTCAATTATAAAGGAATTCCCAATACTATTCTAGCATGTCCAAAGGTCAGTTGTCAATCTCCTCTCCGGTCCAGCTGATGAATCTGGGAATCTTGAAGCAATGTTACAACTGCCTCATGTACACAGACAACCCTCTCCTCCTCCCAACAAATTCCAACACATGTGAGAGATGCAACCATATTGCCAAACTGGAGGCTAAGCTCTCTCAACTCAGTACTGGCGTAACCACTCAGGAGGAGAAGGAAACCACACTCACTACAATTCCAGTCTCACATAGACCTACCACGACAACAAACCAAACACATAAACACACAAAAACATACTCAGAGGCTCTAAATAAAAATCTGCCTAAGCAGCAGAGACCTCCAAAGCAAATACCCAAGCAACCGCTACCCCAAAACAAAACACATGCAACACATAGCTTACAAAGCCAGTGTGCCGAACAGTCACAGCCCTTAAGGCTAAACAACACACCTGATACACTTGTAATAGGTGACTCTATCATCAGGCACACTGACGTCCCGCTCACCAGGCTGAACAAGGAGAAGGTCACGGTGAGCTGCCTGTCGGGCGCTAGGATCCGCCACATAACACAAGCACTCAGGTCACTCCAAGGCAAGTACAAATATGACTCAGTCATTGTCCATGCTGGTGTGAATGACCTGAGACGTACCTCCCTGGACTACATGAAAAGAGACATAGAGGAGCTCTCTGAGCATGTAGCTCAGGCCGGTATGACCCTGACCTTGAGTAGCATTTTACCCTCACCAAGAATGATACCAAAACATGAAGACAAGATGATCAATTTCAACAATTGGCTTAAGTGTTGGTATCATTCAAAGGGGATCCAATGCCTGTCAGCCTGGGATGACATGCTTGACAAGCCACGATGCTTCACTAGGGACAGCTTGCACCTGTCACCCCTGGGCTTTAGGATATTGGCAAAGGCTCTTGCTACCCCCATAGTGCCTTTTTTAGGCAAGGCTCAAAAGACAAACCCACCTCCATAGGTATCACAAGGGATAAGAAACTAAGAATAATGCTACTCAATGCCAGAAGTCTAAACCTCAAGATGCACGCCCTCGAAACTCTTCTTAGCATGGAGAACATTGATATCTGTGCAGTAACAGAAACCTGGTTCAAGGCTCCCGAGAGCACCCCAGCACTACCAGGTTATACCTCATACCATGCTTTTCGGCCCCAAAATTTGGACCAAATCACAAAAGGAGGGGGAGTATCAATATTCGTCAAAGATACCCACACCTCCAGGTTGGTGGCACAGCACGAAGCATCAGAGACTATCCATGTGCAACTAATTGTGGGTAAAACTGCCTTCCAGTTTATAGCCTGCTGCAGACCACCCTCCCAAACACAGAAACCCCACTCGGCCTTCCTGAGAATACTGGAAAATATGAAGGTCTCTCCAAACACCATTATATTGGGCGACTTCAACTACCCAAACATAGACTGGGAGCATTACTCTAGCTCCAACATCCTAGCCCAAAGGTTCCTAGAATTTATAAACTCAAATGCTATGGAACAACTTGTTACCACTCCCACAAGAGGGGAAACTGGACCTGATCATCACCAACATGGGGACACTATGCTCCAGACCAGAAGTGTATCCCTCACTGGTAAGATCAGACTATAAACTAATCTCACTGGATATTCACATCCCGACCCCACCCCTTGCCCAGAAAACCACAGTGAAAAACTTCTCTAAAGCAAATTTCACATGCCTCAAAACCGAGGCGAAATCCTTCAAAGCTCCCGGGCCTGTGGAAAATATGGCCCAGACCGCAGAATCCTTTATAAACGCATTCTATGAACACCTTCAAGAATGCAGGGATCATGCAATCCCAAATAAAACCAAGAACCAATCCTCCAAAGGCAGACGTCCTGTCTGGTGGACCCCAGCCATAAACAAACTATACAATAGAAGGAGGAAGCTACTACATGATAGAGCAAAATCCCAAAAAGGGAAGGCATCTCTGATCAGTATTAGCAAAAAACTATAGGCACTCATAAAATCGTCTAAGGCCAGCTTCGAGAGAAAAAATGCACAGGACACTAAGGATAATCACAAGGCTTTCTTTAGTTATGTTAGGAACCTGGGTGGGAATTCCCAGATATGCTCAGAATTAGTCCAAAATGACAAAAAATACACTGAGCCCACAGACATTGCCAACATCCTAGCTGACAGGTTCAGTGCAAACTTCTCCCCCCCCACCAAAAGGGCAAATATCTATCCCAACAGAGTGCTGCCCCCCTGACATCTCAGATGCTCAGGTAAGAGCCGCCCTCTCCAAAGCAAAAAACACAGCATCAATGGGACCAGATGGTGTCCCGGGCTGCTTCCTACATGAACTCCAAGAAGAGCTAAACCCAAACATAAAACTACTGTTCAATCTTAGCCTTACTACAGGATATGTACCCAAAGAGTGGAGTACAGCAACAGTGGTCCCTCTCCACAAAGGTGGTGCCTCAATGGATCCTGGAAACTATCGCCCCATAAGCCTAACTAGCTTGGTCTGCAAAGCTATGGAAAGGATCATCATGGACCTCATAAATAAAGATATTGGGGACCTACAGACACTGTTTGGCTTTGTTAAGGACAGATCCTGCCTCTTAAACCTGGTTGATTTCTTTGAAACAGTCACCAAGGCCATTGACGAGGGGAAGGTGGTCCACACAGCCTACCTGGACCTCGCAAAAGCCTTCGAAATAATACCCCACTCGGCCATTATAGATAAGCTCACCAGCTTAAATATAAACCCCTATGTCACTAGATGGGTTGCAAACTGGCTCAAGGACAGAACCCACATGGTTAGAATTGCTGGAGCCATGTCAGACTCCCAACCAGTTACAAGTGGCATCCCACAAGGCTCAGTCCTGGGACCTCTCTTGTTCGGTATATATTTCTCAGCGGTACAGGCCAACACGGAAGGACTGTGGCTGACCAAGTTTGCAGATGACTGCAAACTGGGCGCCATAATCAACTCTCCAGCCGACACAAGCATCCTCCAAAAGGGCCTCATAGAAACAGACAACTGGTGCCAGAGCCATGGCCTCAAGCTAAACGCCAAAAAGTGTATAGTCATCCCCTTTGGCAAAAACAAAGTGCCCACAAATTACCACATAGGTGGTAATCCATTAAGTACAGAAGAAGTCACTAGGGACCTGGGGACCCAAGTTGATAGCAATCTCTCATTTGACAACCACGTGGCCAAAGTGGTTGGAAAAACATTTTATATAGCCCACCTAATCATGAAGGGATTCACATCTAGATCAGGGGAGGTCATCGTGTCTCTTTACTCATCCCTCATCAGGCCCATAATTGAGTACAATCTCCCTTTTGGGATGTACCTTACCAGACACCTGCAGCAACTGGAAAGACCCCAAAAGTACCTCACCAAGAGGATCAAAGGGCTCAAACAGATGCCATATGCTGCCCGGTTAACTCCAGCTCTACTCAGTGGCATACCACCTGCTCAGAGGCGATCTGTGCCTGACATATAAAGCCATGTCCAACCCGGAATTAATGGACATGCTGCACCTTAGAAAATCCAAATCCCATCGAGCTACGCGCTCGAGAGACTTGAACCTCAGCATGAAATAAATAGGACATGCTGGAGGGACAGATTCATAACCCAGAGGCTCCCTTCACTCTGGAATAAAATCCCAGTCCAGGTTAGGCAGAGTCCCACATTTACTCTCTTCAAGAGGAATCTTGATGAGTGGATAGGAGATCGTAGGTTTACCCCAGCTATCACTTCTGTGTCACTGTTAGACAGAAGCACAGTATACTAACCTCAAAAAAAGTCATAGCAAAATTAATTTAAAATGGGTGGCGAAAGCCAAACACACTCTGGCTAGGCTTATAAATGCCCTAGGGCAGATAGCCTAGTATGAACCTATGAACCTATATATATATACACACAGATAGCTAGATTTATATTATACACACATACAGACATACACACACACACACACACACACACACACACACACACACACACACACACACACACACACACACACACACACACACACACAAACCTACACACACCCACTGCAGACAGCTGAGGGTGTCTACACCCCCACACATGCATGCATATACATACACAGACACCACTATCATTTAAAGCCACCTATATGAATGTGGCGACATACCTAAGCTGTTTGGCTGTGATCAAATAAATGAAAAAAGTAACTGTCATTCAAGAGTTAATGTTGTCGTTTTACTGCTGTTAGAATACAGTGTTTAACAAACTGCACTTCCCTCCTTCCCCCAAATGCATGCATACATACATACCTCTCAACTGTACAGATTTTTACAGAATGTCCAGATTTTTGCCTCATATTTTTGGTTAATTTCTCATATGATTGTGGTTTTCTAGCAAATCACTAGCAAATCACTCAGGGTTTAAGTCAGGAAATAATGATAGATATTTAAGTTTCAGACTTCATACTCTTCAGAAAATCTGTGCTACTGCATAACCCGTTATTCTATCAACTTTCCGAGTTTGTAAGAGTAATATTTAAAAAGTGTCCCTATTTTTGAGCCTTTGTCCCCCCATTGCTTTGGCCAGATTTGTTAGCTCCAAGAGGTTGAGAGGTATGATAAACACACACACACACACACACACACACACACACACACACACACACACACACACACACACACACACACACACACACACAAATTCCTTTCAATTCTTAACTCAAGAATAAGGGAGAAAGTTAAAAACGTAATGAGGATATAGGACCAAAATGAGGGCATGTTGTTACCTTTGGATACTTAGAAAGTTGCCAGATCACAAGCTTTTTATTAGGATGATTTTGCCCAAAAGCTCTAAGTCTGAAACTCCAATACTTATTACCTAGTGACTTCAGTCCTCAATGATTGACCAGAGAACTACAGATTTTATGAGGAACAGGCTGAAATGTGAGGTAAAAATAACTGGACATTCTGCAAAATCGTTGACTGTTAAAAGGTATGCTGAAATCACCACTTGTTTGCCAGAGAACATGTTTAAAAAAAAAAAAATTAATAAAACAGGACAAAAAGTCAGGGACAGCTGACTGCTTATATGCTCCCCTGTTCATATAAACTACAAATCAACAACTAAATAAAAAAAAAAAAAAAAAGCGACAATATGAGAAAATATATTTCTGCAGCCAAATTTACCTTGTCTCAAAACAGCTGTAAAATGTATGCATTCTGCACTGATTGGTTGGGGTTTCTTGCCATCCAAGAGTTTTCATTGTGGAAAAAGCAAGACTGATGCTTTCAGACAGAGAGGGAAGAGAAATCCATATTTTTATTTGAGTATCTCACTGTTAGGAAGTGTTGAAAATAGACATGAAAAACAGTTGCCTGGCTTGGTTTTCTCGGGTCAAGAGTCTGGAAGCCTTACCTCACTTCCAGTGGTATCTGCTCCACTTAATCTAGATTGTATGTTACCTTTTGTGCTTTTAGAAATTACTGCAAAGATCCAACAAACAACCAGCTGAAGGATACCAAGTACAGAACTATAAACACCCAGTATTTTTTCAACTATAATAGTAATAATACATAAAAACACGTATCCACTAAAATTAACTTTTTTGAAATGTTTAAAATTAAACTAATACCAACAATGCATATATACGTAATTACCATCAGTAATTACCATCAGTTAAAAATAGAATTACTTTATTAAAGCTGTATGGTACAAAATGGGATTTAAGGATACTGATTCATTAATGTCAGGTATTTAGTTCAGTTATCCAATTAAACTCTCTAGATTCAAGCTTTCCTACTATGTATCCCTTTCTTATATTTATTCTGAGCAGGTCTGGAACACAAAACTTTCAAATTACAGCACTGGTCTCTGTCTTATACATTTTTTTTTTTTTACAGCTCAGATAAACCTTCTCTTATTCTCAGATTCAAGCTACAATGTGCCAAATGTGCCAACTCTGAGTAAACTACACAAATAACTAGATGCACAAGGTTTTCACTACCGTAATATGTCCATGTATTACAAATTAGAGTTGTAATTTTTCTAAATAACAGGATGCAAAACATACACAAGATGTTTTTCATATTTATCATTGCTGCGGTAGCCTTAAGTATATAGGTTATGTCCTGCCAAGAAAATAACATCTGGCCATCTTCTAAAGCTTCAGGGCACATTACATGTACCCAAACTGTCAGGCAGCTTGAGATGAGCTGACTTAAAGATACATTTGGGCACAAAGCCCTTCAGAGCTTTCCTGCCACCGAAGAGTACACTAAACTGAGGCTTTTGAGGATCAAAGGTCAGCTTATACTTTCCTTTACTGGGCAGATGAGTTCCTTTGGGGGTAAAAAAACCTTCTGTTTTCTTATATTTGATGTTTTACTTTCTTCTTCAAGAAATTTATTTTGAAGTTAGGGGTGTTGTATTTTAATGGACTGTCTCAAAACTGAAAATTTCTTTTAAATAGATCTTTAAAGTACTGCACTGAGCTGATAACATATTTTATGGGGAGAAATTGTGGTACATTTTCCATTTTGGGGACACTATAATGATTGAAAGTGCTTTTACAGCGTTTTTTTTTTTTAAGTAGCTTTTGTGGACTAGTTTTACCAACATTTGCTGCCTAAATTCCCTGGGAGAGAGACATCAGAAAAAGTTAAACAAGCAGCCTTTTTTTTTTTTTAAAGTAACTTTTGAGGACTAGTTTTACCAATATTTGCTGCCTAACTTCCCTGGGAGAGAGACACCAGAAAAAAGTTAAGCAAATAGCCTTTGCCATGCCAGCAGGCTAGCAATTTGCCTAAGCCACAGATGGGTGACTGCTGTGGCCCTTTGTTGTACCTCAAACCACTCATCTTTCATCCTGAATCCCACTGGTGTAGCACCTACAGTCACTATGGACTGGGTGTTAGCCATGTCCTCTGTAGATGTTGTAGTCCCCTCAGTGAGTAAGGGTGAGCCCACTCTTGTCTTCTTGAGAGAGGGAATGGAAAGGTTTCCCTGTTGTGCCAGAATGCTGTATCTATACCTGGGGAAGCAGTAGCTACCAATAGTAACAGAAATGACCCTAATTTTCATGTCAAAAAGAAACAGAAAACCAAATATATTTCTACTCCTCCTAAAATTTCTTTGGATAGGAGCAGTTTACTGGGACTGACTTGGGGTTTAATTCAAACTATTAATAATTCTTGTTGAGTAGTTTCTGTTAAAAGAAATTAGGGATGCCTCTTTTCTTGAAGAGGTTCAGGATTCTGAATCTGAATTGGAATATGCATAAATGGATTCAAGATTTTGTCCTCAGATTACTGATTCAGACTCTGAGAACTCAGTCTCTGATTCTTCCAGTAGGGTTTTTTTTCTCTTTTAGCGAGACTGCTGTTAAAATGCCCCAGTGGTTTCAGTGTGGGAGAACACTGAGGTTTCTCAGACCCTTGGAAAGTACTATGAGTTGTTAGAGAAGGATTTTCCAGAACCCACACCCATGTCTCCTGTCCTGTCTGCTTTACATGATTGTGTGTCTTACTGGCTGCAGTTTTCCTGATAGTCAGCCATCTGTCCCAAAAAAACAGATAGGATGTATACAGTTATTCAATCTTTTAAATTGGTGCACACTATTCTCAAACCTGACCCAGCAGCTATAGCCATAGCTAACTCCACTGCTGCTAAGCACTTAGTTAATTCTAATCCTACTCTTTTTAATTTGGATGGGAAAATTATTGAGAGGTATGGTTTAAAAGTGTGTACTTATACAACCTTGATTTTCAGAATTTTAAAATATCAGGCTTCTGTGTTAAAGTTTGCTCTGACATATTGTCAGAGTATGAGGATTGCTTTTATTTACAGTTTCTTCTTGTGAAGAGAAACTGATTTAAATAGCTTTAGTTTCTTCTGTTGCACAAGTATCTACTCATTGTTTTCATTGTGTTTGTGACTCTGTTGATACTTTTTCCAGGGCTTTGGCCACTGCTGCTGTTTTAATGAGGTTTGCTTGGCTGCATTTTCAGAACTTTCCAGATGATGTTAAAAATGAGATTTTAAATTCTCCCTTGGATAGAGATTTAATATTTGGCCCCTCTGCAGCAGAGATGATCAAAAAGATTGATGTGGGTAATGGAATCTCTAAGATCACTCTGACATCAGTCATTTTCAATGGACTGCCTGGATGAGGAGGTCTTAAATCATAGGATTATGGGATCATAGGAAGTTACTAGGCTGATGGCCCTAGGGCCCTTACAAGCCTAGCCAAGTTCAACGTATGTTCTCAAGGGTGTCTGGTTCAAGCAGGCATTAAAATCAGTACCTTTTGCATCTGTCCAAGAGTGACACAGGTGGAACCCCCAGGGTGAATTTCCAGTTACCCATCCAATGATCTAAATGGTGCTTAAATAGGGCCAATGAGGGGCTTTGTTTAACATGAATAGGAAGCTTGTTCCAAAAGTAGGGCAACCTCTGTGAGACAAGTCTGTCTCTCCAGGATGTTCTGTTGATGTCACATACCAGGTTAGGGTCCTTTGAGCAAGTGACCCATGTACCATTTGACTTGCAAATGTGCATCATTTCCTTCAAAGCTGGGTCAGAGATTGCTCTATATGCAAGACACAGGTCACCCCTCAGCAGTCTGTATGACACAGAGCAAAGTGACAATGATTTCAGTCTGTTTGCATAAGACAGATCTTGAAGACCTTGAATTTTCTTCATAAGGAACATTTGTGGTCTCTCCGATTGCTGCAGGTGTTTGGAAAAGAACATACCAAAGGCAGCATTGTACTCTACTATTGGCCTGATGAGGGAAGAATACAGGGGAGTTATAACCTATTTTTTCTGGAGGTAATGCCCTTACTTACGAGATGAGCAATATAAAATGCCCTTTTTACCACTGTGGAAACATGGTGATTGACGTTAAGGTTGCTGTCAACCTGTGTGCCCAGATCTCTCACCACTGACTGTGTGCTTAGGGTATTCCTATTAATGTGATAGTTTGCTGGAATATCACGCTTGCCGAAGGCAGTGATAATGCATTTTTTTCATTAATTTAAGACCATGACTTTGGCACCAGTCATTAGTCTGTATAAGACCTTCTTGCAAGATGTTGACATAGCTAGGGGTTTCAATGATTACTCCCAGTTTGCAGTCATCAGCAAATGTTGTCAGCCACAGTCCTTAAGTTTTAACCTGTACTTCAGAGAAGTAGATTCTGAACAGTAAGGGTCACAGAACCGATCCTTGTGGAACACCACTAGTTACAGGTGTGGTGGAGGAGATGGAGTCCCCTATTTAGACTGTATGAGTTCTATCAGTGAGTCAGTTTGCAACCCACCTGACAGTATATGGGTTAATACCCAGCTGGGTGAGTTTATCAATGATACCTTAGTGGGGGGTTCTGTCAAAGGTCTTGGCTAAGTCTGGGTAGGCCATATGCACAGATTTACCCTCGTCTAGGCCTTTGCTAACTGTCTCAAAGATGTCCACCAAGTTTACTGTCTCAGAGAAGTCCACCAAGTTTAACGGGCATAATCTCCCCTTGGCATAGCCAAACTGGGTGGGGTCAAGCATTTGGAGATTTCCTATATCTTTCTTGATAAGGTCAATCATGATTCGTTCCATGGCCTTCCAGATAAGGATAGTCAAGCTAATGAGTCTATAGTTCCTGAGGTCCATGGATGCACCCCTTTTGTACAAAGGGATGATGGTAGCTGTTTCCATTCCACTGGGATGAAGCCAGTATTTAAGCTGTGATTGAAAATTGTGCTCAATGGTGATGCTAGTTCCTGTTTTAAACCATGTAGAACACAGCCCGGAATGTTGTCTGGTCCTGTAGAAGCTGTGTTTTTGGCCTTGGAGAGGGCATTTAAGACCTACTTCTCAGAAATGCTAGGCAGGAGACAAGTATTTTGGATGATTGGGGTATATGTGGTGGGGACAGGGGAGTGAAGTTTACACTGAACTTGTCAGCCAGCAGGTTTGCTATATCCACAGGTTCTATATATGTTGTAACATTAATTATGATTTCAGCCCAGATCTTGGCCTTACATTTGAGGCTGCAGTTGTAACTAAAGAACACCTTGTGGTTATCCTTAGGGAAGATAATTTGGATTCACATTTAGCTTAGGAGGCTTCACTAGGAGTCTTATTTGCTTACTTAAGTTGAAGAGGGAGTGTATCCAGTTTTGAGACCATTCCTTCCTGCTCTTAGACAGCAATTCTTTCTCCTGTTGTATAGCAGTTGTCCATCAGGCAGGTTTATTTTTCCTTGAAAATGTTGTTTTGGTTCTATCAGGTATGGCAGAGTCAGTACAACTGTACAGATGCTTTTATAAAGCATTGGTGCATAACTCAGCATAGGTTTCCGTTCTATCAGTGGGAGGAGGGGCTTTGAAGCTATTTATGCCTTCGTGTAGAAGGTTGTAATTGGCTTTGGAAAAGTTTTTTAGTCTAGTTGTTGCTAAGGGGGGAAGGGTCTTGTGTTATAGTTACTTCGAGCAAGACTGATTTGTGGTCAAATCTCACCAGGGGTGAGCACACACTGGGAGTGGTGCAGCAGTATCCCGTGTTGGTGAGCACCAGGTCCAGGATGTTTGAGCCCCTTGCGGGCGTATCAACCAGCTGGTCCAGGGCATTGGAGTTAACAAAGTCCAGGAACCTTTGGGCAAATGAGTTAGAACACATATGATTAACAAAGTCTATGGACAGGTAATTAAATTCACCTAAAACCAGGGTGTTTGGTTGTATCTTGATTGATGGAAGTAGATCAAAGCAGGCTGAGTGGATGTCCTGATTCATGGAGGAGACCCTATAGCTAGGAATGACCTGAACAGGGGTCTTACCTACAGTCAATTGCACCTAAAGTAATTTAAGGGAATTGTGCTGTTTAACTAATCTAGAGGTGTATTTATTTTTAATGAATATTGATACACCACCTCCTTTAGTTCTCATGCTTTCAGTTTGTGGTCTAAATGTGTAGAAGGCAATGTAACCCGGTATAGCTGAGTTGCTCTCAACAGCCTTAAACCAGGTCTCAATGACTGCACAAATGTCAGCATCTTCCAGGGTGAGGACTGCTTCCAGTGAGTGCAGTTTCTGGTTTAGACTCCTAGCATTTAGCAGTATAACCTTGAGTTTGTTTTTAGAGGGTATTTTCATGTGAAGAATGTTGTTCTTGTGACATTGCCTGAAAAAAGGCACTATGGAGATGGCAAGAGCTTTAGCCAGTAACCAAAATCCCAGGGGTGATAGATGAAGACTATATCTGGCAAAGCATCAAGATCTGTTGACCATGTCATCCCAGGATGACCGATACTGGATCCCCTTTTGAATGATACCAGAAACTAAACCAATTGTTGAAGTAAATCATTTTTTTTTTGTTTGTGTTGAGATATCATTCTAGGTGAAGGTAAAATGCTGCTTAAGGCTAGGGACATACCTGCCTTAGACACATAATCAGAGATCTCAGTTACATCTCTTTTCATATAGTCCAGTGAGGTATGTCTCAAGTCATTCACACCAACACAGATTATGACAAAGTCATAAAAGTGCATCTTGTTGAGAGGCTTGAGTGCGTGTGTGATGTGGCATATCCTGGCACCTGACAGACAGCTGATCGTGACCTTCCACTTATCCAACCTGGTGAGAGGGACAGCTCTGTGTCTCACAACTGAGTCACCTATGACTGAGATGTTTGTTTTAGTGCTATGCCTTAGGGGCCTGACTGGTGAGACACTGGTGTGTGATATATTATGTGTGTCTGTTCTGCAGAGGATGTATTATGTGAAGATTGCTTGTGTTTGTGTTTGGGAAGTCTCTGATGTTTAGGTAAGCTTCTTGTAAGGACTTCCGCACATGTAGATTTATGTGTTGGTTTAGCAGGTGCAAGAGGTGTGGTGTGCATGCTGATAATCTGATTAGCATCAGATGGGCTGGCTGGTGCGTGAGAGAGCCTGGATTCTAGGTTCTTGATATAGACGCATCTCTCACATAATGAATTTGTATGTTCTAGAAGAAGTGGGTTGTCAGTGTACATAAAGCAATTGCTACATTGACTCTGGATGCCCATGTCGACCAGGTTGACTGGAGAGACAGTGGGAAATTGTCCATCCATAATGCTAGATAAGCTGATGTGGTCAGAAAACATGGAGAAGATAGGAAGGAACAGGTAAAGTACAAGACAAGAGAAATGGACAAAAAATAAAAAGGGTTAGTGAGTAGGATCTGTGTTGGTACCTTAGGAGCTTCAGTGAGTGTATCACCTGTCAGTAAGGGAAAATTACGAGAACTCACCAATGGAGCACCGGCAGAGTACTAAAGGAAAATTTGCAGGCAAAAATGTTTGTATCTATAACCACCAACAGTGCCCACCACTGTGTGGCAATCTGAGATGCACAAACACTATGCTATGTAGCAAATCAGCACAAACTGATGTAAACAAATCAACAAATAAAATGAACAAAACTGAGCCCTGTTTCAGCAAACTTCAATAAGATGCATTCTAAATGCACACTTCTGCCACTAGGGTGCAGGGGAACCCTGTCTAATAAAATATGGCCTTTTTTATTGCTCAAGTTATGCAAACTGAACTAGAATCAACAGGTCTATATCTAGTCTGTGCTATAGCAAACAAGTTGCAACAATTTCAGAAAAAAAACAGTTAAAATGCGCAGTGACATGGTAAATGCAGTTCAAAAGTGCAATATGCAGTGCAAATTCTACTTAGGTTTTGCAGAGATTAGCAGATGGTTTGGATTTGCTTATGTAGCAAATGGCAGCAAACTGATTTAAATCAATTAACCAATTAACCAATAAAAAATCTTAAAACTGAGCCCTGTTCCAGCAACCTTCAATCAGACAGGTTCCAATTGCACACTCCTGCCACTAGGGAGCAGGGAACCCCCTCCAACAAAACATGGCCTGGTTTAGTGCTCAAGCTATATAAACAGAGCTATATTCAGCAGGTCTGAATCTAGTCTATGCTACAGCAAACAAAGAGCACCAATTTCAGAAAACAAATTCAAATAAGCAGGCACAATAAAGCCTTCAACCAGCACCTATTTTCTGAGGATGTGCAGCAGGAACTAATGGAGGTAAGAACACCTGCTACTAGAAAATCATACATTAGCAAATGGAAAAGGCTTTCTAGTTGATGCCAACAACATATAACCACTACACATTCAGGGCTAGTTATTCTCTGGTTTGCAATATTTGTGTGAACTACTATCCCATCGCCTTTATTATTCCTCTATCAAGGTTCATTTATAAGCCATTTCAGTATGTCTGCCCATGGATCCTCCTCATTCAAGAAGTGTCATGTCAAAATGTTCTTGAATGGAATTTTGCATAATAGGCCTCCAAGTAAACCTGTGGACCATCATTGGGATCTTAATTCTGTGTTAAAGAAGCTTACACTTGCTCCATTTGAACTACCTAATTTGGCTGACTTAAGGTTCTTAACATGGAAACAGTTTTATTGATTGCTCTGAACTCTACAAGAAGGGTATTCGAGTTGTAAGAGCTTATGGTAAGTCAACCCTACTTAATTTTCCATATCGACATGGTTTCTTTGAAAACTAATTCTTCTTTTATGCCTGAAGTAGCATCCAAGTTTACTTGAAACCAAACTATTTATCTCCCCATTTTCTTTCCTGAATCTAAAAATAAGGCAGAAAGGATGGCCCATACTTTGGATGTCCACAGACAATTGGGGCACTATCTTCAGATCAATTCATTTCTTGGTAAGAAGGGACAACCTGTGTCAAAACAGACTATTTACAAATGGTTGTCTAAGGCTATTATCTTTTGTTATACTCACCATGACAAATATATTTCTGGCAGGGCCATGACCCACTCTACCAGGTTGGTACCTACTATGTCTTTTGGGAAACACTTGGATTCAGGAAGTATTCTAGAAGCTGTACATGGTCCAGGGGACATACTTTTACAAAGCACTATGCAATTGATTCTTTCTATAGCTATAGATCCAGTTTTGCTAGGGACATTCTTCAAGGGCTGATATACCCTTTTCCTTCCTCCTCCCACATGTAGTTAGCAATGGTAGTCTACCCATATTGCTAAGCCTACTGCAGCAATGATCAATATTAAAAATCTAGTACAGCTGTGCAAGTTGACCTTGCCATAACAGTAGATATTTGAATAATAACTGCTGCCGTAGCTGCTCCCTTCCTCCTTCCCCCTTGCTTTATGTGTGTGTGTGTGTGTATGTGTGTGTGTGTGTGTGTGTGTGTGTGTGTGTGTGTGTGTGTGTGTGTGTGTGTGTGTGTGTGTGTGTGTGTGTGTGTGTGTGTGTGTGTGTGTGTTTATGTCAGTGTATGGACATTATTTTTGTTTTTCTAATACTGTCTTTTCAGGGCACAGCCTCCCTCTCTCTGGTGGCAGGAAAGCTCTGAGGGGCTTGGCATCCAAACTTGTCCTTTAGTCAGCTCATCTCATCTCGTTCTGCTTGACAGTTTTGGAATGTGGAAGGTGCCCTGAAGCTTTGTAAGCTGGCCAGCTGTTATGTCCTTAGAAGGGTATAACCCATTCAAACATATATTGTTATGGCAAGTTCAATTTACACTACAGCACTTTCTTAGTATCTTTACAATATGAGCAATCAGGACAAAATGAGCCTTTATTATTTTTGTAGCATATATGTATTTTTCAAATGTCTCTGTTTCATTTTTGAAAATATAAGACACTTGTCAGTCACTGTAGTTATGCCACCAGTAACAATATTTCATTATTTTTCCACATCATATTGCGCCTGCCTATTTCCTTTACTTTAAGTAATAAAAAACTGTAATTTCCATGTAAACAACATGGCCACATTTGAAACACACTGTGAGACAAGCATGGACTGTTGCCAGTTTGTCATCAGTGTCACTATGTCATCTAATAATATATTTTATTGACTATACTGCAAAAAAAGTTACAGGTTCATAGTTTCTAAGGAGTGTACTAGACTAATGACCACAGGGGCCATTTTAAGCCTAGCCATGCATCCCAAAGCTCTGACAAGTTCTAGTTCTCTTGGTAAGTGCAAGAAAGGGCTTGGGAAATGAAACATTTACAAGCAGGGTCCTGTGAGATGAACCATTTTTAGGTCGCTTGTGTCCATTAGAGAGACTTGTTTGTTATTGTAATAAAGTAATTTTCTTGCATTGTACTGGCCATAATTCTTGGTGGTTATCATTATAGCCGAAATAAGTTCTACTTAATAGTGCATAGGTGGTGTCTATTGTTTTTCTTTATCCATCAAACACTCTAAGAGGTCAGGATTGCAGCATCAGCTGTCACTGTAATGTTATGGGATACCAGTTGAATGGGACACAACTAGGGCTGAACTTTTCTGGGTTACAGTTTTAAACTGAGACCACTAAAAGTCTTCCTGCAAGAGCCTGTGTCTTTAACCCATGTGGAGGAGATGGAAAAATATTTCTGGGTGACCCACACACCTCCTATATTCTCTTAAAGAGACACTAACCACTCCTTCTCCAGCAATAACGTCTCACCTTGAAGAATCTCTCTGAAAAATGGCACCCAAAGCAGTTCTCATGTGTACCATCTATCATACGCAAATGGCCATTGATGGGCACCTTGTTTGTGAGATGCATGGTGGGCTCAGATAATAGAGATATTGTATTATAATGAATCACACTAACACTTCAAGTTATGAATCATAGCATTCCTGTGTCCCCGTTTATGCTGTACAGAAATCAGGCACTACTTCTACCCCATTTACAGATGTCTACATTTGAAATTGCAGATAATACCCAGAAGGCATGGCCTGTACTGAGCATACCTAGTGCCTAGTGCAGTGACCCAGGCATGTGTATGACACTGTGGAGAATTGGGCAGGTGTATTCATCTCACCAAATAAGAAACTCATTAAGTTCTACTTGGCATAATCATCACACTCAGCCAAGTAAAATTGTAAAATGTAAGCATGGGGATAGGCAGAGAGAACTGTTGTGTTACAGAAAAACTCAATGAGCAACAACTTCTGAACATGCCACACATGAACCTGTCAGGTATGCCTGCTTTTAATTGCTATTGTAGTTCTCCAACAACAAAATGGCTAGCACTCAGTGTCAGCATACATTACATTGAGTGCTGGACATTTGTTTTTTTTGGAATTAGGTGTTTTTTGGTCATTGCACTTTGCCATACTTGTGTGCTTCTTTTGTTTTGGAACTGTAGTTGCCCACCATAATATAAAATACACTGGACAATACTTTTTTATTTTTATTTTTTTATTTTATATTTCTTAACTGCGTAGTGTCCATTTGAACAAGTAACCCGTTTTCAGTGGAGACTGGGGAGAAAAGATCCATAACAATAGTACAAAAAGATTACAAACAATTTACAAAGATTTACAAAGAATATACAAAAAGTTTAACAGTTGCCTACAATCACAGTTTACAAAAAGAGAATGTAAACAGAACACATTACATTTCCTAAACTTTACTACAGTCAGTAATATGAAACTCATTAGATACATAACTAAGATAAACCATTGTGGCATTTTCATTTGGTAGAAGCAAGACAAGGAGAAGATAGCAGAAAATAAACATTTGATTGATGGCATGGGATACTAGACAGGAGCATAGCCATTGCTGAGTAAGGTACCCCTTTAGGAGTTGTTTGAAGCTATGACGATCTGTGTTTTATAGGATATGCTGGGGTATTAGGTTCCACTGTTTGGGTACTTTACAGGAGAAGAGAGAGTCACCAAAGTAATTATGGGACTTTGTTACCTTGATTATAAGTTTATAGGATGTTCTAAGGGTCCTAGGGTTGGTATTTATTTGCGCTAGGTTGGAGAGTGAAGGGCAGTTTTCAGGTTTATGGATAATGGAGTGGGCAGTGGTGAGCTGATTGAGCAATTATAGATTGGGAAATTCAAGCCAGTATGGTTTTTGAAGAGCAGGGCAATGCTGGCTCCTGTTGGGTATATTAGCAGCAAATGTTGCTATTTTGTTATAGCAGGCATCAAGTAGATGTAAATCAGACATAGGTTCATAAGTTCATAGGTAGGTACTAGGCTATCGGCCCAAGGGCCTACGTCAGCCTATCCAGCAAGGTTCCATAGCTTACACTACCCAAGAAAGTTATTTTCCTGTGCCACTGTCCAGCAGAGACACAGAAGTGATCCCCAGGGTGTATTTCCTGTTTCCCATCCACTCACCAAGATTTTTCTTGAAGAGTGCTAATGAAGAACTTTGCTTGACATAGATGGGTAGCTTGTTCCAGAGTATAGGAAGTCTCTGGGACATGAATCTATCCCTCCAGCATGTCCTGTTTATTGCAGTGACAAGGTTTAGGTCCCTAGAGCATGTAGCTCAGCGGGATTGGGATTTCTTTAGGTGTAGCATGTCCAACAGCTCTTGGTTTGACATAGCTTAATATGTTAGGCAGAGATCACCTCGGAGTAGGCAATAAGCTACAGAGTAAAGATGGAGTTTTTTGATGCGGTCAGTGTAGGGCATTTGTTTGAGGCCAGTAATCCTCTTTGTGAGGTACTTCTGTGGCCTTACCAGCTGCTGCAGATGTCTTGTGAGGTACATTCCAAAGGGGCGTTGTACTCAATAATGTGTCTAAGGAGTGACGTGTAGAGGGGAACAATGACCTCTTTTTTACTGGATGAGAACCCTTTTATGATGAGGTGTGCCACATAGAAGAACTTCCTGACTACTGTGGCAATGTAACTCTCAAAGGAGAGACTACTGTCCACCTGGGTCCCAATGTCTCTTAGCATGCATTCGGTGTTAGGTAGATTGCTGTCTATGTGGTAGTTCATGGGTACAGAGCTTTTACCAAAGGGGATGAAACTTCACTTTTTGGCACTGAGCTTGAGGCCATGGCTCTGACACCAGGCATCTGTCTCACTGAGGCCCTTCTGTAGTATGTCCACATCATTTGGGGACTTGACTATGGCTCCTAGTTTTCAGTCATCTGTGAACTTCATTAGCCAGAGGCCTTCTGTGTTAGCCTGTACTTCAGAGAAGTAGATACCAAACAGGAGAGGTCCCAGGATGGAACCCTGTGGTACTCCACTTGTCATTGCTTTGAGGTCAGATTTGGAGTCTGCAACTTTTACAGTGTTTGCAACCCATCTTGTGACATAGGGATTTATACCTAGTTTAGTGAGTTTAGCTATAATTCCAGAATGGGGGATGGTGTTGAAAGCCTTGGCGAGGTCAAGATAGGCTGTGTGAGCCACCTTACCCTCATCCACGGCTTTGGTGACTGCGTCAAAGAAGTCGATCAGGTTCAAGAGGCATGATCTGCCTTTCACAAACCTGAACTGGGTGGGATCCAGAGTTTCGAGGTTACCAATGTCTTTGTTTATGAGTTCCATGATGATACGGTCCATGGCCTTGCAGACCAGGCTCATCAGGCTAATAGGTCGATAGTTCCCAGGATCAGTGGTGGCTCTCCCTTTGTGGAGTGGGATAACTGTTGCTGTGCACCATTCAGTGGGCACAAAGCCTGATGCGAGGCTATTATAGAACATGGTATTTAAGTGGGGAGCCAGTTCGTTCTGAAGTTCATGTAAAACGCAGCCTGGGATGTTGTCCGGTCCCATGGATGCCGTGTTTTTGGCTTTAGAGAGTGCAGCTTTTAGCCACGTAGTTGTGATTACAGGGACTTTGCATTCTTCCTGTATAGATATGGGCCCTTTAGGGGGTGAGAGGGGGCTAAAGTTAGCACTGAACCTATCTGCCAGGATGTTGGCAATATCAGTTGGTTCTGTAATTTTTATGCCTTTGTGCTATAACTCAGAGCAGATCTGGGTGTTGCCATCTAGATTCTTGACATAGCTATGGAATGCTTTGTGGTTGTCCATGAATTTAGTGGTGATTTTGTTTTCGTAGCTAGCTTTGGAGGATCTTATAAGGGATCTCAGCTTCTTACTGAGGCTGACTAGGGAGCTCCTTCACTCATGGGATTTTACTCTCTTTTTCAACTGTTCCTTCCCTCTGTTGTACAGTTTGTTTATGGCAGGGGACCACTAGATTGGCTTCCTTTTTTTGGAGGATAGCGTCTTGGTTCTGTTTGGGATAGCATGATCCATGCACTCATGTAAGTGCTTATAGAGTGCATTTGTGTAGGATTCAGCAGTTGTAACTGTATTGTCCATCTGCATGGGTGTCATGAAGTTCACCACTTCTGTCTTAAGAAGCATGAAGCTGGCTTTGGAGAAATTGTTTACTGTGGTTTCTTTAATGGGGGGTGGGGGCGGGATGTGGATATCAAGGGTGATAAGCTTATTGTCGGATTGGACCAACGAGGAGTTGACTTCAGGTGTGGAACACTGGTCACTCATGCTGGTAATGACTAGGTCTAGGATATTGTTGCCCCTGGTGGGGGTGTGGATAAGTTGATCTAGGGCATTGGAGTTTATGAATTCCAGAAAGCATTAAGCTAAGGAGTTGGTACACAAGTAGTTTTCCCAGTTAATGCTGGGGTAGTTGAAGTCGCCCATTATTAAAGCATTTGGTTGAACCCTAATATTTTCCAGTACATCAAGAAAAGAGGAGTGGGAATCCTGGGGCATGGTGGGGGATCTGTAGCAAGCTACAATTTGGATTGCAGTTTTGTCCAGAGTTAGTTGCACTTGGATAACATGCGCAGGTTAGTGAACATTTAAGAACAGTAGATGAGACTAGATAGGAGGTGGGATCTGGCTGTGGCTAGTCTGGCATTTTGAGTGAGGTAAGATCTGGCCCCTATATAGTATACCATGTTTGATGCGAAGTTTTTAAATTGTGTGTGATATGTGTTTATTGAATGTTAGATTGTTGTCTATTATGACACCAAGCAGTTTTGTTCATTTAACTCGTTCTGTTATAGTACCATTAGTGTAGTAGATGGAGAGAAGAGGTGGGTTTGCATTGGGTTTCCTGTTGGAGAAGATCATTATTTTTGTTTTGTTTGGGTTTAGGATGAGTTGAAATTCATTAATGTAATTTTTAGTACCTAGTAATGATTTTTGTAGTTTATCCTGGAGTTCTTGGGGTATGGGAGCAGAAGAAATAAGAGCAGCATCATCAACATATTGAATGACAGAAGCAGATTTAGTGGCAGTGTTTAGACTATTTGTGAATATAATAAAAAGGAGAGGACCAAGGATGAAACCCTGAGGAACCCCAGCAGAAACTGGGAGGAGTGTGGAGAGTTTATTATCCCATTTAGTTGCCTGTTGTCGATTAGTAAGGTAGCTAAAAAAACAGTTAGGAGCTGGAGAGTCGAGGGTGAAGCAGGCTACAGTGTTGAGTATTAGTTGGTGGAATACCATACCAAAAGCCTTGGCCATATCAAGGGTTATAGTAGAGGCTAGTTGTCTATTGTTTTTGAGGAGGTTGATGCAGTTAGTGAAACTTATGAGGGCTGTGGAGGTACTGCAGTTTGGATGGAAGCCCTCTTGTGAACTAGATAAGAGGTCATTTGTAGTGAGATGGTCTAGGAGTAGCTGACTGATGCATTTCTCTAAGATTTTGGCTAGGGGTGAGAGAATGGCAATGGGCCAATAATTAGAGAGATCTTTAGATGGGCCTCCCTTGTGGAGGGGGATGATATGGGATCTTTTCCAGAGTATGGAGGCATATTGTTCTGCGATGGATCAATTGATTAGGATAGATACGGGATAGGCGATGGAGCTGACAGCAGTTTTTAAGAAGTCACTAGGGAGTTGCTCAGCTGCTAGACATGTAGGTTTTAGTTTTTATATGAGTTTTTTGATATAAGAGGTTTGCACGGGTTTAAAAGAGAAATAACTGGGTTTAGGTTAGTGGAGGTAGGCACTGTAAGTAGTTGGTTAGATTTGTTGTTTAAAAGTGAGGTGATAGTTGTGATGAAATGAGAGTTAAATTGGAATGCTAAGCATTTGGTGCTATTTGTTGTAGATGGTGCAGGGGTAGAGGTTTTGCCAGGGTTGAGGAGGTAGTTAATGTTATGCCAAAATTTTTGTGGTTATTTATGTGTTTTTGCTGACAGGCTAGATCTTAGTTAGGTTTCTTAGTTGTTTGTAAGAGATGAGGTTTTCTGAGGTTTTGGAGATTTGATAAGCAGCCAGTCTGTATTCCTTTGCTTATTGAGAGATTTAGTGTCTTTCATTATCCAAGATAGGTTTTTGGCTTTGAAGCATATTTGTCTTGTTGGAACAAGGTTACTAAGGATGTTGAGGAAGGTATCATTAAAATACTGTACCGCTTGGTCTAGGTGGAAAGATTTTAGAGATGACCAGTTGCAGTTTTGAAGTAGGGAATTTAAGATGGTAGGGGAAAAGTTTCTTTTGCTGCATATGTGTTTGAAAACAACATTACAGGGGGAATGAATGTGTTTTCTTAGTAGAAAGGTAGGGGAGTGATCACTGAGATAATCAGGGAGGCATCCAACATGGTGGGCAATGTTGGGCTTATTTGTTACTATCCAGTCTAGAACAGATTTTTTTCTTAGTTTGTTTATTGATTCTAGTGGGAGAGTTTATAGTTTGTGTGAAATTGAATAGATTGATAAAATTGGAGGGGGTGCCAGATGAGCAGGATAGCCAACCAAGTTGAAATCTCCTAACACTATAGTTTCTTGGTTGAAAGCAGAGGATGCCAAGGATAGGAGACTTTCAATGGTAGGTAGATTATTTCCTGGTCGTAGGTAGGAGGCAATAATTATGATGGTTTTATGTGGATTTACTTCAAATTGTGTGGTTAGAATTTCTGCTTCTGATAGACCTGGCAGAGTACAGATTAATTTTTAAATTTTGAGGATATTTTTATACATGATGGCAATGAATCCACCATGCTTGTTCAGCCTATCTTGTCTAATTCTTGTCTAATAACATTATAACCACTAGTAAGTATTTTCTCATCTTTAATGTGGAGTTTTAGCCATGTCTTGGTGATCATTACTATATCAGGAGTGTAGGTAGCTAGGGCTACATGAAATTCACTATTTTTTTTGTGATACTTCTGAGGTTAAAATTATTTATGAGTAAGTCCGATTTGGAATTTTTTAGGGGAGGAAGGTTGAGGGTAGTATTAGCAGGTGTTGTTGGTGTTATTGGGTGGGGTGGGAGTAGCTGTGTGTGTCCTGGGTTAGGATGTATGTCCACTTGGAGTATGAATTCTGTTAGTGAGTATAAGAAAAGACAGAGTTTGAGCTTGGATATTAGTCGATGAAAGAAATCTGGATTGGAAGGAGGTTGGGGGTACAGACATAATTATAGTGGAAGAGTAATATGTTAGAGTTAGTGTAAAAGTTAGAACAGATGTGGAAATGAATATTTTGTTTTGTATGGTATGTAATAGTGGTGAATGTAGCAGAGGGGTATTGTGTTATGCTTGATGTGATGAAGGTAGTGGAGTGGGAGGCTAGGTAGAGGGTAATGAGTAGGAGAGAGTTGCTGAGAAGAGTGTTGACAACTAACATTGCGAATAGTAGAGAAACAGGAGAAAAATATAGGTAGGTTGGTGTGTGACATTTAGTAGAGAGAGAAGTGTACTGGTAAAGTGATGTGGTAGGGGAGAGAGTATTGTGTGAGGGATGAAATAATGGTTAATATTTTTAGAATGTGTATTTAGCAGGGAATTGAAGGAATAAGTCAGTCTGTAACATTATTTAACAATTCCCTAAGCTTGAATACAAAAATTCACCCGAGTTCAAATAACCAGCAGGCATAACCTAGATGTGCAGCATTTATACATTTCTGAATGATTCTACCATCTTATCTTGCCTCATTAGCATACACAAAGATGTTCAACTTAATAATTTTGCTCACTACAATGTTATTATATGGTCATTAGCATATATCATGTCCAACGGTGCTGCTTGGACAAGCCAGCTTGCAGAGCCTGTTTTCTGAATCTCACACAACCTGCACTTGTCTACTTGTCATGTAAATTCACTTACCAGCTATTTTATGAAAGTCACTCAATAAAAATAATTTCATATAAGTAACACAGTTTAAAATGGACTCCTGTGTCACCTTGACCATTTGCAGCTGTGTACACAAGAATGAAGCTTATTCATAATTGAAATGCAAATGGACAAAAATAATTTCCAAACTGAAACAATTAATAGCCTTTTAATCACTAAAGTACAAGTATACATAAAAATGTTTCCAAAATATTTTTTATTACTGCTCTGCTGTGTGACTTATAGCATAGCAGATATATTGCAAAATCTGAAAACTAAAGAAAATGTTTGCAAAAGTAAAACCTATCTTCATTTTCTTTAATGTAGAACACTACAGCAAAACACCTAGAAGGTTCAGTCTCCAGCTTTGCTAGATCTAAATTTTACCACCCATGTATCCTAATAATGTCCACCTTCATTAATGCAAACTGCCCTATCCTGCCTCTCTGATGCCCTGCCATTACAACCCCCCTTTCCTAGTCAGATAAGTTATAATTTAGGCAAAGTCATGTGACGCTTCTCTGGTGTCAAGCCAAGCAAGAAATCTGAAACAGAGTAAAGGAGGAGTGGAGGGGGGGGGGAGTCAAACCCACCACTCTAATTTTCCCTATTCCATGCACAAAAGCCCACTACAATTACCTCTTCATACTCAAACAACCAAAACCCCATGTCCTCACCCCTTTACACTTTGGGAGTGTAATCTTTCTGATAGTTTTATGCAAACTTGTAAATCCTATTTGCTAGTATAGACTGTTTGGGAATTTTGTGTACCCCCATACTCCTGAGCCAAATCCTTTATGTCCCAAAGGATTCCTGACTCCTAACATTTATATCTCTTGCAAAGCTACATGCGGCCATTCACCCATGGAAAAAAAACTATGGACAAAATAGTAGACAGAACCCATTACACTGGCTGGCATTACCACCACCAATGCCATGCATCCTCTTTAATTACATACCTTACCATTTAAGTAACCCCTAGCAATCATTCCCTAAATTCACAACTGGGAGTCGTATTCCTTACCCTCCATCTTCTAAGTCAATAATAATGCAACTTGACAAGTTTGTAGGTTCTGCACATGCAAGAAAATGGCCCACACTGGGAATACTATAGTTAGCATGCTATCAACGTTCCTATCCCTGTTCCGAGTGCCTGTAGATAGTGCTGGTAATATCCCTTCCATCATTCCTTATGTCTTCCTTCATATTCTCCACTTCAAATTAAATCATACTCTGTCTATTCCCTTTTGTTCCAATGATTCAGTGTAACTTCTACACTTCTTCCAATACCTCTAAGCTATTGTTTTTGAGGAAACTTTGTTGCCTCGTTAAGAATGATATTATCCAAAGGAAAAACAACTAATGCATGGCATATTCTTCTTATGATCCAAATTCAACTGAAGAGGCCAGCAACATATTCTGGTCTGATGACAACTCTAAATACCCAAAATGCAAGAAAACATATTAGAAAGGCAGTATTCTTAAATAATTCTATGATTCAGACCTAGCACACCCTTTTTGCATGAATAAACCCTGGCACAACTCATCTGCAGTATGCTTCATTTGCCTCTCTAATACCTGTCTGAATAATTGATTTATCAGTCCATGTGTATTCTTTATTCATTCATAATATGTCACTACATGCTCTTTAGCTGAGCTATATCTTAGTTATTGATGCATTGTTATGGACTACTAACACCAGAGAGAATGACAATTATGGGTCTTCTTTAATGTTATAAAAATTGGCATACATAGTCAGCATCATGGCATACAGAGATAAAGCCCAGAATAAGAACAAGGAGATCTGGGTTTGATTAGTGCCTCAGGCATCTGACTGACTGGCAGAGTAGGGCAGAAGTGCATGTCTGGGGGAAGGTGTGCATCAATAGACACAATGCAACTTAAGGCAAGGTACCTTGCTATCATCAATTATTTGTAAAAGTAAGGAGCAAATTGGCATTGTCTGCCCATTGCATGGCATACTCATGGAATGGAAAGAGCATAAGAGAAAAAAAAAACAGCAATATGACACTGTACAGCGACATGTCAATTTCCTCACCAGCACTGAACATTGGTCAGCGCAAGTCTGTATGAATTAACAGAGCCTGGTAGAACCGGAGGGAAGAGGAGAGGTTCTGGTGACAGCTGATGGTCATTTCCAGAGTGCAAAAAAAAATAAAAATAGGCAAATATATTCTGAAGGTCCCTACTCTATCCCAATAATCAAGGAGCCTCAATCCTCACCACTGACACCAGTGAAGGACAGCCACTAGATTAAAAATGGATAAACCCAGTATTTTCAGATGCAGCTCTTTGCATAAAGTACAGTTTCCCTTAGGAGCACATGGGGAGCAAACTCCAGACCCTGGGCTGGACTCTCTGTCTCTCTGCAGGCCCAAAACAAGACTTCATACTGGCCACTTTGGAGCTCTATGTCCCTGTTCCAAGTAGCTGACACACACACTTGGATATTTAATCTTCAGACCACACACACACACACACACACACACACACATACACACACACACACACACACACACACACACACACACACACATACACACACACACACCTAGGAAAAGCTGGCACAGATTTACCAGCTATGCTCCCTCTACCCAGACTTTAGGGTAATTACACTGACACCAGTCAGCTACTCTAATGCTCTTACAAGAGGATCCAATTATACTGAGTAAATTTAATACTAATATAAATGCTAGAGCTTGACCAATGCAACAAAGGTTTTAGGAGTGGACACAGTGTTACTAAAATAAGCCTAAGTACTCTCAAGATGTTAAAAGCATTCTCTAAAAGATCAATCACAAAGAAAGGTATAGAAATATTAATAATTAATAATAAATAATAAAATAGAAAACATAAGAATACTGAATATCTAGTTACAATAAATACCAGTGTTTCAATCACAGGAGATACTAAAATAGCACAGTTGAATAGATTCACACATAATAGAAAAAAAGTACATAACTAATCTCACTATATTTTCCTGACTGACTAAACAATTACTGTTCCCTTGTTAAGTTTATTTACTACAGCAAGTCAAGATGATGAGTTTTGAGTTGCTTACTACAGCAAGGCAAGATGAGGTGTGACATTGTGTGAGTTATCTGAAGACATCTTTCCTGTCATGTTCTGGAAGACAGAGTACTGCTACGAGAGTTCTGTCATATCTCTCAGTAATATCTAAATAATCATTTCAGTGCTGGTTATAGAATGACATCACATCTGATCACCTGACTTTGGTAAAGTAAGGACCCAGAGCTTTGCTAAGATCTGTTGTAGCATCTGAAAACTATAAAACAATTTAAAAAAATTGCACAATTCCATGGTAGCAATTAGTTCAGCCCCTAATGACAATACAGTAAGATTCCTAGTCCTGGTTCTCCCAAACATTTTTGTCCCTGGCTGCAATCACACCTGTAAGATAAAATCTTTCTGGCCTAAACCAACCATTTAATTTTCAACCTATTTTTCAAAATTAGCTGAACTGAGATTAACCTCTTCCCTACCCGAATTCTCATTAAAAACACATACATTTAATCAGTTATAATAATACCGTCTGACATACACGTATATCTTTTTTTTGTCCAGCAGGACCCACTGTTGATGCATTTTTAACACAAACAACTTTTAAATATATTTTTAACACAAGTATCTGTACAAATCAGTGTGACAGTCAAATGACATAAAAATCTTTACAAAACGCCAGCTAGCTATGCTGGCATATATGTCACCTACTTAGAGGTGACCTCTGCTTGACTTACAAAGCCATGCCTGACCCAGCACTGTTAGAAATGCTATATCTAATGAAATACCAATCCCTCCACACCACACCCTCCAGAGACCTCAACCTCATTACCACAATCAACAGAATGTGCTGGAGGGACCTAGACACTGCCCAAGCTATGGAATATACTTCCTATACATGTCAATCTAAGCACCTTACTGGCCCTCTTCAAGAGAAATCTTGATGAGTGGATGGGAAATAGAAAATCCCCCCCCCCCCCGGGATCACACCTGTGGCTCTACCTGACAGAGGCACTGGGAACTAACATTCGGTGGTACGATGCCAGGGTAATCCTATGGGCTAGGCTTGTAAAGGCTCCAGGGCCATTAGCCTAGTACACACCTATGAACCTATGAACACCTACGAATGTGTATGTACACATGCACTTCCCTTCTCTCCCTGGCACAGATGGCACTACCTCATATAATTGCATCTATAACCAATTCTTTATAATGCTGCTAATTACCACAATGTCGATTTTTCTTCCAAAATCTTACTTCATTCACCTCTTATGTTTTCCTAAATCTGGATTGCCTCCAATAATTATCTGCATTGCAGCTAACATTTCTGATGACTACACATTGATAGCTATACATTTTCTGGAAATTCCAATGTTCAAAAACAGCAGCTACACTGAAATAAATGGACTGTATAATTATTGATGTGTAAATACACTGCTTTACCATCTGCATCCTCTAATGCTCTCTGTATGTACATTAAAATATGTATTTATTACTATATCCCTTGACACAGCAAACCCTAATTATACCATTAATCCTGCTTCATGCTACATCAACACCCACCTGAAAAAGCTGCTGATTTCATGCCTGTTTGTAACCTTGATCCTAATTCTATTTAATTCTCTGTACCACCTTCAACTTCATTAATCAGTATTGCAGTTATTCTTGCAGTGTACTGAATTATGCTCTCTTTTTTTATTTATAGCTTTAAGAAAATGCCTTTTTTGAATATATTCTTCAAAGTGATATTATAAAATAAAGTGAGTTGGGAATGAGAGAGGTGAAAGTGGGAAAGGAAGAGGTGGTGATAAGCAATGCGTGGCATGTGGTAGTTAGCCAAATGACTATGTTTCAAAGTTAATCCACTTACTGGTATAAACCAAGTAAGCTCACATTCATGCAGTCAATGCATTATCTGTTTTCTAGTATTTATATGTTATGCATTTGTAAAACTCCATGGTAAATATCTATATCAATGTGCACATCTCTCTCGCTCTTTATATATATATATATATATATATATATATATATATATATATATATATATATATATATATATATATATATATATATATATATATATATATATATATATATATATACATACATATATATGAGCTGCTTCTATGCATATATGCAGTTGTTCTTATGCTTCCCATTTGTACACAAAGTTTTTCTTCTCTTTTCCCTTCTCTTTCTTATCTAAGTTTTATTTTATTTAGTACTTCTACGCTCACTAGAACTATAAAAAACTAAGATACGATACCTTTTTTTTTTGCTAGCTGTCCAAAACACTCTCATCCATTAAATATGAGGAGCCCTTTTACATCCTGGATTGAAAATGGATGTCACTGACATCCTTGACATTCAAACATAGATGCAGAAATAAAACAAGTTTAAAAGAGAGTCAACATTATTACAAATATCTTCTTGCTTATCTATTTTAGTGTTTATTTACTTAGGTATAAAAAGCAGCTTTATCACAGTAAACCATAAACCATCACAAGGATACATGTCCTATTTTTCGTCTGGCCTCAGCACAGTTCTGCCAGTATATAAGACTGTAGGATGAGGTTATCAGTCCTTTTGTTTTTGAAGGTCTGCTCATGTCACAAGATCCTTTACAAACAGGTTTACTATCTTGTGTTCATACCTGCTCTACCAGGATCTTACTTCTTCATGCCTGAGCCCCAGCTCTTCATGTGCCTGACTGATACCTGTGTTCTCCTGCCCTCTACTTGAACTTTGACCTCCTTTTCTTTTTTCAAACTCTCTTTCTTAGGCTGCTTTGATATTTTTTTTCATTCTTTCAATTTCTTTGATGTTCATGATACCTACACTCTTTCATTAGATATTCTATCATCTTAAAGGTTTTGCTTATATTTGCCTTTTACATAACAGATCGGTACAATTTAGTTAGGTTTGGGCTTATTTTATGCCAGTTTAATTTAATTTTTGAAAATGTTTTTTATTTTCATGAATGTGACCATAAGCCTCATAGAACACTGTATTTCTGTCATGGACTTGGTTTATGCACATTTCACATAGTTGTCTTTGCACAAATCTGAATATGTGAAAAATGTTTAAAATTACCAAATGCTTGGCTTTCCATATGTTTTTGCATATGAGAAACAACTAAAAAGTTTAATAATCTATAATACAGCTGACTTATTTGAATTAAACAGCCCAGTGCCGATAGGTTAGAATTACAAGTGATGCAAATTTGTTTCATTGTATTCTGTTTCTCCCATACGTATTTTATTCTTAAAGCATACACCCAATAGTCATGCTGATTTTCTCACAATCCTCCTTATATGGCCTGAGATAAAGCTATAAATGGTGAGTAATAATGATAAAACAAAATTACATTTCTATGTACCTTTCCCTGAAACTAGTGATTTGTTTCTTATAAAAAATTATGTTTGGTTTCTTTGTTTTAACTAGCAGTTGCTCCCTTAATTGTTTGCAATATGATCAAGCAACAGATGCCTTAGGTTCTTTAACAGTAGCCTGAAATAAAGACAATGATGTATCTTCGCAGATCTCCTCATTCATCCAAGAAGAAAAATCATCAACTGTCACTTTTCGTATTTCATGGTTCAGATTCCATTATTGAAAAAGAACATTTAAAATTCAGATCTTGATGAGTTTCAGCACAGAAGTAATTATTGTGCAGTAATGAAAAACTCTGAGAAGTAGAGGAGTGAAGTGCAACTTGACTAAAATTAGGTAAGGCTGTGACAGTGGCCTCCAGTTTTTATAAGTTTTCAGTTCCCCTTGTGAATGACTGATTATAGGAGAAATGAGTAATTGCCTCAGCCCTGTGGTAGCAGCTGTTCCTCATGTCATGTTGTTTATATGACAGATGTGCATAATGTTCCAAAGTCTTACTATAAATTAGGGCAAACTCGAAAGATGTTAACTAAGGAAAAACACTGCAAGACGCTGCGATACTTGAAAGACTCACTTTAACACTAAATAACACCTTTTAGGGTGGAGGTAGATGAGTTGTCAGCATCATTTTTGTGTGTAGAATGTAACAAGTTTTTAGGCTGCAGTAATTGTGGACCTTCAAATAACTGATGTCAACAGGTAAGTTACAGTTCCCTGAGGAAATACTCTCTTGTTTATTATATTGATTCACTGGCATGGATTTCAATGACTGAAATGACTGATTCTGAAAAAAATATTTAAGACTAAATGGGAAAAGGTTTCATGGGACAAACCTGAACACTGTCTTTTGGTCCATGAACTGTCTGCTGGCAAATAATAAAGAATGTTATTGTATTAGCAAACCACCTATGGGGATTTGTTGCCTGTCTTTGACAAATGTTGTCTGTATGTCTGCACACTGACTGCCAAACTTTCAGCTTGTATTTTTTTAGACTGAGAATACAATGAGCAATTAAAAAACATGATCAGAAATCCTTTGACAGCCTTGAACAATAATAATGCCTTTGTGCTGTGATTAATGTTGGTGTACTTAGAAAGTATATGCTGTCTCTTTTCTCACGCCATTCTTTTTCTTGCTTTCTTTCTCTCACTTTTGTTTTACACTTAACAGCACTGGAAAAGTTTTGTCTTAAGGAAGGCATCCTAAGAATCCACAAATTAAGTGAACTGAAGCTTATATTATAGTAGCAAAATGCTATACAGGATGCAAAAACTTAATGCTATTGCCATCCATATGAAAGTCACATTACATCAGAGATTATTTTCACCTACATTGGGAAAAACATTAAAAATATAATCTTAACTACTTACAAAACATTTGTAAGAATGCATGGGTATCAGTTTAAGCCTGGCAAAAAAAAAAAAAAAAAACAATCAAAATTTCCCTCTAGCCTCAAGGAGGTCAAGACAAGATAGACTGTGTGAGAATTTGGGCCTGCCCATCCAATTATCTAGGTTTACCTTGAAGGTGGCAAAGGAGTTACTGTGGTTGACATGTACTGGAATTTTGTTCCAGAGAGGAGGGATACATTAGAATATGAATATATCACTCCAATGTGTCTTTTTTATAAACTAATGAAGGTTTAGTTCCTTTAACTGAGTATTTGATGTATTAATAGTTCTGCAAAGGAATAGGATATCAAATAGTGTTGGATGTTTTGTAGCATGAAAGGCTAGATAAAGATCTCCACTGAGGAGTCTGTCAGAAATTGAGCATGGAAAAAGGGCTTACAGTTTCTCCTGATACCTAAGATTTTTCTGATCACTAATTTTTTCAGTTAGGAATCTCTGTGATCTCTCATGTTGTGTGATATGTTTAGATAAATACATGCCAAAAGGTGCATTATATTCTATAGTGGGTCTAATAAGATATGAGTAAAGGTGAATTAATATATCTTTGAATCTAGGGGATACGCCTTTATAAATTAGATGGCAGGATAAAAGGCTTACCAAACTACTGTGGAGATAATCAAATGATAAGTAATTATCAACAAGAGTAGCCAGATTCCTTACAATAGTGTCTGGAGGGGTGCATCTACTATATAAGTGAGACCATTTTGTTTACTAAAATGGACTATGCTACGTTTTGTTTTACATTTAATTTGAGACTATTTTCCTAACACCAGTTCTAAACACGGTCTAACCTATGTTGTAGCTATTGTGAGCCAATTAAAGATCCAATAGCAACACCTAATTTAAAGACATTTCCAAATGTAGTTAATCATAGGCCAGGAATGCTGGTCTGTACTTCTGAGAAATATATGCCAAATAGGAGGTAGCCCAAAACTATGCTCGGTGATACACCACTGGTAACTTTTTGCTTTCAGAAGTGGCACCTAGAACTCTAACCACAAAGGTTCTGTCAGACAACTAGGTATCTGTCCAAATTGCAATATAAGGACTTGTGCTTCATACGAAGCTAGTAAGGCTAATGAGTCTGTAGTTTCCAGGGTCACTGAATAGTACTTAGATCAAATCTTGTCATAGTAAATGTGAGGTGTCCTCATAAATTTGGTGCTCAGTGTGTATAACACAGCAGCTATGTTTTGCTTCCCAGAACTCTAACCACAAAGGTTCTGTCAGACAACTAGGTATCTGTCCAAATTGCAATATAAGGACTTGTGCTTCATACGAAGCTAGTAAGGCTAATGAGTCTGTAGTTTCCAGGGTCACTGAATAGTACTTAGATCAAATCTTGTCATAGTAAATGTGAGGTGTCCTCATAAATTTGGTGCTCAGTGTGTATAACACAGCAGCTATGTTTTGCTTCCCAACCACTGAGCTACATAACTCTGAAAACATGGTGCACATAAGGATCAGTATGCCACAATGACTTAAAGTTGCAGTATAAGTAGAAATGTTCCAATGAGGCATATGTAGTCCCTTAAGATGGAGTACGACGATGGAATACATGAGTGATCAACAACATACATATCATTAAAAACCTTTACAAGTAACATGCATTAACATACCTTGGAAGGAAACATAAAGCAAAATAATAAAAATGAAGAAGTATATTTCATAAAATATGAGAGGTCCTGTTCCACACATTACCCCTAATCTGCTTAAGATATTATTGTCCTTTATGAAACACACACACACACACACACACACACACACACACACACACACACACACACACACACACACACACACAGTCGATATAAGATCTCAACAGAAATCCACAGCTACACATAAAATGATCTCTTGAGCAAATTGCAGTTCATTCTGATACTTGAATGAACCACAATGAACAAAACAGGCAAATCTAAATGTGCATGGCATAAAGACAACATTTTACAACACCAAGCAAATACACCGAGAGATAGATGCAGCATACCACTGCAAAAAGGCCAGAATAGAAGAAGTCAGTTTTTGTTTGAAAAAATATATATATATGTGTAGTGATATAAAGATCAGAACAAAAAATGCTGGCTTACACTTTCATGAGGGCTTTCCAGGGGCTGCTGCCTTGGTGTCCTGTAAGATTTCTATCTAGGAAGAATGAGCCTATTTAGAATGCCTTGATGCAACCACAGCAGTAGGAAAAGGATGAAGGCCTGGAAGTCCTCATAACCCCACACTGGTAGCAACCCTCAGCATTCTGTATAGATCACGGAGTACCTGCATGGAGTAGGATTTGAAGAGAAAGTAGGACATTCACCATACAGTTGGGCCAAAAGGGTGCCAGATATGGATAAGAAAGTGAGTGGACTGTTTCTATAAAAGCCCAACACAGAAAAGTTTTTATGACACATGTAAGAAAGCCTGCTGGTTAGTGTGAGTTGTTCCCGATCATTCTGCTCTCCTAGAATATCACTGATGAATATTTTTCCCTAAGACTGTTCCTCCACTAAAGCCCCTTAAATTGATTGATTGATTGATTGATTGATTGATTGATTGATTGATTGATATTTGTTAACCGGGTTAGTCCAGCTGGACTTGTGGCCCGTTTTCAGTGGAGACCCGAGGAGAAAAGGTCCAACACATAGTACACAAATTACAAAAAGTCACAACTTCACAATAAAATATAGATGTTACATTAGTTTTGAGAGAATATCATTTTGAAAATATATATGAGATAAGCCAGAGGCTTGCATGCATAACATGTTTAAGGATATACAGACCTAAATTATGACATTTGATCAGCTTTGGCAAAGATGAGTCATTATAGGTGGAAGTTTCTTTGTCAAGGTTCAGTTAGAAATCATTATACGGTGTACATGCATTTGCATGTACGGCCGATGACCGAACACGAAAATGACGAAAGCAGAATGCCAGAACCACGGAATGTCAAAGCTGCGGATGTTGAACCAGAGATTACCAAACATCGGCCAGGCTACTATACCCCCCCTCTCGACCCATGGTAACACTTGTTGCGGCGGGTGTGCGATTGGGACTTTTGAATTCTACATTGAGCATTCGCGAGTCCGAAATTCAATAATTCGGTTCGAAATTCTGCCGGATCGACCTTCGGTCGCTCGACCAACTGGATATAAACCCATTATACATTACAAATGATGAGATACTGTCATGTAAATATATTAAAAGTAGGCAGAAAATGTAAAATTTTTCACGTTTTTTTGGAAGTTACATCAAGTCCGTTACAGATGTTATACGGGAAGCATTGGCATATTTTAACTACTGATAAGATCAAAGTAGTAATAGGTAAGGAACCCAGTTTTAGATATAAAAACAAGAAATCAATAGAGAGAATTTTATGTTCTTATAGATAACAGGACACTTTATCTGTGATTAAGATGCCCTTAGGCACTAGACCATGTGGACGTTGCAATTTCTGTTCTTATCTAGCTCCTTTGAGGAACTGTTTCAGCAGTGGATTAGAGAAGAGGGGTGGTTCTGTGTTGTAATGAGCTGAAATGGCCGAGGCATGAATTTTGATGGAGGAAAAAGGAAAGGCCCTTGTGAAGCATCTCAGTTAAGTACTGAAGAATCTGAGGTAAATTGGGTGCTGCTGTGCCCATCCCCTGAGTTTGGTTCCAGGAACAGAATCTTTTCCATTTTTCAGCATAGGATTTTCTAGTACTAGGCCTACTTGCCTCCAGAATGAAATCCATCACTTCCTTACTGAGGGATGGTAATAGAGAGATCAGGTAATTAGCCATGAAATTATACACAGCTATAGAAAGGGAATTTGACACCTTGATCAACACACAAGTTTAGCAGTTTCTCATTGTTTATAAGCAATACTGATTACTTGATGTCTGCTTAATAAAAGCCAAACACTTTTAAGAACTGTATGACAATCCCCAAACTTTTTTTTTTGTGATCTTGAGTCCTACATACCCTATGGCTACTTTATGATGGCATGTAAGTTGTTAATCTTTTTTTAAAGGTTTGCTGTGAATGGATAGTGTTTCCCTTCAAAAGAAATTGCTCCTCTTTATTACTGAGGGGTCAGACAGTCAGCAGCCCTGCTTTCTCTGCATCCTGGTAGAAGTCACCAGAAAGTATTATTTTGTCAATTATTACAATTATTGCATGCCCTGTTACTAAATAGAAAGCCAGAGGTAACAAAACACAAGAAGTACCAGGCAAATCTGAATGCAAAAATATCATCCCACCACAGTTAAACATTCACGTTTTCATCTGTTATACATCAGTCTGGCCCCATAACAGCAAAGCAAAGATGCTTAAGCCAGTGCACCATGGCACTTATAATCATCGTATACAAAACACATTCTGTATGTAGACAATACCATACTTATCAGCACATAAATTATGAACAACATAAGTATACCATTATTTTAAATGGAAATTAAAGGAACCACTTGAGAGGTGAATTTGCTAATATGCCATGAACAATAGCATGGACAGGCATATATGCACACACTCACACACATACAGACATGTGCACACACACTGCAAAGACCTTACACTGCTTATGGTGAATTGATTTCAAAATCTGAAAATGAAGATTCAGTGTTACTTCTACATACAGTATCCAATGAAGACATGCAGATGACAGCGTCAGTGGTTTGATAGGCAGATCATGTTGATAGAACCACATCAGTGGCACTTGATAACACCTCACCATATTGTAAGTTATTTATACTCCTAAGGATTAAAATGTATGTATTTATTTATTTATTTACTTGCTTTGTTAATCGGGTAATGTCTGAATGGGCCAGCTAGCCCATTTTCAGCAGAGACCTGGGGAGAAAAAAATTTCCAAACAAAAAATGCACATAGAAAAAAAAAGTACATGTTAATAACAGAGTAAATGCAATAATTATTGGATTAGATTAATAGTCTAGTGAGGTAGACACATTTTGTAGATGTAGTTAAGCACTATAGGGTAAAAGCCTGTCCACAAACACACACAATCTCTCCCAGAGATTCATGAAAGCTCCATGCAAGAATAAGGCTATTCTTGCACGGAGTGGATCATGCCTTTTCAGCAAAGCAATGTGCCTTGCATATTCATGAAGGCATGCTGCTGTATAACCTGCATGGGCACAATCCATGAATGAGTGCAGGGGGCATGTATGAGCAGTGCTCACACAGTAAACATGCCCCCTACACTCAGGAAGTGCCGTACAGCACTTTGAAAACAAAAACAGTGTCCATGGACACTGTTAGCACACCTCCCAGCTGAACAGATATTCGCAGAATGTCCAGATTTGTGCATCATATGCTAGGTGTATTCCTCCTACTGTCCTGGTAAAGAGCTGAGGCTCAAAGTCATTAAATAATGACAAACATTTGAGTGTAAGAATCCACATCCTTCAAATAAGTCATGCTAATGCAAAACTTATTATTCTAGCAACTTTCAAAGTTTGTAAGAGCAACATTAAAAATCTGTCTCCCTTTGTCCCCCCCATCATGCTAGGCTTTGTTCAGATCTTATGCTGTAAGAGGTGAAGAGGTATGACTGTTAACTATGTGCATATCAAAAACTAATAAAAATAAAACAAATTATTTTTTTCCCATCTTCCCTAAAGTTTAAGCGTAGCTGAGCTGTTGTGCACATCGCACAGCTGTGTATAGCATAGTTTAAACATCCAAAGGAGCTAAATAGAAATATACAGCCAACACAGTCAATGGGAAACAGCGTAGTGGTTATAGCAGTTGCATAGCATGCAGTCATTCACGTTTTGAGCGTCAATGCAGTCTATTCATTTTTATATGGGAAAACAGCACTAAAAATATATTTTTTTATAAGTAGCTAATGAATAATATATCTTTGTTTACCAGGGTAGTGTAGCAGGTCCAAATGTGAGGTGTCAGTGTAGTATAGATGGGAAACCCCCATATAAACAAAAATGTCCCATACAGTATAGGCACAAACGAATATAATGTAATGAAAGCGCATAGGGGTCTCTTATGGAAGGTAAACATACATATAATAAGATGTTAAGAAGGAATCAACCCCATAATCATGACAGTCCATAAAATGAAAGCTGAACAATGCTAAATTGTGCTCAGCTATGGTTAGCCAGTGTAAGCATTGCTTAAATTTGAATGCTTAGCAATAATTAGTGTAGCTAAGCAGATTTGCACACTGGTAAGCAGTGCATAGTATCTACCCCTTTAACCAATACTTATCTGTGCTAAGCAGATTTGCCCATCGCTTAGCTTAGGTCAGCCTATTCAAAATCATCCAATCACGGCAAAGGGGAGGAAATCAGCCCTATTTAAACCTCACAGGTGGAAATACAGTCCATAACTAGTTGAAGATGATCACTGCAGGCACTGTGGCTGGCATTGGGGAAGGTGTGTGCTTTCTGCCACAGCATTGGGCCATTCAGGAGTCCAGGATTATGGTTGGACTCCTTGTAAGAGACCATGATGGAAGACTGCTGCAGGACCAGTACCAGGGCTCCCAATACAAAGTGGATGCCTGGGACTGTCTCGCATGTGACCTCACCAGTGATACTGGTATCCCTCAGACTGGTGAGCAGGTCTGGAACCATTATGCTGACCTGAATCCCAGGAAGAGGGATCTCCTGGACCAGTGTATTCAAGATGCATAGGCATGGAATATCCCTGAAGTGTGTAAGTATCAGTATCAATTAGTGTTCTGCAAAGTCCAGCCTGAGTATGTAATCAATAGGTATGCATAAATGTTTTTTTTCTCTCCTGTACAGCTGCAGATGAGAGGGCTACAAATATTAATGCACATGCCAGCAGGCTGCTAAGGCTGTGCCGAGAAGCTGGTGAGTAAATATCTATCTTGCATTATCCAGGGTAAATAAATAGAAAGCACTAGATTGTCAATAACTAGTAGGTAAAATGTGTACTGTGTGCAATGAATAAAGGACTGTCATCAGGTAAATAAAGGTCTCTGTAACATTTAATAAAAATAAAAAACCCAGACTGTTGTATTTACTTTGTCATGTTGTGGTAGGAATATAAATCTGTACAACTTCTGCATAGTTATATGTTTCTGGCAGAAAATAACTGTTTCATGCAACTATTACTAAAAACCTAACACATATCTGTTGTCTGAAAAGTGCAGTACAGTACTCATTACTAAGGATATTTGTTGAATTACAAGGTCAGAGTGTGCAATCCAGAGAGTACTAGAGAGAAAAAAGTCACACATGAGTCAGTCGTTCCTCAGTTGCTCATTGTGATGAAACACAGCTGCGGTTTACATTTTTGCACAAAAAGCACAGTTCGAATCCTGGCAGTGATAGTACGTTGAATGCATATTGTCAAACAAGAATATGTGAATATTTGTATAAACAGTCAGGTAGTACTAATATAAATTACCTCCACATGTTTGCAAGGTAAGGAAATGTTTGTAATAGCTGTAAGAAGGCTTTACCAACAGAAACTGTGTTCAGCATATCCACTGTCCAACCCCAAGGCTGCAAATGGCATCAAGATAACTACATACACCAAGCACTTTGTTCCGATACATGTCCCCCAGGTGTCACAATGTCATGGCTAATGGTCACTGCTGATAATAACCAGGGAGACAGATAGAAACGCCAGTTGAGTATGTCAGTACCACACCCACAAGCATGAGTGCTGGGCACTCCTGTCAATGTCACATATGTAAGTGCTTGACAGGGACACTGAGAGCCAACTTTGGGTGGCATGATGCCAGGGAATCTTCTTGGGTTAGGCTTATGTAGGATCTAGGGCCGTTAGCCTTTTACACACCTATGAACCTATGAAGATGTGAATGTGTGTAGAAACAGTCAGGTAGTGTTAACATGTATTTCTTCAACAGGTCTGCCAGGTAAGGAAATGTGTCTATTAGCTGTAAGAAGGCTTAACCAATACACTGTGTGCAACAATCCCACTGTCCATCCCCAGACCATAGGTAGATATACAGTGAGGTCAGCCATGGAGACTAATGAGTAGAGTAATGATCTGTACAGGTGTTGAAAACTGAAGCCTAGACAGTTGTTAATTGACCCCCCCCCACACACACACACACACACACACACATCTGCACCAATACTGAACACACATTAAATGGGTATGTTCAAATCCAAACCTACTGTTGGGACATGAGTCCTATTGTTATACAAATATTGAACTGTTTGAATTTTAATGTTCCTTGTTCAAATACTCTGATTGGTGGCCTGGTGCTATCGGTGTAACTAGCATGCTGTTATCATGCCTACTGTTATTCCATATATAATGTGTTCTGTTTGCTATGCAACTGTTTCAATCCTGTTTTATGGGGTCAATCAGAACACCCATGCATGCTGTTATAACTAATTCTAAATTGTGTTCTTCTTGACTACCCATCATATTTTTTTAAACTGAGACACCATAACACATCTGGGAAGGCAGATCCTGGTGACCCACCTGTCCCACCTCATCAGGCCATGGCACCGGGCCCCAGCACATCTGGGACCCAACCTGGGCCTTCCTCTTCTATTAGTCTTGCACCACCTTTAGGTGGATCCACCTCAGGGGCTGGGGCTCACCACTCCCTGGAGCGGGTGACGAGAGGAGACCGTCATCCACAGTCAGGTCCAGGGATTGTTGCGCAGCATCCTCCGGTCATAGTATGGTGATCAGCTGCGCCAACTTGAGGGTGGCCTGGCACATCTTGAGGGTCAGCCTGCCCCTCCTGCACAACCCCCAACACAGCCACATTTGGGGAAGTGGTTACTGCCCATGGATGGGGACTTCATTCCCACTGTAACTGCATGAGGGCTCATGTGTGTCTGATTCCCAGACACCCTCCCCATCCAAGGTGTTTACCCCACACACGTGTTGTATACCGCCCCTGTCAGCTGTCTTGTCTGTCTTCCTACCTAACTTACCTCCCCAAATGTACCCACTATCCTTCACCAACATCCCACTCTCACCTTATTAAAAAAAAGGGGCAATCTGTTCCCAAATATAAATGTTGCCGCATACATAGCTGTCCATTTTGCACACGTGTCCACTAGACACATTTAATCTGGTCTAGTTGGCTTCACAACACATTACTGTTGTCCTCATCCCTCAGGGGTTTGAGTGTCCAAATATACTCCCAAATTCAGTATAAATGCAAAGCTGTTGCTGTATCAGAAATGGACAGCTATGGGCCTTCCCTGCACCCATCCTGCATATCCCTAGCTATTTTTCATATTGTTTTTCCCCCTGCGTGCCACCTTCTTCACCACTTTCCTATCACCCCTTTTTTATTTTCTTTTAAAGAAATTAGCATGGGGGTAAGTGGGATTAAGCAGCAGTAATCAGTAGTAAGTGGCAGTAAGCGAGTTTGTGTGGTGCTAAGTGATGCTTACACAGATTAAGCAGTTTCCAGTTAAACCGTGTGTTGGCATCGCTTACCATCGTGCAAACCTATGCAAACTTACTTACAACTGATTAAAACTGCCTTAATCACCCTGTCTCCATCAGCCACTGCTCTGTCCAGCAACAAAATAACTAAATAATGTAACAGGGTTGTTGTAACATATCTGTTCTGAGGGATAAGAAGCCAGAAACACACAAGGATGTTACAATTTACCGACTGCAATCCTCAGAGTATTCTACTGAATTTCCAAGGCCAAAAAATGTGTGAGTAACACACAAGATATAAGTGTCAAAACTCTGGCCAGTCCGTGGATAGCCCTACAGTTGAGAGTTATGTCAAGCATATAACACTATTAGACTTAAATGCATGCAGACCAGCCATATCCACACAAACTCTGTCAAATTAGCATTACTTCAACTGTGTAACAGCAACACTTACATTCTCTCCATATGTCTGGAACAGTTTCCCCCAGTTTTTCAGCTGTCTCCACAGTGTTTGATGCAAGAGGTCGATGAAGTCCTCAGAGGCAAGGGAAAGGGGCAACGCCCACATGAAGTACTCAGTTATAGGAGTGTATTTCCATGCTATTGGATATGGGAGTCATACCACAACTGTTACATATGCAATTAACAAGTGGGGGGACTTCAAATGGTGCAAAGGCCATCAGCTGCACATGAGCAGTACCTACAAAAGGCAAGCTGCTGCCTATACAAAACAGATGCATTTCCTACATCTGTCTAAGAAAGAGAGAGACAGACAGACAGACAAACAAACAAAAACAAGCAAACAGAAAGACACACACACACACACACACACACACACACACACACACACACACACACACACACACACACACACACACACACACAGAAACTGATGGGTTATAAGAACTGAACCAAAAAAAAAACACAGGGATGTCAAACAATTAATCATGTAATGGAATGTACTAGGGGATATGTAAACGTGGAAAATAGGAAGTTCAAACAATATTATGTCTCAGTAACACATGTTGTACTGATATATTGCTGAGCAGAACCTATGGATATAGAAACTGTGTCTGTCTGCAGTGACATAGAAACACAGCTGAGGGCCCTGAGTCACCCCAGAAAAGGATGGCTCACATATGACCACTACTGGAGTGTGTGTTGCACAGTACTAGGCCAGTGGAAATCTTACCATCATTAACTCTACTACATCCAGCTCTGACTTGTGCCTCTTTTTTTAATGCCAATGTCTCCAACCCATATAACATAGCTGGTCTCACTACCCTCTTGTAGACCTTCCCTATCACTCTTAATGGTACTCGTCTGTCACAAATCACACCTAACACTCTTCTCCACCACCCACATCCTGCCTGTACTCTCTTCTTCACCTCTCCCCCACACTCACCATTACTTTGAACTATTGTTCCCAAGTATTTACACCTATCCACCTTTGAAAACTGTACTCCTTGCATCCTCACCATTCCTCTATCCTCCCTCCCATTCACACGCATATATTCCATCTTAGTCCTGCTGATCATCATTCCTTCCCTCTCTAGACCATACCTCCACCTCTCCAGGGTCTCCTCAACCTGTTCCCTACTCACACTACAGACCACAATGTCATCTGCAAACAGCACAGTCTAGCGGAATTCCTGTCTGATCATGTCTGTCAACCTGCCCATCACCACTGCAAATAAGAAAGGGCTCATAGCTGATTCCTGATGTACTACCACCTCCACCTTAAACACACTGTCACTCCCAAAGCAGAATTCACCGCTGTCACACTAGCCTTGTACATATCCTGTAGCATTCTTACGGACTCGTCCACCACTCCTGACCACCTCATGCAATACCACAACTCCTCTCTAGGCATCCTGTCATATGCTGTCTCTAAGTCCACAAAGACACAACACAGCTATATCTGACCTTCTCTGTATGTCCCCATCAACACTCTCAGAGCAAACATTGCATCTGTACCTCTCTCTATCAGTAATCCTCACCTTCCTTCTTAGCATAGTTTCCACCACCCTTTACCATTATCTCATGCTGTGACTGATCAGTGTTATTCCTCTGTATTTACTACAGCTCTGCACACCATCCTTATTCTCATAATCAGTATCCAGACACATTTTATCCATTCCTCACGCATCCTCTCACTTTCCATGATAACAGTAAACAATCAGATTAAAAAGACCACTGCCATTTGTCCTAAACACCTCCATGCTTCCACAGGTATGTCATCTGGACCAATAGCCTTTCCATTCTTAAACCTCTTCATAGCTATCCTTATTTCTCCCTTGATAATCTGTTGCACATCCTGATTCACCATACCCACATCATCCACCCTTCTCAGTCTCTCATTCTCTTCATTCAACAGCCCATCAAAGTACTGTTTCCACCTGTTCGACACACTCTCCTTGCTAGTGAGTGCAGTTCCACCATTATCCTTTCTCAGCCTTATCTGCTGCACATCCTTCCTAGCTACATGCCTCTGTCATGTCAATTGGTACAGGTCCTATTCTCCATCCTTGGTGTCCAACCTTACATACAACCCTTCAGATGCCCCATCCTCAGCCTTTAACACCACTACTTTGCCATGCACCCCATCTCTCTATATACCTGTCTACTTTCTTCATCTGTCTGACAATCCCACTTCTCCTTGGCCAACCTCTTTTTCCATATACTCCCCTGCACTTCCTCATGCCACCACCAGGTCTCCTTGTCCTACTTCCTCTGTGCAGATGCCACACCAAACCCCAATCTACTCATCTCCCTTACTACCTCAGATGTAGTTACCCAGATATTTACTAACTCTTCACTGCCACCCACTGCCTATCTTAACTCTTCCCTGAACTCAAACTCACAATCACCCTTTTTTAGTATCCACCATTTGATCCATGGTGATGTCCTCACACTCCTACCCCTCTTCTTGCTCACCAACATCATCCCACAGACCAACCTTTCATACTGCCAAACTACACTTTCCCCTGTCACAACTTTACAGTTACCAATCCCGTTCAAACAGGCCCACCTGCATAGGAGATAATCCACCTATGTGCATCTTCCTCCACACTTGTATGTCACCCTATGCCCCATGGTCTTGTAAAACTATGTATTTACCACACCCATGTCCAACCTCTGTTGCAAACTCCACCACCATCTCACCTTCTGCATTCCTTTGCTTTACACCATACTTACCCATCACTTCTGCATTCCCTCTGTCCCCTTCACCAACATATCCATTGAAATCTGCTCCAATCACCACGCACTCACCCTTGGGTACACTCTTCACCACTTCATCCAACCACACCAAAGTACGTCTGTCTCCTCCATCACACACGCAATTAGTGGAGCATATGCACTAACAACTGTCAACATCACACCATCAATTCCCAGCCTCCTAAACATTACTCTACCTGACAATCATATCACCCCCACAAACACTCTTGGCATAATGTTCCTTCAGGATAACCCCTAAACCATTCCCCCTCCCATACACACCATGATATAACTATTTGTACCTAACTCCGATACACACAACTGTACACCCCTTCCATCTGATCTCTGGTACACACAATATATCCACCTTTCCTCTGTCCAGTATATCAGCTATCTCTGTCCCCATACCAGTCATACTCACAACATTAACAGTTCCTACCCTCACTACCACACACCTAGCTGTTCACCTCTCTGTCTGCTATATGAGCGTCAGACATTCTCCAGGGTATGTCTGTGAATGCAAAGGCTAATGCACTATCAAATGGCATATGTGTGTCACAGCAATATGAAGAAAGTGTCACTAATTATAGTCCATAGCTCACCATGTATGTGTGGTGTCCTCCAGATGTCCTGCCCTAACAGGTTGACATGACTGACTGAGCAGCAAGACTGTCATTACAGTGTGCCATACTGACATAGAACAGAAATGTATAGCAGGTATTACCTGTGCATATGTATGTATGGGTAGGTGTAACTGGCTGCCTCATAACAACTGACATGGGATGCAAAATGTCAGATGAATAAGCTGTACATGTTGTTAACGTGTGTAACCTTAGTTTCTGTGTATCCAACAGAGTTACACCTCTACAGCTACTGGTTGTGTCATTGCCCCATCACAGACCTGTGTACTATAATAAGCATGATTATCACGTTGAAATTGTAGAGGTGGCCAACTGTATTCTGACCCTGTGTCCATGCCTACTACAAACAGATATATGACCACTCACATAGCTCTACAGCCACAGCAATACCTTACTTGTAAAACCTGTCTCTACCAAAGTAGAGTAAACCCCTTTGTTGGACAGCAGCAATGCACAAAGCACACAATGTGATGCTATATTGGTTGTACAAGGCAAAGTAGGAGAATGGCACCAACTGGACAGCATGTCAACCTTTGTCTGAAAGAGCATATTAAGTCACAGGTGGATTACAGTAAGGCTAACTATGAGTACAAATTGGACACATCCACTAAGGACAATCACAAGGCAATCTTCACATATGCCTGCAGTCTCAGTGGCTCCAAACCAACCCACCCTGTAATGGTGATCAATCACAGCACACACACACACACACACACACACACACACACACACACACACACACACACACACACACACACGCACACACACACACACACACACACACACACACACACACACACACACACACACACACACACACACACACACACACACACACACAATCAACACATTTCCACAGCATTGCACATACCATGGAACACAGTGAAGACAGTCATCAAAAGGTGGTGAAAATATGGGGCTACAGTGACATTGTGATCCCACCAAAGTCTATGAGAATACAAGACCAAAACTGGCCAGGGAGACTGCCAGGAGTCCTACAGCAACAGTGAAGAAGTAGCAGGAATTTCCAGCAAGTACTGGGTGTGTACTACGTCACAACAATTTTCCATGGTCTCCATATGTCCTGCCTATAGGGTAGGGTTGGAAGATGGCAGAAGTTCCTCACACCAAACAATATCCAGGCCTTGTAAAAGTCTGAAAACAATACATCAGGTCTCCAAAAAGCAAGTGGGAAAATGTGTTATGCTAATATGAGATCATGGTTGTACTCTTTGGCCACAATTCTGACAGGCGTATTTGGCGCAATATCAACACTGCACATTGCCACAACAATACCACCCCCATGGTGAAGCATGTTGATGGCAGTGTCCTGCTTTGGGGTTGCTGTTCACAAGCTGGAACTTGGGGAAGTAGCCAAGTTAGAGGGGATTTTGAACAGTTCCAATCACTGGTCCCTTGTGGCTCCAAAATATTGTGGTGTCTGCCACATAGCTGTGGATGGTAAGGAATTCCACCTTTTCACACAACGGTGGCCCAAACCATACATCCAAATCAACAAAACGGTGGCTTCACCAGAACACATGCAATGTTTTGCACTGGTCGAGTCAGAGCCCACACCTACATCCAATAGGATATATGCATGGCAACCTGAAGAGGGCTGCACAGGGGATGCCCTTGCAGTCTCACATAGTTGGAGGTGTTTTGCAAGGGAGACTGTGCAAAGATTGGCAAGTCAAGATGTGCCATGCTGATAGATACCTTCCCAAGAGGACTACATGCTGTGATTAAATCAAAAGGTGCTTTAACAGAGTATTACTTTAAGGGTATGCACACTCATGCAACCAGCCTATTGTATCTATTTCAGTTACCAGATGTTACCTGTAACTGATGTGTATGTTCTTTAGTTGGATTGCACAGGTTATATGTCATATGAAATGATGGCAATGTTATGATCTGATTTCAGAGGTCTCATGTGATATATCATGAAAACGTGGCATGTTAACAGGTGTGTGTACACTTACTATATCCACTGTAAACTTGGGAAGTTGTTTGAGTGACCAACTTTATTTTAACATGCATGTACTGCAGGTTATGCAGTCTGCACCTCAAATTAGGACATTACTTAGTGGCACCAATCCACAAGCCAACCCAGTAATGTATCAGACAAACAGTTATGAGGAACAGACCAAACATATGAGCCACACATGTAGACATTTAGCCAAACCCGCTACAGTTGGGGGTATGTTCTGTAGGAGATGCCACAGTGCTATACAGGTGAACAGCAATAATCATATGGTGGGTGTGTGGTGTGTGAAGGGCTATCACCCATACTATGGCCATTGTATCCCAGAGGTGTATATTAGTAGAAACGGTAGGGGCAAAGGCTGGGCTGCACTGCATGATGCTGAGGGTCTGACCAGAGTGTGTATGTTATTGCCTGACTGTGTGTCATGAATGCCCCCAGTTGGCTAATGTAAGGTCTATGTAATGCCTTTGAGGTGCATCACGTGTGTGTGTGTGTGTGTGTGTGTGTGTGTGTGTGTGTGTGTGTGTGTGTGTGGTGTGTGTGTGTGTGTGTGTGTGTTTGTGTGGCTGTGTGTGAGTGTGTATATGTGTGTTATTGTGTAGTAATTTACATGTGGTGTATTTCCCACAAGTGGACATGGTGGCTGGTGGTCCTCTCACTTTCTGATTGATGTCAGTGTCTCTCAGACTCTGACCATGATGATGATACCTATATTGAGGCACAGTTGGGGTTGTCAGGGGCTGATACTGTGCCATCAGTTGGCATCCCACTATTGTCAGCCCTATCCCCGAACACAGCCACAATGTCCACACATATCCCATCACCAGTGGCCACAGATAATGGACAGTTGGCAGGTGGTGGCATAGAACAGGCTACTGTGATGACTATGGCAAGTGAGGGTGCAGGCACTAGCCATAGCCAGAGTGCTGGTGAGGTCCCACACAGGCAGATGGGCAGGGGTGCTCGGAGGAGGATTGCCGCCTGTCATGCCCCTGTTGCAAGTGCCATGGCAGCAGTCAACAGATGCATGTTTCAGGCCAACATGAGGGCACAGATGTGTAATGACTATAATACTAGACATATAAATAGAGTCATGGATGAGCACGCCCCTGTTGTCCATGGCGATATGAACTGAATGCAGTCATCTGTGAGCATACTGGGGTCATATATAGGTGGTGGCAGGAGACCTTGGCACTCCTCAACAGTGGAACATCTGTGCTTGAGCATTTGCTGGACACTGGCCAGCAGCCACGTGGCTGTATGGCAGCATCACTGCCAACTTAGATAGTGCAGGGGGCTTGTTCTGCAAAAAAAAAAAAAAAAAGCTTTATGTGGTGTATGACTGATAAAGTTTTCAATAAACCTTTTTTTCAGTCAAATAAGTGCATTTTTCAGTCATTTTTCAACCATTTGTTTGTTTCAGTCAAAGCTACCATAGATGAAATGTTACACACACAGACATACAGGCACAAACTGGAATTCAAAAAAGAATGTCATAGACTTTACAACAGCAGCATCAAAGGCTAACACATCAAACTTAGACTGAAATTTAGAGGTAAAGTCTTTATATAATTAGGCAGACAGATGATAATTAAATCCAGGAATGGCAGAGATGTCATTTTCCATCTGCATATAATCATACAAACTTTCTTCACATAATCAAAAGTTTGAACTAATGTAATTTGTTCTACAGAAGGATGGAGATGTATGATGAGTACTGCAGCAATGTGTGTTGAATATTTAACCTGTGAAATGATCCCTAAAAGCAACAAGGGGTCTAGCTTAGCCGAAATGTAGCAATGGAATATCTCCTAAAGATTTTTTTTTCTGTTATTTTGATAAACTCACACATATTCTTACATTTGCATGCCTGAGGTGATACCAAAGATTTATAACTTTTTTGCTTTTCTGATAGATCTTAACAAGGATAAGTAGTGCGACCATGTGGATATGTTCCCCAGGTTACCCTCTTTCTGAATAACAGCTACTAGTTCATTCGCTGACTTAAAATTGCACACAGTATTAATTTAACCCTTTTGCAATGCTAAACCAGAATGCCTTCAGTCCTGTCCACTCCCAATAATATGGAGACAAGTACTGTACTCTGCTCAATGGAATGCAATATGTTGATGGAGCTGTGATGGAAAAAGTATATATTCCTTCATGATTCAAGTTCTACTGAACAATGTACTACCACATAAAATCATATCCTCTTGCTCTGTAGTCTGGAGTTCCATTCCACATCTGTCCTATGCATTTTGATTGGCAGTGTTTTTTGTCATAATTGTTTTTCTCTTAACGTAAACAGAGATATATCTCTCCCTCACATTTCTATTATGATTTTTTTAGGTATGCTAGCTTTCTAAATAAATAAAGACACAGCTTCCTATAAGGAAATTTGTCTTTGTTACCTAAAACATATTTTACCCACTAGGTCCACAGATTGCTTCACTTGTACCCCTTGAAGAATTTGACTCCACACACCCAAATGCCTTGGTTCCACTAACAGCCATATGGGAATTCTCCTTCCAGTCCATTAAAATCCATAATGCGGTATCACTGTAATGTATGAAATAAATAATCTCATAGGGATTTTGATGACTGAAACAGGTGTTTTACCTTAGCCTGATATAGGTCATACTGGCAAAGAAAATGACTGCTAGAAGAATGTTATTCCCAAAGTCCCTTTGCCACTTTTTCCCTCAAATCACAATAAGGATTTGTATGTACAAACTCTTGCCGCAATGTTTCTTCCTTAGCATACTAGATATATTCTTTCTTCTCATTCATGGCACAGAAAATACTTCTTGTCACCACAGAAAATCATAGATTTAGAATTTGGCCTATTAAACCAAAACTAGATTAGTTAGCATTACACTTTCTGTCTGTTTGAGCTCTAGTTGGTGATGCCATGTTTCTGCATCCCTGGAGATGCCACTGGAAGGACAGAATTTCGTGATTTCATTTTCAGCAGAGTTTGTTGGAGAAATCATATGACAGCCATTGCAGGAAAATAAGTTATTTGGGATATCAAATTATTTTAATACGGTATATTTTGATTTCCAAAGGAATGCCCAGAAACACCAGGAAAAAAGTTCCAGAACAAATGGCATCCCATTTATTCACAGTAGCAAGATCTCTCATTTTCAAGGAAAATGTGACCATCTTTAACCCCCAATGTTTAAAGTTCCACAAGAAATTATCCAGGAGAGTAAATCCTTACCTTGTAATATCCAGATATGTAATGTTAATTTTGTACACAACTGTATGTCAAAATAACTCCAGTTTATAGCTATCCATGAGAAATGTTTAATGTAGAAAAGAAGACATCACAGTTGTGCCACCCACACACATAGCACCACGTTCTCTTAAAGTTTTAGCAATTCCCCTGTTGCTAGGCCCTAATTAAATTGAGACTAAAGCAGAAAGAAAGGAAGACAGCTCCAGGTCCATAATGAAGAGTAGTGGGACAGCCCTGAAAGACTTCCTTTCTAATTTTTAAAATAGTAGAGATAAATAATACTGCCTATAATGGAGATCCACTGGTATATACAGGACAGAACTGCAGCTAGCCACTTGGAGATTATAACAACTCCATATTTTTAGAAGGATCTCTCATTCCACTAAGTCAGAAGCTTTCTCCGCTTTAGGTAAAAACATTACCCAACTTTCTGTTATCCTTTTATTTCTATCCAGTGAGGTACTCAAACAATATTTCCACAAATACTACTGCTTTGAACTGTCCTCAGGTTTGTAATTATAAATTTAATCTGATGAGGATTTAATGCTGAAGCCAGTATCTGCATAAATGACTTGTAACATATATTTAACAGTGGACTCAATAAATAATTATTGGATAATAAGACCATTACTTAGTTTCAAGAATGGAGGAATTACTGCTTTTTTCCAGGAAAGTAATGATGCCAACAACTTGACTAGAGCAGGACTTGTGTTCAGAAATAATGCCAAAGTTTGCAGGAAAGCTTCTTACACACTTTAGGGAGAAAATGACTCAATAGTCCCTGACACTTTGTGAATGATTAATTTGAAAACAAAGAAGATCACTCCACTTTAGACATTACTGCTGAAAAATAAGCTTTAAGTCTCACCATGAAGGGCAGAATATATGTGTCACATCCCATGAGCCTGTCTATGACATGTACCTCCTGTGTCCCCATGTCTGATTCCTATGTCCATGTCTTCATGTAAAGTGGGAGCTATACTTCTTGATATTAACTTGAGTAAATGTAGAGGTATAGCTTGGCATGACCACTGCCTACATTTGTAAACCAGTTGCCTCTATACTGTTACAGTGTAATATTGCACTTTTTGATTATCAGTAGCAACTTCAATTATCCTGTTAGCAATGTTTGGATTTGCTTCTCCAAGTCCTTCTTTAAAGAGGACACAGGCACAGAGATTTATTTTCAAACAGATGTGTAAATAATTGCCTTATTGAGAAGCTACAAGTTCTTTACTTACTAAATTACTGCATGAATACAATAAGGCACCCCTGAAAGTCCCCAGTTTAATGCATAGAGAGCAGTTATATGCATCCCATATAAAATTTGGCAAGAACTGAGATAAATCACACATAAAGATTAATTAGTAATTTCAGTATAAAAATTCCTAAAACTCACCAAATGAATAATATGAGGAAAGTCTGCATCATTATGGATGGTCTGGTTCTAATATTTTGAGAGACAGTTCAAGAGCTAAATAGTTGGATTATGGAAAAATTGTAATGTGAGGGATGACAACACAACTACTAAATGTTTAGAAATAAAAATGCAGTCTGTGCAGCTACTGGTCTAAAGTCCATTAAAAAAATGGATAAATCACAAATAAATTGTCATGTTTTAAATTTCACATTCTCCTAGCCCCTTTTTAAAATATGTTTTCCTCATATACTTAACTAAAGCCAATAGTCAAAACTCTTGCAAAGACAGTTTCCAAATAAAAAGAGGTAAACATTTAAGTAAGTAAAGTCCTCGTGTCTGTTCTCCACTCAGGAGAGACACACTCGTGTGTGCTGAAGTGGTACAACAATGCCCATTTTGTAATTTATTAATAATTATACCTTGTGTTGCTTCGTCCTGTGTAGAGAAGGTGTGAAGTATCTTTTAAGCAATCATTCTCACCCACATCAAAGTAGCTGCTACTCTTCTCTTCCCTGACCTATGAGATTGTGAAAGCTGAATTTATAAGGCCAGGATCAAAGAGCCTTTCAAGATTAATATGATTGGGGGGGGGGGGTAACTAAGAGTATATACAATTAAAATAATGTTCATAATAGCTACACACATCTAGATTTAAACAGTAATCAACAGCACCACATCTGTTGTCTAAGAATGTATGAGAAAGACCTGTGCATAAATAAGCATAATTTTGATAAGGAGAACATGAACTGAGCATCACTGCATTCATTAAGTCAGAAGCATGTAAAAACCAAGATCATACTGATTATAAAATTCTTAAATTTCAAAATGAAAAACCCTCAGGTACACCAGGAGATGTATGAATTTTGCCATTGTCCCCATGTTGCCTTAATAACATACTGGTTAGGCAACAAAAGGTAAGTGAGTGGCATCTGGAGTGTAAGGAAATAACATATTGTCCACCAAGCATGACAGAGTCATGGCAAATACAAAATTTGCTTAGAAACATCCAAATATAGCCACGTTCATGTAAGATTGCTTATGTTCCTCATGGTAGATGACTATTTATGCCACTCCATAAATCAATCCTCAAATACTTTCAGGAGGGTATTGAGTACTGTATGGGTAACTGTAGTTTGTCCCCAGAAAGTTATTACTACTACTAAATGTAGGTCTCCAAGGCAAAACAATTACTTCAATGTAATAAGTAGAGGAAGGGAAACACTTGGATAATTTCACTTGAAATTAAATGGTTTGTCTAATGTATGCAGTCTAGTACAATCAGCATTAGCAAATTAAGTCTCATGATATCTTATAGAATAGCAGCATTTACACTTTCTACACATCCAACACTGAGATAATACTTGTCATATTATTTCTAATGGAATAGTGTTCCTTTAGGTACGCCTTGAACTATCCAAATTCTGATGCCATCTGCCACAGTCTAGGAAGACCCATATGCCTCATGCAATAGCATGGTTGCAGCAGAGCTTAAAAGTTACAGCAACATTCCATTCAAAAGAAAAAGACAGACAAATCCATTACGAAAAAAAAAAAAGATTATCCAGTAGACATGAGGACAAGGGTTATATACATTGAATACCTCCAATGTCAAAGTGAGGTTATGAGTCATTACCTTCATAAGGAGTATGTATGTATGCGTTCATTCATTCATTTATTCAGGCACTTCATATCTGAGGAACTCAAAGCAGGAACAGTTACATGCCACTGCCAGTTTTTGTTAGTTCCCTTTCACAGAAGCCACATACATTAATGGCCTGCTGTACTGCACATTATATACATTGTCCCCAATCTAACTAAAAACTTTAGAGATGTTCATTAAGAATATTTTATTTTAAGAAAGGTAAGGTATAAGGTAGTTAATTATGTTTTCTTTGCACTAGGATATTGTACAGGAAGTAGCCAAATTGACCTCCAAGATGGCTGCCCACTGATCAGCTTCTTAATTTCAGCCCAACTTCTCCCCAAGTGTAAAAAAAACTGAGAGATAAGGGCCAGTAACTCTGCCAGCCTTAGTTAAGTCAGTAACTAGCTGGTAAGTACACTGCCTGATGCCAGCAAAGAAGAAACTTAGAGATCCTGAAAATAAAATCAACTAGAAAAGATGAAAACATTACACTGACTGAGAAGAATCCTGGAGCTGCTCAGCAAAAAGCAGTTCATGCTCCATTTTTGATGCAAGATATGGCTTCCATTGATCTAGATAAAAATATAAATTAAATGTATACAGAGCTGATTAAAGTAAGTATATCAACTCAAATAAGAAAAAGCTTGAAGAATGGAAAAAAGCTTTAAACAACTATTCAGAAGAATTGATAAACTGCAAAAATGAAAGGTTGGAATGAAGAAAAGGCTGGTTGAGTATTAGACTGCTCAAGAACAGATGTTTCAGAAATGGTAGAATTAGAGGCACATCATGAACAATTTTCTGCTGTACCAGAGAAAATGCATTAATATTATAAAAGCACAAATAAGCAACTGGAATGGTATTCCATAGCAGGAGTTGATTGAAAGGGTACATTGTCTGTATGCTCCATACTTGGCCATGAGCAAGCAGCCAAGAGCTGTATTAGTAAAGATGCAATCATACTAATAAAAAGAGTTGATCCTGGCAAAACAGTGACAGAATAGCTAAGTATTAAAAATTGGAGACAGTAGAATATTTGTAAAAAATGATTATCCACTGTGCACCAGGCAGGACAGAAGCAAATATATCCCAGCAATCAGGGAATGTCAAGAGGAAGATGTGTGATTCAAGTTGTTGTAGCCAACTCAGAATACTTTTCCTGGAGGATCAAAGTAATTTTTTTGAATACAGAACAGACTACGGAGGAAATACAAATGTTTGTCCAACTAAAAGTAAACCATCAAACAGAAAGAAAATCTGCTTCTTGATCTTCTAATAAAAAAGTTCATAGAGAAACTTTCCCAGTGAATCCCTTTCCAACATTCCAAAGGAAAATGCTTAAGAGACAAAGAATAGGAGTTGACTACCAGTGCTTTGCTCTTGAACCAGAATCTGGGGTTGATAGATGGGGATGAGCAGAAAGAGGACCAGCAACTCTGAAATTAATGAGATTAGTGTGAGATTGTGGAGTCTCAGTCACATTTGTGAATTATGGCTATATAAGAAAAAGTGGAAAGATTGGACGTTTGGTGACTTGTTAAACTTGTGAGGGACTAAAGAGCATATGCCCAACTTCTCACCATTAATATTTGGAAGAGCACTAGAGAGAAGGAAAGAAATAAGGAAAACATGACTGTAAGTAAAACCATTTTCTTTTAACAGTATGTATGTATATGAAACATTTCATGATATAAATTAAATGTTGCATGGTAAAGCATTTTCAGTTACTGTATGTGATAAAGATACTAAAGTAAAGTTTTATGAAATGTTAGTATTTCAATATAAAAATAGAAAAAAGACTGGAAAAAAGCATATTTAAGTTAATATGCTGTTGCGGTGGGTGATTGGATGTAAAAGTGCACAGAATATAATATACGTAAATGGATGTAAAAGTGCACAGAATATAATATATGTAAAGTTTAAATGTTTTCTCTTACTTTTGTATAGGTGAATGTCTAGATTATATTAGACTAGTTTTCCATTAACAAATACATTTTCAATATGAGTTGAAAAGTCTCTAGCTGTACATGTTGCTTTTATGTTTTCACTACAGAGGCAGGCAATAAAAAGACAGTACTTGGTAAGGCTCAAAGTTAATGTTTTATGAAAGAATACAAGCCATTTTCACATCTGGGAATGGAATAAGGATAAGACAGGAACAGACAGCAATTAGTATATGTAAGAGCAATGAATGTAACATGCATCTAAGCATGGATAACCTTAATTTTAGTTTAAGTAATGCTTATGGTTGCAGCCGTTGATTTGGTACAGTTGTTCCGATCAGGAGTGTTAAATATTTTGAAGATATAAAGATATACATAGTTTTGCATACCAAACAAGTTTAGGGGTGTTCTGGGGCTGTTTTTTTTTTTGAGGGTTTTCATTAAAACAAAAAGTATTATAAAATGTGAGATAGGTTGAAATGGAAATGTCAGAAAATAATTGTATAAAATATCAACTTGCCAAATATTAGTGGGGCATGTAGCACAAAAGCTGGAAATAGACACTTTAAAAAGCTATAATATATAATAGGTGGAAATAACGTCTTATCATAATGGCTATACTCTCAATATTATTTTGAAACATGAATAGTATAGACAAAAAGGAAAGAATATTGAAGTATATTGATAAATGAAGAGTGCAATGCTACGAGACACATTTGGAAAGAAGTGAGCATGTGCGTTTGGTAAAGAAAGGATTTCCTGATGGATATTCAGTAGAGTATTAGGGACAAATGAAAGGAGTCTAGTTTTACTAATTGCTACAGGATTTTCAATAGTGATAGAAGAAGAAGACAATAGTAGCTTTGTGGTTGTAAGTGGCTACTGGCAAGAGAGGAGGATTACTTTGGCATGTGTTTATACTCCACCCAAAACTGCTATTATGGAACTTAAGTAAATTTTGGGAGAAATCAGCTTTCAAAGGGGAATATTACATATAGCTGGAGACTGGAATTTGATTTGCAGCAGTGAGGATGTATATGGAGGACCTAGAAGGGAAAATATAACAACAGAAGGTAGATTTCTGAAGAAAAATTATGAAAATATTTCGAATGGAAGATGTGAATTCAATAGTAGGAATTTGGAGAAAATTTAAGGTAGCTTGAATTTAAGGTACTGGGCTAGACTAGATAGAAATTATATTTCACAGGAACCTGTGCATTTAATCGAGAGCTTTGACACACATCCAATAACTATTTCAGATCATGCAGCAATAACAACTAAGATAAAAGTGGAGGGTAATGAAATAAAAATGAGACACTGGTGCTTCTCACCTACCTGTTAAAAACAGAGGAATTTATGAAATAATTAGTAGAAATTGAGAATGATTAGGGAAGACAGAAATTTCTTCAGAAGGTATAGCCAATGAGTTGGATAACATGAAAGTGGAGTTGGGGAATCTCCCAGAAAAAGAAGAGGCACAACTGCAGAGTACTAAGAGATAATAAGGGAGTATCTGAATAATATGCATGAGTTTAGAAAGGTTGCTGTTAAATATCTTTTTTTTTTTTTGATAACATCACAGCATGCACAAAAACCTTCAGCATGACTTAAAGTAGAAAAGATTGTTGCCAAACTTAGGGAGCCTATATTAGAGATATTTTGTAAATGTTATAAAAATATATATAAAGCAGAGAAATGTGGAAATCAAGAAAGAGCACAAATGGAAATATTTATGGAAGACTTAAGTATGCCAAAGATAGAGGTAGATGAGGCACAGCAATTACAATTTAAGCTAAGAGGAGATGAGATAAAAACAGTGACATACAATCAATCTGCAGTAAAGTCTGCAGGAAAAGATGGTATTCTTGTGGAAGTTTGGAAGCTAGGAGTGTAGAACATGATAAAGAGCTAGAATTTTTTATTTAACAGTATTTTAAATGAGGCAAAGTACTAACATCTTCAAAGAAAGCTGTGGTGGTTGCAATATCTAAAGATGGTAAAGACTCATCAGTCCCAGCTTCATATAGGCCCATTTCAATTTTTAACCATGATTATGAAGTGTTTAAGTACATAATAGCTAAAACAATGGCAAAGGTATTGCCAAAACTGGCAGATATGGATAAATGTGTTTTTGTAGGGGAGGCAAACAGTTGACAACATTACTAGAATGATGATGCAGATGTAAGTGTAAGAAAATACCAATGTTTTTGGTAGGTCTTGATGCAGAGAAAGCAAATGGAAGAGTAAGCTAGGATTTTATGCATAAGGCAGTGGAAACTTTTGCATTCCCAGATACAATAATATATTAAATTAAGAGGATATATGAGGAATTTGAGGCAAAAATTAAAGTGGGGGGGTTCTTCTTTGACAATTTGTGTCTGAACAGGGGAACCTGGCATGGGTGTCTGTTATTTACTTTATAATTAGAGCCACTGGCAAAAAAGTAAGGGACTCAGAAAAATCAAGGATACAATTGAAGAAAAGTTGGCTTTATTTGCTGCTGATATTATTTTGTACATGATAAAACCAGAAAGGAAATGTCAGTGTTTTGGAACATTATGAGACATTTTTAAATCTTTTCAGGATATGAAATTAAACAAAAAATAAAATGAAAGCTATAGTTGTAAACTATGTACCCACACACAAATTAATAAGGCAATGCCCATATTTATAGGAGCATGATAAAACTAAGTATTTAGGAGTATGGATAAAGAAATGTTCTGTTATATTAGCAAAGGAGATGTCTTAAGAAACAGAACAAAAGATAAAACAAAAAACTGAGAAAATGAAAGCTCTTGTTTATGGATATGGATAGCAAGATACCAGAAGTAAAAATGTTTTAGTCCCTTTAGTTTTATATACAGGTTGGGCATAATTTTATCAACCAGAGGAGATCTTGTGGTCAATAACTAATAAAGAGTTGAAGGAATTTCTCTGGGAGGGGAAGAGACAGGATCAAGTGAGATAAGATGATTTCTTCCAACAGAAGAAAGTGGTTTAGGATTACCTGATTTGAAGTGATATTTTGGAGCAACTCAGTTATTGCTCTTATACACAACACTAGCAGGAAGCTAAAATTCAAAGTGGCAATAGATGATGATGATGATGATGATGATGATGAAGCAGGGTGGAATTTAATAAATAAGGAGAAAACATGGGATGTTTGATATGATCCTTAAGGAGAATGACAAAAACCATGCATAATATTATATTCATAAACTAGCAGAAAGTATTCTAAGATCTATGCTAATACAAGAATGGAGTAAGTACATTTTCCTGATAGGATGACTGCAATAAGGGGTGCAGAGAGATAAGCAACAGGAGGCTGGAATTTGTTGGAGAACACTGTCAAAGGAACAAAGGTATTAGGAACAAATAATTAGAGAAGGAAAGGTAATAGAGTGGGAAGAAGCCAAGAAAACATTTGTACTGTAGACTAGTGACTGCCTTCCCTATCAGGGACTGATATACATGTATGGGCCAAGGGAATAGAACAGGGAAATCCTAAGTGAAAGACCTGTCCTACTAGATCTTTTAGTTGAATGAAGAACAGAAGCTGCTGTTAAAAAGGCATAATTAGTATGGTATGTAAAATATTGCATGATAACTATAGGAATAAATCAGAGGACATTAAAACAATGGGAGGACATATGCATGGGTCCCAAGTATGCAAATAAAGTCTAGAAGATTCTTGATTTTTGCTTGGAAGCATTTATACCCCAAGAAGACTCTAAAGTATTTTTCCTCAGGTAGATAGCAAATGTTGTAGGTGTGATGTGGAAGAAAGCGGTAACTGGGATCATATGATTTTGAAAAGTAATCAGTTGGCAGACTTCAGAAATTCCCTACTGAGTACTCTGTTATAATATTGGGTGGGTCAGCAAATGACTGTGAGTAAAGAAATGTTTTTTTTTTTTTTTGAGCTTGAATACAATATCTGAATTGCCTAGACATAGTAAGGCCTTTCTAAGTTTATTTCTGGTGGCTGCCAAAATAAGAAATTACTAGAAAATGGAAATCAAAGTGTAAAACAACTGTATTTAAAGTATGGAATTTTGTAACAGAGTTTAAATAACTGGAAGTGGGATTCTTAGAAAGGATAGGAGCAAAGTACTTAGAAAACAATGGAAATTGTGTGAACAATACATGCAGAATAGTGTTTTGGAAGAGGAGTGAGATTTAAGGGAAGGCAGTAATCGAGCAACTTACGTAATGTTGGAGTGATGATAGTTATGCAAATAAAATGTGATGTATAATGTTTGTAGCTAGGGACATGTAAATAGGGTTTACTTTCTTTTATAAATATGTATGTTTTCCTATCTTTTAATTAATAATTCAATGAAGGTGTTAAAATGTTAATATGAAAAAAAAAGCAACCAAAATTGCTGTTTTTCCTGAGCAGTTATAATGTTCATTCTATATATTGATTCATTTGCTGAAATATATAATGCTGGGGACAGACCAGGCTGCTCAACTTCGCTCTTCATTCTCTGTGTGACAGGAAGTGAAGGATGACTCTGTGGATTGGTTCTCTGTTGCCACTGGTAAAGGCATGAAGGAGTGATGTACTTTCTCCTTGTTGACTTTCTTCACAGGGTCAAGCATAAATATTGTAAACACTGAATCCCAAAGGAGCTCCCTCACAGCTTTCCCTTTACTGTATTTTTGCTGTGCAGGGATGTAAAGGTTTTCCCATCTTCCCTTAATCTCTTTATGATCAGATCACTGGCTATGACTAATGAGTGCAATCCAGCAGAACTTGAAATGTACCTCCTTTTCCTGTGATCTGGTTTCTAAGTTTGTAGAGGCTACCTCCAGAAGCTGAGGCAATTTTTCTTGTTTCTGTGATGATAGATTTTAACTCTAAAACCCAAGATTGGAAGGAGGACTAACAACTCTCCATTGAAATAGTAACATATATGATAGTGACAGTTAGGAGTCATAAATTCTTATTTTTCACAAAGGGTGCATTTGTGATTGCATTCTGAGTGTCTTGATCCATGCATTACCCACACTTTTGAGAAGTGTGGATATGAAGAGTCATTTGTTACTTAATTTTAGCATGATAGCTATATGTTTAAACCGGAAAAAAAGGATTTCTGGATTCAATGACTATGTCATAGCGCTTAGAATCACAAGTAGTACAGGTTAAAAGCACTGGCTGGAGAACTAGCATAAGAATTTTTCATTCCTGTTCAAAATCAGTATATTGCCTGTTAGCACCAAGGGCAAAACAAAAAGTGTAGAAAATGATATTGGCAAAAGAAACAAGTATATGTGCCACCAGCACAGAAAAAATGAAAGTAAACCGATGTAGATGGTTTATTTATTTAGTTTGTTTGCTTGCTTAAACCTATTGTATAAGGAAGAGCACTGATCCTATTGGACCTTTTTCTCGTAAAATCTGGCGATAAATAAATGATGTCATTTTCAGAGAGAGTATAAAATTATAAGAGCACAGATGTTCATGTGAAGAAAAAATCTTGACTTTAAGTGGATGGCAGTGATTTTTCACTACAGAAAATAATGATCACCTGAGAACTAGAAAATGTCATGTGCACATGGTTTTACCTGGACCAGAACAAGAAAGCTATGTAATTTTGAAATTCATTCATTCACAAGAAGCAAAAGGAATGAAAACTCTTGCATATACAGTTGTTTTTGACCATTGCCATTACTTGTTTGAAAAATAGACTTACTTACGATGTACATGTGCACACAGTTGCTGGCTGCATGTTTATTTATTTATTACTTTATTTTTGAGGAGGGTGCAGTACAAGGGTGTAGGACTTTTTGTTTCAATGTAAAAATTTTATACATTCAGTACATTCAGGGATTTCTGGACATTTTAACATACAAACTGCAATTTGTTTATTCATTCATTACAAACTTTGGGTGACTAGAGACAATCTTTCAAACATATATGCAAGCACACACACAAACACACGCACACACATACACATGCACATGCTCAAATAAGAAAGTGGGATTTCTCTATAAACATGCAGAATTACTATTTACATTACTTGCACTGTTTGTGAGTATTATACAGAGAGACAGTGAGAGAGTGAGAAAGATATGGTAACATATTGCAAAGAAAATGTGTAATGTGCCTTTAAAAATGTGTAAGGCGCCAGAAGGAGTGCTGCTGTTTGACTATCAAGGGAGTCAGAAGGCAAGAACCAAGAAGTTAATTCCTTACCTGCATGATCATTTTGAAGGAAAACCTTGGAAGCTTGAATTGTGAGAAAGGCCATTTGGGACCAATGTAATTTGAAGAAGTATTTTGTAACAGAACTGGACATTGGGAATGCAAAATACAGGTAGCCTTGTTTTTTTTTTTTTTTTTTTTTTTTTTTTTGTTAAAAGCATCAGCTTTTATTCTGGAAAGGATACATGGAATGAAAATATTGAGTGGATACAGATGTGTAGCTAGGGTGGGATAAATAGGTAAGCCACCCCAAGAGCAAATTGCATAGAAGTCTCAACTGGCAGAAGAATATTGGTTGGCAGAGTAGCACTGACATTCAGAAATGAATGCCAGTGCAAATTTTTTTTTTTGTCCAGAAGTATGATGAGTTTTTTCTTTCTATTTTTTAATGTGAGGGCATTTATATATTGATTATTCATTCATTCATTCTTTCATTCATTGAATTTAACATAATTTAATTTGCTACGTAGCATTGAGGGGCACCAGACACATGAAATGGCACAATATGCCAGAACAGCAAGCTACAGTTCTGAGTGACAGCAACCTAAGATGCTGTATATCCTTATTTGAGAGTGGGTATTGTGCTTTTTTTTTCTGAATTGTCAAAATAAACCTGTGTGTTTTAAATGTCCTACCTCCATAGACTTGCCAATTTCCATTTTCTCACAATACCTCTACTTACAAGTGTAAACCATATTTATGCTAGTAATTACCTTCAGTAGTGTGACTAGTCTATCACTGGATCGGCTAACTCATGTTCTCAAACATTTAATTTCATTTATGTATTTACTTATTTTTACTGGGGTAACACACTCATCACAAATGACCAATTGCTGGCACAGCCTGTGAGAATATCTTAATACACAAATATAATCACAGCTATAAGGATAATTGACATCAGTATTGTTTTAAACAGCAGAGAACTGTGAGGATGATAAATATTAGAGTAGTTTCAGCTGAAGATGCATCATTTTCTGAGCAAAATATTATGTGCACAGAAGTAAGAAAATGGCAGGAAAAGATTAAGTAGCAGTTGGAATAGGCTACTAGTGCTTGAGCTATGTGCCCTGTGGGTTAACATGGAGGAATTATTAAACTGGAATCCCATATGGAATCTTATCCAAAGCTGTACCAGCTACAGCAATGACTGATTTTGTTGTACAACGTAGCAGGTAAAATGAAGACTGCACTCCCTATGAAAAACTAACCAAGGATGATGACCTGGCATCTTATTTGGTGATATTTGAGATAGCAGTACCAGCACTGAAAACTGCAGATGAGATGGCCAGACAAAAAACCTGTGATCCCAGTTCACAGCAGAGACAACGAAAGAATATTTAGACATGGAAGAAGCTGACTGCATGGACTTTGATAAACATCATGACAAACTTTTGTTTAAGGATTGTATACTACTAGAATATTGTAAAACGACAGAACTCTTTACTTTAGACACGTTTAAAAGAGTTTTGTCCATTCATATAAGACAGTAGGTACTGGAATGTGATCCTAAGAAGTCTGGCAAAAGTTAGTAACTTTAGTAGAATACTTAGTTAATAATATAATAGTTAAACTTGATTTATGTCCTTCCAAGGGTAAAATAATAGTAACATGTTATTTCTATAAAATGAAAGCAGCAATGTCTTAAAGTATGGCATCCGTGTAGTAGTCACATGGCTAAGTTCTGTGCCTCTGTAGAAAAGTGCTAGTAGCAGAAATGTGAAAGCTGAAAAGCATGCTTAGATTAAGAAGTCCATATGGAGTGAGGTAAAGACAGCTAGGGAAATTGAGTAAGTTCTTTGTCACTGTATTACAATAAAGCTAATAAAATGTAGAATGAAGTTAGGTTCAAGCTATTGTAGATTCTGATAAAAATGATTTTCTATCAATTTTCCAATGGTGTGTAAACATAAGGTTCTTAACAAGCAAAAAGTGGAGACAATATACATTCATGGTGACATAAAAGAGTATCCCCGTACACTATATATAAAGAGATGCATACAGTGCTTAGGAAACTGTTGCATCCTTTGTCAGTAAACCCTGATTTGACTCATAATGTATTATTAGGAAAAGATTTTCCTCATTTAAAGCAGTATGGGAAATGTGGGAGGAGGAAGAATCCATTTAAAATATGTGAAAGCAGATACAATTAATAAGATATTGTTAGAATAGCTTGATACAATCATTCAGTATAACGCTATGGGAAACAGCAAGGTGGGGACATACTTACAATGATTCAGACTCAAACCAAGAAAGGGAAGTTTTGTTTGGAGCTACAAAAGCAGCCAGAGTTTGGCTATGCTTTACCAGTCAAAATAATTCTGTTATCAAATGTACGTCCCAGTTTAGAGTAGCAGAAATCTAAAACTGAAAATATGTTCCTGTAGGAACTAAAATAAAACTCAGAAGTTAAACAAAAGTTAATATAAGACAGATGTCATCAGAGAATTAAAAAAAAAAACACAGAAACATTGACAAATAGAAAAGAAATGTATTTTAGAGAAGACTATGAAAAGAAAGTGAGACTGGAAAGTGAGATAAAAAGGAGCCTGCAGACTACATAACCAGGAGAATGCAGATTCCTGATACCTTTTCTGGTAGTGAAAGTGCATGCCTCTCAACTGTCCAGATTTTCACAGAATGTCAAGATTGTTACCTTTTATATTTGGTCAGTTCATAAAATTTGTGGTTTTCTGGCAAATCATAAGAGTATTGAAGTCAGTTAATAATACTAAATAATGACAGATGTTTGATTTCCAGACTTCATATCTTTCAGAAAATATATGATAATGGAAAACCTAGCATTCCAGCAATGTTCTAAGTTTATAGGAGCAATATACAAAATCTGTCCCTGTTTTTGGGCCTCTTTCCCCCAATTATTTCTGGCTCTGTCCAGATTTCTTGCACTGAGAGGTTGAAAGGTACATAAAGGTAGGAAATGCAATTAATGATGGACTCTAAGCTCAGGGATCTATAAAGAAAGAATTAGGTAAAGTGATGATGCATTGTGTTCTGGAATACACTTTGTAGTGGGGAGCAGCACTGAGATGAAAAGTAAAATGCATGTTGTATTTACTTATGCTTATTAAGAGAGGGAGTGCAACCTAGAAGACAGGAAAGCATACAAGGGACCTACCCTAATAGCCTATAAAGTAAATCAGAATGAAAAATGTATTTGGAACTACACATTGACAACGGAAGGTATAGAAAAAAGTTACATTGCTAGTAGTTTGGGAGAAGGAGCTACACATATAACATTGTGTCTTTACTGCTGGGGGGAAATAGCTACACATTCCACCACTGACATGTTTATGGACCTGCAGAAAAGCCTCATAAAGTTTAAAAAGGCAAAATATGATACTTTAGGTAGGCGAGAGAAGATATAATGAACATTACATGGAAAGATACTGAAAATGATGTTTGTATTATTCTTACCCTATCTTTAGCTAATTGATGACATCTTATATGCAGCAGATAAAGTATGAGAAGACATTTTCTATCTGGTAAAACAGCCAGATCCCTATAGGACGCTAGTAATGAATGTAACCCATGGACATGTAGTAGGAAGTCACCTAATGATGGACAAAAATATAGAGAACTTCTGTGCTTGTTGTCCAGAATGCCAGAATCTGTACTCCATCCTGGATATAAAATTGTTGATCGAAGTACCTAACTTGAAAATACCATTTGAATGCATTTCTATGGACACTGTGGGGCATCAGTCCAATCTATCAATGGTTATTATTACATAAGTAGTAAAAAAAAGCCTACATTGCTAAATTTCCTGATGTTGTGGCATCATACAAATCTAATAATAAGGCTGTTATCACAGAACTGGTAATTTTATTCTCCAGACTGGGTAACCTAGGGAAATGCTTATTGACTAAGTCACTATCTTAATGTTAAGGATACTAGATCAGTTATACCAGCCTTTTTGAAATCAACACCTGAAGACATCTGTCTACCATACACAGAGTGACTGCTGAGTTAGTAGCAAAGTATAATATAACAGCAAAGGCCATGCTAACAAAAGTCACTGATGCAGATGAAAAAAAAACGGAGCTAACTGTTCCCCTACTTAGTATTTGCAACCAGCATGGTCCCACAAGATTCCTCTGGGTTTGCCCATTTCACCTTCTGATTGGCAACATTTCAGAGGGCTACTTGCCCTTGCTAAGGATACCCAGAAAAAAGGCAAGACACCAGTTATGTGTTTTACAACATTATTTTTGTTTTCATTCTAGATTAAAGCTGGCAATGCCCATAGAAATTAATTGAATGCAGAAGGTACAGTACTTAGGAAATACATAACTTAAATATAAAATAGATATCAGGTACTAGAGCTTATGCTCTCCATGAAAAACAAATATCTGGACAAATGTCAAGGACTATCTGAGATAGAAAGAATAAAAGCAAATAAGTATAAGGTTTGACAACTGTAAAACACAGTGATTTTATCATGTTGATTTATTAAAGCTACAGAAAGAGTTGAAAATTCTGCAGAGAATTTACAAGCTGAAGTTCACATAAAGAGAGACCATGGGATATCTTCTTTTATAGCAGCAAGAGGAATCTTTATCAAAGGAGAAAAAGTAGGAGGTGAGAGAATTTTCATAATGAAATATGGGTATAATGTCACTGATAAATAAGAGAATTAATCTGACAGAGCAACATGCAGTACCAAGCCCTTGGATGAAGGTCAGACTCAGACTAAAGAGTACCGGAGTCA